>NW_027325366.1:12410130-12808688 GCF_036924035.1 Leuresthes tenuis | reverse complement strand
ACACCAAAACGGCTTTCTTTTCTCTCTTTTCTCTACACTCTGCACTATGAGCACACACACCAAATCAGAAAGGCTTTTTTCTCTCTTTTCTACATTATGGACTGTGGGGACACAAAACCGCTCTCTCTTTTTTTTTTTGATTGTGTGCCAGGGCGTTGTCTCACGTATTAGATTATGCTTAAGATACGAATGGGTTTATCAGTCACATCAGAATCCATACATATTGATCCTCCCGTAATAAAATGGTCGGATCTTATCAAACACACTTTGTTTCTTGTGACAATCAAGTCAGCGAAACAGCGTATACACGTCAAGACACTGAATCAAGTTTGCCACAAGAACTCATAAGTTTGGCAGTATTGCTCTGCCGTCAGCAATCATACACCCATTTTATTTTCGTGAGACATGTGCAAGCACCTGTTCATCTACTGTTCTATCACTATGAATTAGTGATCTATTATCAATAAGGATACTTCTACAACTACTATCAAAGTATGTCCGGATTTCTTATGTTGTCAGTTGCTATATATGAATAAGTGGGTAGCTACTGACAAGCATTAAGCATGTCACACAGCCCAAACATATAACATTTCAGGACACACCACACAGTTAACAACCACAGTGAAGTGTCAAAGCCCAAACATTCAACAGGACACTTACACAACACATTCAAATCAAACAGTCAGACAACATACAAGAACATATACCCCAGCCGGCATTGCTCCCTGCCTATTTTCCTACAGCTCACTATGTGTGCGCACACCTTTATTCACAAACTCTTCAACTTATACTCTTTTACCGAAGCTGCTACAGCTCGATTGGCCGAATACCCTTAGATCCTATTTCGGTGAATTTGACATCTGCCTTACATGTAACAGATTAGCGGTTTAGCAGTTTTAATTTAGTTTGAGTGAAGGAATTCATTTTATAGCAAAATCCGAAATCGTGAAGCACTCATGAAAGTAAGCTTATTCTCGGATTCCTGAAACTTTAGATTTGCTCTTTCTTTTACTGCAAAGTACAACGTTGTTTTTTTTGTTTAAATCTTTCTAGACATGGTAAATATGAACGACAAAGCAGTTTTAACATAGTTTGAGTGAAGGAATTCATTTTATAGATAAAATCCCAAGAGTCTGCAGAGAAAAGAGAGTGAATGCGAAGTGGACTTTAACACGGCTATGGGAGCGAGCCGAGTGTCGGCTAACCAGGAGAATTGCTTGAAAGAAACGCGACACCGAATGAGCGGTCAGAACAAAGCCTCAATACAGGATTCTCGTGGTGTTTGTGGCTGCCTTGTCTTTTGCACAGAGTAAAAGACAAGGCAGCCATCGAATAGATTGTTTCTACTTGGTCAGCCGAGGAGCAGGGGGGGGGGGGGGGGGGGGGGGGGGGCAAGCGTCTCAACCAAGCAAAGCTCACCAAGTAGGAACAATTGGGCCCTTTTCGATGGCTTCAACACCTGAAAGAGATATTGATGCGAGACCCGATCAAATGCTTTTTCAAAGTCTAAATTTAAGATGACAAGCCGGGTGTTTCTGTCTCTAGCGTAATCAATGATGTCTCGAATCAGTACGAGGCTGTCGGTGAGTTGTCTCCCTGAGATGGCACAAGCTTGGTCTGGGTGAATTACCTCCTCTAAAACAGAGGACATCCGTGTCGCTAAAACCTTGCTAAAAAGTTTACAGTCAAAGTTTAAAAGTGTGATGGGCCTCCAATTCTTTAGGTCAGTCTTATCATTTTTTTTATAAAGTAGAGTCACTATTCCCACTCTAAAACTGTCAGGCAGTCGGTCGAGTTTTTCAAAATCTTTAAAAACATCTAAAATGTCTGATGGTAAAAGGTCCCAATAGGTCAGATAGAATTCTGCAGGAAGCCCGTCTAAACCCGGAGCTCGACTTCTCTTAAAACCTGTTAGGCATTTTTTTAACTCTAAAGCAGTAAAATTCTGTGTCAAGTGTGCATTCTCTTTTAAGATTTTGTCAACGAATTTTAAGATTTCTGCCGATGTTTCCAAGTGCACTGGTTTCTCTTTGTACATGTTACTATAAAAGGTATGTACAGTTTCAATCATCTCTTGTGTGGATTTTGTTAAAAACCCATCTTCTCTTTTTAGATTTTGAATACACTCCTTTTTATTTATAACTTTCTTTCTTTTTCACCTTCCTCAATTTCCTGCTCCCTGCTTCTTACAAAAATTCCTTTACTCTTTATTTCTGCTAAAACTGACATTTCCTTTTTGACATCTTTGATTTCTTCTTTAAAGTCTATGCCACACTGATTTAGTTTAAAGTAGCGCTGTAACCGTTTATGTAGTCCCATCATACATCTATTCTCTTTCCTTTTTTTACGTTTACCTTGCTGTTTAAAAAAAGTCTGGGTCGTTTCCTTCACCATTTCCCACCATTGTGCATGTGTTTCGTAGAGGTCTTGAAGGGTCTGCCACTCTTTATAACATTCCCTGTACTGACTGACTATGATTTCATCCTCCAACAGGGAACAGTTGAGTTTCCACAGACCACTTCCTACCGTCACACCAGAAGGGGGTGAAAGGGTGCAGGAGAGCATAAGGTGGTCTGAAAAGAAAACAGGGGTTAATCTAACATCAGTGGGTGGGCAATCTCTAGTAAAGAAATAATCAATGCGAGAGGCTCTGGTGCCATCATGACTAAACCAGGTGAAGCCCTCCTCTCTGGGATGCATGGTTTTAAAACAGTCAGTAAGCTTAAAATCCCTGCATATGCCCTGAAGTAAAATCAAAGTCTTATCCACTTTAAAATCTACCCCTGCTCTTTTTCTATCTTTCCTGCTCAAGATACAGTTAAAATCCCTCCTACAACTAAAGGTACTTGCCCTAGCATGTAAAGCTGTATATCTTCTAAAAGGTCATACCTTTCATTTTTTCCATTGAAACCATAAATATTTAAGAGGTTAAAGTCTTGCCCCATAAAATTCAAGTGTGCTAAAAGTGCCCGTCCGTCTCTCACCACTGTGCTACCTTTCACCAGAACATGCAGATTTTTAATTAGAATGGCCACACCATCATTTTTATTTTGATTTGAGCCACTCCATATCGATAAATGGGGCCACATTTCCTCCCACTGTCTATGGTTTTTTAAAAAAGGTAGTCCACATTCTTGTATTAAAAACACATCTGATTTTATGGAGTCTAAGAAGGATAAAATACTCTGGGCTCTTGTCTTTGATTTCACACTTCTCACATTTAGTGTTGAGAAGGTGAGAACCATTAAAAGCATAAAGGAAAGTAGGTATGTCATTTTCGTTTTTCTAAGTTATCAAAACAAATTACACACAGGTTATTTCTTGGGAAACTAGCTCTTCCTTCATTTCTTTAGGTGAAAAGTGAGTAGGGTGATCTATATTTCCTTTTCGGACTCTCGGTGTTGGCCTCTGACGCAATGTTGCATTTAACTTTGAGTCCCTGGGGGTTGATTGCAGAGCTGAAGTTAAAAAGGAGACCTCATTTGGTGAGTCGGAGGGGAAGACTCTTGGTTCTTCCACTGAAGAACTGTCTGAAAGGGACCTAACCCTTCCCCTCTTCTCTGATACCACTGGGGAATCAGAGGCTCAGATGCCGTCCTCTTCGGCTGTTGACCTTCGGGGAGGTGAGTATCTTCACTAGACTCACCTGTCTGCTCTTCCTCCTCATTTAGCGTAGCTCCACCCTCTGCCTGTGAATTCTCACAGACTTCAACACTGAGTGGTGAGGCCTCTACAGGCCCCTCCCCTTTTTGCTCCTCACTTCCAATCCAAGCTTTTGGCGGGAAGTTTGAATTTATTGGGTCAACCTCTTCACTTTGTTCACCAACTGCCACCTTTGGTCCTTCTCTTTGTTGGCTTGACTGTGGCTTTACCGTCTTTAATTTGTTGGCAAAAGATTTAGGGCAATCTCTGAAGAGGTGATTTAATTCTCCACAGAGATTACATTTCCTGCCATTTGGACACTCTCCAAAAGTTTGCCCAATTTCTCTGCTCTTCCCACATAACACCTTGGTACAAGCCTCAACCAGGTGCCCATGCTCACCACACTTGCGGCAGAACTTGGGCTGCCCCTGGTAGTGGATGTAACCTCGGTTTTCAAGGTGGCCAGAGTGTCGCCCACCCGCTGCACTGAGCACTCTTCAGCCCTTTTAAATGGTATAACTTTGCACTCCCGCACGCTCCAGCAAGCACCATTCAAGCAACAACTTTGCACTCCAGCTTCGAACATCGGCACAGTCGCAACAAGTAAGGCGACTCTACTCAGAGAAGTCACTCTGCACAGTAAGAAGATTTCTTTTGCACAGACAGAAAGGGCTTCACCCGCAAAGGTAAAGCCTGCCAAAAATAGAAACAACTCATTAGTGCTGCTCTCCACAGAAATCTTTAGTAAAAGGCGAAAGACTTGTACGTTATGAAGAGAAACCAGAGTACGATTATCCGTCACTGCGGGAGCAGGGCATCAGGCTAGTTGGCATAGCCACCTTCCCCATGGTGAGCTTTGCTTGGTTGAGACGCTTGCTCCCCCCCCCCTTGCTCCTCGGCTGACCAACTAGGAACAATCGGGCCCTATTCGATGGCTGCCTTGTCTTTTACTCTGTGCAAAAGACAAGGCAGCAACAAAAACACCACGAGAATCCCGTATTGAGGCTTTGTTCTGATCGCTCATTCGGTGTCGCGTTTCTTTCAAGCAATTCTCCCGGTTAGCCCACACTCGGCTCGCTCCCATAGCCGTGTTAAAGTCTACTTTGCATTCACTCTCTTTTCTCAGCAGACTCTTGGGATTTTATCTATAAAATGAATTCCTTCACTCAAACTATGTGAAAACTGCTTTGTCCTTAATATTTACCGTGTCTAGAAAGATTTAAACAAAAAAAACAACGTTGTACTTTGCAGTAAAAAAAAGAGCAAATCTAAAGTTTCAGGAATCCGAGAATAAGCTTACTTTCATGAGTGCTTCACGATTTCGGATTTTGCTATAAAATGAATTCCTTCACTCAAACTAAATTAAAACTGCTAAACCGCTAATCTGTTACATGTAAGGCAGATGTCAAATTCACCGAAATAGGATCTAAGGGTATTCGGCCAATCGAGCTGTAGCAGCTTCGGTAAAAGAGTATAAGTTGAAGAGTTTGTGAATAAAGGTGTGCGCACACATAGTGAGCTGTAGGAAAATAGGCAGGGAGCAATGCCGGCTGGGGTATATGTTCTTGTATGTTGTCTGACTGTTTGATTTGAATGTGTTGTGTAAGTGTCCTGTTGAATGTTTGGGCTTTGACACTTCACTGTGGTTGTTAACTGTGTGGTGTGTCCTGAAATGTTATATGTTTGGGCTGTGTGACATGCTTAATGCTTGTCAGTAGCTACCCACTTATTCATATATAGCAACTGACAACATAAGAAGTCCGGACATACTTTGATAGTAGTTGTAGAAGTATCCTTATTGATAATAGATCACTAATTCATAGTGATAGAACAGTAGATGAACAGGTGCTTGCACATGTCTCACGAAAATAAAATGGGTGTATGATTGCTGACGGCAGAGCAATACTGCCAAACTTATGAGTTCTTGTGGCAAACTTGATTCAGTGTCTTGACGTGTATACGCTGTTTCGCTGACTTGATTGTCACAAGAAACAAAGTGTGTTTGATAAGATCCGACCATTTTATTACGGGAGGATCAGTATGTATGGATTCTGATGTGACTGATAAACCCATTCGTATCTTAAGCATAATCTAATACGTGAGACAACGCCCTGGCACACGATAAAAAAAAAAAAAGAGAGAGAGCGGTTTTGTGTCCCCACAGTCCATAATGTAGAAAAGAGAGAAAAAAGCCTTTCTGATTTGGTGTGTGTGCTCATAGTGCAGAGTGTAGAGAAAAGAAAGCCGTTTTGGTGTCACGGGTGTTGTGACTTACACACACACATTTCTAAATTGAGAAAGGAAATTATTTTAGAGGAAGCACTAGAGTTTAGATCCCACATTTGTTGATAGGCATTCATTTATTTCTTCACTTCTGATGAAGTTTAAACAATAAACAACAAATTTTGTATTATGAGAAAGAACCAGACTCATTCTTCAGGAATCCGAAAATAAGCTCTATTTTATGAGTTATGCACGAATTCGGATTCTCCTATAAAACGAATTCATTAACTCAAACCAAGTTAAGACTGCTTTGTCCTTCATATTTATTCATGTCTAATCAAGTTTCAACGATAAACAACGTTGTACTTTGTAGAATGAGAAAGAACTTCTTCAGCAATAAGCATCTCTCGACATATGACGAAATACAGATTTTGCTATAAAATTAATTCCTTCTATCAGCCTGACTTAAAACTGTTTGTCCTCCTTATTTATCCACTTCAAATCAAGTTTCGACAATTAAAAAAAATTTGTAGTTTGAGAAAGAACAATTTAATCTTCAGCAATCAGTATAAAAAGAGGTGCAAATGCCAACCATACATACCTAAAAGGTGGAGCGGAAGTATTCAGCTGCAAGTAGGTGTGAATGTTCGACCATAATTTGTAAAAAGCGGGTAAGAAATGGTTCGAATGCCCGACTATATATTAACAAAAGCGGGAGGAGAGGTCTTCGGATGAGAGTGGGTGAGAATTTCCAACCATAATCTATAAAATACGGTGAAAAAAATATGTGAATGCCTCATAGAACACTAAAAGCGGAAGTGTTCGGCTGCAAGAAGGTGTGAATGTCCGACTATATTTGGTGAAAAGCAGGTGAAGCAAGGTCTGAATGCCCAACCTTACATCATCAAAAGCGAGATCAGAGGTGTTTGGCTGCAAGAAGGCCATAGTTTGCCAAAAGCGGGTAAGGTGCAAATGTCCGACTAAATATCAACAAAATTTGGGGCGGAGGTCTTCGGATGCAAGTGGGTGTGAATGTCCGACTATATTTGGTGAAAAGCAGGTGAAGCAAGGTCTGAATGCCCAACCTTACATCATCAAAAGCGAGATCAGAGGTGTTTGGCTGCAAGAAGGCCATAGTTTGCCAAAAGCGGGTAAGGTGCGAATGACAGACTAAATATCAACAAAAGTGGGGGCGGAGGTCTTCGGATGCAGGTGGGTGTGAATATCCCACCATACAAGTATGGTGGAGAGGAAGCTGTGAATGGCCGACCATAGTAAAAGGCGAGTGAGAGAAGGTGCGAATGTCAAACCATACATAATCAAAACAGGGAGCGGAGGTGTTCTGCTGTAAGAAGGTCTGAATGTCCAACCATAATTTGTAAAAACCGGGGAAGAAAAGGCTCGAAAGCCCAACTATACACCATCAAAAGTGGGAGCGGAGGTGTTCAGCTGCAAGACGGTCTGAATGTCCATCAATAATTGCTAGAAAACATGAAAGAAAATTTTCGAATATCAAACTGCACATGATCATAAGCGGGAGAGGAGATGTTCAGCTGCAAGAAGGTGTGAATGTCTACCCATAATTACTGAAAAATGGGTAAGAAAAGGTGCGAATGCCTAACCATACATCATCAAAAGAGGGAGCGGAGGTGTTCCGCTTTAAGACGGTGTGAATGTCCGACCATAGATGGTAAAAAGCGGGTAAGAAAAGGTTAAATTACCCGACTGTACACAATCAAAAGAGGGAGCGGAGTTGTTCAGCTAAGAGAAGGTGTGAAAGTCCGACCTTGGTTTGTAAAAAGCGGGTAAGAAAAGGTTCGTATGCCCGAATTTACACCATCAAAAGCGGAAGCGGAGGTGTTCGGCTGCAAGATATTGTGAAGGTCCGACCAAAGTTTGTAAAAAGCAGTTAAGAAAAGGTTCGAATATCTAACCAAACATAATCAAAAGCGGGAGCAGAGCTGTTCCACTGGAAGGTAGGTGTGAATGTCAGATCATAATTTGCAAAAAGCTGATGAGAAAGGGTGATAATGCCCGACTATACACCATCAAATGCGGTAGCGGAGTTGTTCGGCTGTGAGTAGGTGTGAATCTCCAACCATAATTGCTGAAAAATGTGTTAGAAAAGGTAAAAATGCCGGTCCATACATAATCAAAATCGGGAGAGGTGGTGTTCAGCTGCAAGAAGGTCTAAATGTCCATCAATAATTGCTAGAAAACATGAAAGAAAATTTTCGAAAATCAAACCACACATGATCATAAGTGGGAGAGGAGGTGTTCAGCTGCAAGAAGGTGTGAATGTCCACCCATAATACCTGAAAAATGGGTAAAAAAAAGGTGCGAATGCCCAACCATACATCATCAAAAGCAGGAGTTCATGTGTTCGGCTACAAGAAGGTGTGAACGTCCAACCAAAGTTTGTAAAAAGCAGTTAAGAAAAGGTTCGAATATCCAACCATACATAATCAAAAGCGGGAGCAGAGCTGTTCGACTGCAAGTAGGTGTGAATGTCAGATCATAATTTGCAAAAAGCTGATGAGAAAGGGTGAGAATGCCCGACTATACACCATCAAATTCGGTAGCGGAGTTGTTCGGCTTTGAGTAGGTGTGAATCTCCAACCATAATTGCTGAAAAATGTGTTAGAAAAGGTAAAAATGCCGGTCCATACATAATCAAAATCGGGAGAGGTGGTGTTCAGCTGCAAGAAGGTCTAAATGTCCATCAATAATTGCTAGAAAACATGAAAGAAAATTTTCGAAAATCAAACCACACATGATCATAAGTGGGAGAGGAGGTGTTCAGCTGCAAGAAGGTGTGAATGTCCACCCATAATACCTGAAAAATGGGTAAAAAAAAAGGTGCGAATGCCCAACCATACATCATCAAAAGCAGGAGTGCATGTGTTCGGCTACAAGAAGGTGTGAACGTCCAACCAAAGTTTGTAAAAAGCAGTTAAGAAAAGGTTCGAATATCCAACCATACATAATCAAAAGCGGGAGCAGAGCTGTTCGACTGCAAGTAGGTGTGAATGTCAGATCATAATTTGCAAAAAGCTGATGAGAAAGGGTGAGAATGCCCGACTATACACCATCAAATGCGGGAGCGGAGTTGTTCGGCTGTGAGTAGGTGTGAATCTCCGACCATAATTGCTGAAAAATGTGTTAGAAAAGGTAAGAATGCCGGTCCATAAATCATCAAAAGCGAGAGAGGTTGTGTTCGGCTGCAAGTAGGTGTGAATGTCCAGCCATAATTACTCACAAACGGGTAAGAAAAGGTAGTATTGCCAGACCATATATGATCAAAACAGGGAGCGGAGGTGGTTCAGCTGCAAGAAGGTTTGAATGTCCGACTAAAGTTCAAATATATTAACAAAAGCGGGAGGAGAGGTCTTCGGATGAGAGTGGTTGAAAATTTCCAACCATAATGTATAAAATGCGGTGAAAAAAAGGTGTGATAGAACACTAAAAGGTGGAGCGAAAGTGTTGGGCTGCAAGAAGGTGTGAATGTCCGACTATATTTGGTGAAAAGCAGGTGAAGCAAGGTCTGAATGCCCAACCTTACATCATCAAAAGCGAGATCAGAGGTGTTTGGCTGCAAGAAGGCCATAGTTTGCCAAAAGCGGGTAAGGTGCGAATGTCCGACTAAATATCAACAAAATTTGGGGCGGAGGTCTTCGGATGCAAGTGGGTGTGAATGTCCGACTATATTTGGTGAAAAGCAGGTGAAGCAAGGTCTGAATGCCCAACCTTACATCATCAAAAGCGAGATCAGAGGTGTTTGGCTGCAAGAAGGCCATAGTTTGCCAAAAGCGGGTAAGGTGCGAATGTCCGACTAAATATCAACAAAATTTGGGGCGGAGGTCTTCGGATGCAGGTGGGTGTGAATATCCCACCATACAAGTATGGTGGAGAGGAAGCTGTGAATGGCCGACCATAGTAAAAGGCGAGTGAGAGAAGGTGCGAATGTCAAACCATACATAATCAAAACAGGGAGCGGAGGCGTTCTGCTGTAAGAAGGTCTGAATGTCCAACCATAATTTGTAAAAACCGGGGAAGAAAAGGCTCGAAAGCCCGACTATACACCATCAAAAGTGGGCGCGGAGGTGTTCAGCTGCAAGACGGTCTGAATGTCCATCAATAATTGCTAGAAAAAATGAAAGAAAATTTTCGAATATCAAACTGCATATGATCATAAGCGGGAGAGGTGTTCAGCTGCAAGAAGGTGTGAATGTCTACCCATAATTACTGAAAAATGGGTAAGAAAAGGTGCGAATGCCTAACCATACATCATCAAAAGAGGGAGCGGAGGTGTTCCGCTGTAAGACGGTGTGAATGTCCGACCATAGATGGTAAAAAGCGGGTAAGAAAAGGTTAAATTACCCGACTGTACACAATCAAAAGAGGGAGCGGAGTTGTTCAGCTAAGAGAAGGTGTGAAAGTCCGACCTTGGTTTGTAAAAAGCGGGTAAGAAAAGGTTCGTATGCCCGAATATACACCATCAAAAGCGGAAGCGGAGGTGTTCGGCTGCAAGATATTGTGAACGTCCGACCAAAGTTTGTAAAAAGCAGTTAAGAAAAGGTTCGAATATCTAACCAAACATAATCAAAAGCGGGAGCAGAGCTGTTCGACTGGAAGTAGGTGTGAATGTCAGATCATAATTTGCAAAAAGCTGATGAGAAAGGGTGAGAATGCCCGACTATACACCATCAAATGCGGTAGCGGAGTTGTTCGGCTGTGAGTAGGTGTGAATCTCCAACCATAATTGCTGAAAATGTGTTAGAAAAGGTAAAAATGCCGGTCCATACATAATCAAAATCGGGAGAGGTGGTGTTCAGCTGCAAGAAGGTCTAAATGTCCATCAATAATTGCTAGAAAACATGAAAGAAAATTTTCGAAAATCAAACCACACATGATCATAAGTGGGAGAGGAGGTGTTCAGCTGCAAGAAGGTGTGAATGTCCACCCATAATACCTGAAAAATGGGTAAAAAAAAGGTGCGAATGCCCAACCATACATCATCAAAAGCAGGAGTTCATGTGTTCGGCTACAAGAAGGTGTGAACGTCCAACCAAAGTTTGTAAAAAGCAGTTAAGAAAAGGTTCGAATATCCAACCATACATAATCAAAAGCGGGAGCAGAGCTGTTCGACTGCAAGTAGGTGTGAATGTCAGATCATAATTTGCAAAAAGCTGATGAGAAAGGGTGAGAATGCCCGACTATACACTATCAAATGCGGTAGTGGAGTTGTTCGGCTGTGAGTAGGTGTGAATCTCCAACCATAATTGCTGAAAAATCTGTTAGAAAAGGTAAAAATGCCGGTCCATACATAATCAAAATCGGGAGAGGTGGTGTTCAGCTGCAAGAAGGTCTAAATGTCCATCAATAATTACTAGAAAACATGAAAGAAAATTTTCGAAAATCAAACCACACATGATCATAAGTGGGAGAGGAGGTGTTCAGCTGCAAGAAGGTGTGAATGTCCACCCATAATACCTGAAAAATGGGTAAAAAAAAGGTGCGAATGCCCAACCATACATCATCAAAAGAAGGAGTGCATGTGTTCGGCTACAAGAAGGTGTGAACGTCCAACCAAAGTTTGTAAAAAGCAGTTAAGAAAAGGTTCGAATATCCAACCATACATAATCAAAAGCGGGAGCAGAGCTGTTCGACTGCAAGTAGGTGTGAATGTCAGATCATAATTTGCAAAAAGCTGATGAGAAAGGGTGAGAATGCCCGACTGTACACAATCAATAGCGGGAGCGGAGTTGTTCGGCTACAAGAAGGTGTGAAAGTCCGTCCATGGTTTGTAAAAACCGGGAAGAAAAGGCTCGAAAGCCCGACTATACACCATCAAAAAGAAGGTTTGAATGTCCATCAATAATTGCTTTAAAACAAGAAAGTAAATTTTTGAATATCAAACCGTACATGATCATAGGAGAGGAGGTGTTCCGCTGTAAGACGGTGTGAATGTCCGACCATAGTTGGTAAAAAGCGGGTAAGAAAAGGTTAAAATACCCGACTGTACACAATCAATAGCGGGAGCGGAGTTGTTCGGCTACTAAAAGGTGTGAAAGTCCGACCCTGGTTTGTAAAAAGCGGGTAAGAAAAGGTTCGAATGCCCGAACATACACCATCAAAAGAGGGAGCGGAGGTGTTCCGCTGTAAGACGGTGTGAATGTCCGATCATAGTTGGTAAAAAGCGGGTAAGAAAAGGTTAAATTACCCGACTGTACACAATCAAAAGAGGGAGCGGAGTTGTTCAGCTAAGAGAAGGTGTGAAAGTCCGACCATGGTTTGTAAAAAGCGGGTAAGAAAAGGTTCGTATGCCCGAATATACACTATCAAAACCGGAAGCGTAGGTGTTCGGCTGCAAGAAGGTGTGAACGTCCGACCAAAGTTTGTAAAAAAGCAGTTAAGAAAAGGTTCGAATATCTAACCAAACATAATCAAAAGCGGGAGCAGAGCTGTTCGACTGCAAGTAGGTGTGAATGTCAGAGAATAATTTGCAAAAAGCTGATGAGAAAGGGTGAGAAATCCCGACTATACACCATCAAATGCGGTAGCGGAGTTGTTCGGCTGTGAGTAGGTGTGATTCTCCAACCATAATTGCTGAAAAATGTGTTAGAAAAGGTAAGAATGCCGGTCCATACATCATCAAAAGCGGGAGAGGTGGTGTTCGGCTGCAAGTAGGTGTGAATGTCCATTAATAATTGCTTTAAAACATGAAAGAAAATTTTCGAATATCAAACCTTACATGATCATTAGCGGGAGAGGAGGTGTTCAGCTGCAAGAAGATGTGAATATCCACCCATAATTACTGAAAAATGGGTAGGAAAAGATGCGAATGTCCAACCATAAATCATCAAAAGCAGGAGTGGAGTTGTTCAGCTACAAGAAGGTATGAAAGTCCAACCATGGTTTGTAAAAAGCGGGTAAGAGAAGGTTCGAATACCCGAATATATACCATCAAAAGCGGAAGCGGGGGTGTTCGGCTGCAAGAAGGTGTGAACGTCCGACCAAAGTTTGTAAAAAGCAGTTAAGAAAAGGTTTGAATATCCAACCGAACATAATCAAAAGCGGGAGCAGAGCTGTTCGACTGCAAGTAGGTGTGAATGTCAGATCATAATTGCTGAAAAATGTGATAGAAAAGACTAGAATTCCAGACAATACATCAACAAAAGCGGGAGTGGTGGTTTTTCGGCTGCAAGTAGGTGTGAATGTCCAGCCATAATTACTCACAAACGGGGGAAGAAAAGGTAGTATTTCCAGACCACACATGATCAAAACAGGGAATGAAGGTGGTTCAGCTGCAAGGTGTGAATGTCTGACTAAAGTTTGTAAAAACCGTGTAAGACAAGGGGCGAATGACCGACAATGTATGATCAAAAGAGGGAGCGGAGGTTTTCGGCTGCAAGGTCTGAATGTCCAACCATAATTTGTAAAAATCGGGGAAGAAAAGGCTCGAAAGCCCGACTATACACCATCAAAAGCGGGAGCAGAGGTGTTCAGTTGCAAGAAGGTCTGAATGTCCGAAATAATTACTGAAAAATGGGTAAGAAAAGGTGCGAATGCCAAATCATACATCATCAAAAGCAGGAGCGGATGTGTTCGGCTACAAGAAGGTTTGAATGTCCGACCATAGTAAGTAATAGGTGGGTAAGAAAAGGCTCGAATGCCCGACTATACACCATCAAAAGCGGAAGCGGAGGTGTTCGGCTGCAAGACGGTGTGAACGTCCGACCAAAGTTTGTAAAAAGCATTAAGAAAATGTTCGAATATCCAACCAAACATAATCAAAAGCGGGAGCAGAGCTGTTCGACTGCAAGTAGGTGTGAATATCAGATCATAATTTGCAAAAAGCTGATGAGAAAGGGTGAGAATGCCCGACTATACACTATCAAATGTGGGAGCGGAGGTGTTCGTCTGTGAGTAGGTGTGAATGTCCGACCATAATTGCTGAAAAATGTGTTAGAAAAGGTAAAAATGCCGGACCATATATCATCAAAAGCGGGAGAGGTTTTGTTCGGCTGCAAGAAGGTGTGAATGTCCAGCCATAATTACTCACAAACGGGTAAGAAAAGGTACTATTGCCAGACCATATATGATCAAAACAGGGAGCGGAGGTGGTTCAGCTGCAAGAAGGTTTGAATGTCCGACTAAAGTTTGTAAAAAGCGGGTAAGACAAGGTGTGAATGCCCGACAATGTATGATCAAAAGAGGAGCGGAGGTTTTCGGCTGCAAGAAGGTCTGAATGTCCACCCATAATTACTGAAAAATGGGTAAGAAAAGGTGCGAAAGCCCAACCGCACATGATCATAAGTGGATGAGAAGGTGTTCGACTGCAAGTAGGTGTGAATGTAAGATCATAATTTGTAAAAAGTGGGTAAGAAAAGGTAAGAATGCCCAACCATAAATTATCAAAAGCGGCAGCAGAGTTTCGGCTGGTATTTATCAATGTCTAGATAGATTTCAACAAAAAACAACGTTGTACTTTGCAGTAAAAGAAAGTGCAAATAAAAAGTTTTAGGAATCCGAGAATAAGCTTATTTTCATGAGTTCTGCACGATTTCGGATTTTATGTATAAAATGAATTCATTCACTCAAACCAAGTTAAAACTGCTTTTTCCTTCATATTTATCAATGTCTAGATCGACTTCAACAAAGAACAACATTGTGTTTTGCATCTAGACATTGATGAATATGGAAGGACAAAGCAGTTTTAACTTGGTTTGAGCACAGCAATTCATTTTATAGCAAAATCCGAAATCGTGCAGAACTCATGAAAGCAGGCTTATACTCGGATTCCTTAAACTTTAGATTTGCTCTTTCTTTTACTGCAAAGTACAACGTTCTTTTTTTGTTTAAATATTTCTAGACATCCGCTTTTGATGATGTATAGTTGGGCTTTCGAGCCTTTTCTTACCCGGTTTTTACAAATTATGGTTGGACATTCAGACCTTGCAGCCGAACACCTCCGCTCTCTCTTTTGATCATACATTGTTGGGCATTCGCACCTTGTCTTACCCGCTTTTTACAAACTACAGTCAGACATTCACACCTTGCAGCTGAACCTCCGCTCCCTGTTTTGATCATGTATGGTCTGGCAATACTACCTTTTCTTCCCCCGTTTGTGAGTAATTATGGCTGGACATTCACACCTACTTGCAGTCGAACAGCTCAGCTCCCGCTTTTGATTATGTTTGGTTGGATATTCGAACCTTTTCTTAACTGCTTTTTACAAACCATGGTCGGACTTTCACACCTTCTTGTAGCCGAACAACTCCGCTCCCGCTATTGATTGTGTACAGTCGGGTATTTTAACCTTTTCTTACCCGCTTTTTACCAACTATGGTTGGACATTCACACCGTCTTACAGCGGAAAACCTCCGCTCCCGCTTTTTATGGTGTATAGTCGGGCATTCGAACCTTTTCTTACCCGCTATTTACAAACTATGGTAGGACATTCAAACCTTCGTGTATCCGAAAACCTCCGCTCTCTCTTTTGATCATACATTGTCGGACATTCGCACCTTTTCTTACCCGCTTTTTAAAAACCATGGTCGGACTGTCACACCTTCTTGTAGCCGAACACATCCGCTCCCGCTATTGATTGTGTACAGCCGGGTATTTTAACCTTTTCTTACCCGCTTTTTACCAAGTATGGTCGGACATTCACACCTTCGTACAGCGGAACACCTCCGCTCCCTCTTTTGATGGTGTATGTTCGGGCATTCGAACCTTTTCTTACCCGCTTTTTACAAACTATGGTCAGACATTCACACCTTCTTGCAGCCGAACAGCTCTGCTCCCGCTTTTGATTATGTTTGGTTGGATATTCGAACCTTTTCTTAACTTCTTTTTACATATTTTGGTTGGACGTTCACACCTTCTTGTAGCCGAACACTTCCACTCCTGCTTTTGATGATGTATGGTTGGGCATTCACACCTTTTTTTTGCCCATTTTTCAGGAATTATGGGTGGACATTCACACCTTGCAGCTGAACACCTCCTATCCCACTTATGATCATGTGCGGTTTGATTTTCGAAAAGTTTCTTTCATGTTTTCTAGCAATTATTGATGGACATGTAGACCTTCTTGCAGCTGAACACCTCCGCTCCCGCTTTTGATCATACATTGTCAGGCATTCGCACCTTGTCTTACCCACTTTTTACAAACTTTAGTCGAACAGTCACACCTTTTTGCAGCCGAACACCACCTCTACCGCTTTTGATGATGTATGGTCCAGCATTCTTACCTTTTCTAACACATTCTTCAGCAATTATGGTCGGACATTCACACCTACTCAGAGCCGAACACCTCCGCTCCCGCATTTGATGGTCTATAGTCGGGCATTCTACAGCGGAAAAGACTCATTCTTATGTTTGGTTAGATATTCGAACCTTTTCTTAACTGCTTTTTACAAACTTTGGTCGGACGTTCACAATATCTTGCAGCCGAACACCTCCGCTTCCGCTTTTGATGGTGTATATTCGGGCATACGAACCTTTTCTTACCCGCTTTTTACAAACCAAGGTCGGACTTTCACACCTCTTAGCTGAACAACTCCGCTCCCTCTTTTGATTGTGTACAGTCGGGTAATTTAACCTTTTCTTACCCGCTTTTTACCAACTATGGTCAGACATTCACACCTTCTTACAGTGGAACACCTCCGCTCCCTCTTTTGATGGTGTATGTTCGGGCATTCGAACCTTTTCTTACCCGCTTTTTACAAACTATGGTCGGACATTAAAACCTTCTTGTAGCCGAACACATCCACTCCTGCTTTTGATGATGTATGGTTGGGCATTCGTACCTTTTCTTACCCATTTTGCAGTAATTATGGGTGGACATTCACACCTTTTTGCATTTTAACACCTCCTCTCCCGCTTATGATCATGTGCGGTTTGATATTCGAAAATTCTCTTCCATGTTTTCTAGCAATTATTGATGGACATTCAGACCTTCTTGCAGCTGAACACCTCCGCTCCAGCTGTTGATGGTGTATAGTCGGGCTTTCGAGCCTTTTCTTCCCCGATTTTTACAAATTATGGATGGACATTCAGACCTTCTTTCAGCCGAAAACCTCCGCTCCCTCTTTTGATCATACATTGTCGGGCATTCGCACCTTTTCTTACCCGCTTTTTACAATTCATGGTCGGACTTTCACACCTTTTAGTAGCGGAACAACTCTGCTCCCGCTATTGATTGTGTACAATAGGGTATTTTAACCTTTTCTTACCTGCTTTTTGCCAATTATGGTTGGACATTCACACCTTCTTACAGCGGAACACCTCCGCTCCCTCCTTTGATGGTGTATGTTTGGGCATTCGAACCTTTTCTTACCCGCTTTTTACAAACTATGGTCAGACATTCTAACCTTCTTGTAGCCGAACACATCCACTCCTGCTTTTGATGATGGGTATTCAAACCTACTTGTTGCCCGCTTTTCATTAATTATGGGTGGACATACACACCTTGTCGCAGCCAAACACCTCCGCTCCCTGTTAGGATCATGTATGGTTGGGCATTCGTACCTTTTCTTACCCATTTTGCAGTAATTATGGGTGGACATTCACACCTTCTTGCATTTGAACACCTCCTCTGCCGCTTATGATCATGTGCGGTTTGATATTCGAAAATTCTCTTCCATGTTTTCTAGCAATTATTGATGGACATTCAGACCTTCTTGCAGCTGAACACCTCCACTCCAGCTGTTGATGGTGTATAGTCGGGCTTTCGAGCCTTTTCTTCCCAGATTTTTACAAAATATGGATGGACATTCAGACCTTGTTTCAGCCGAAAACCTCCGCTCCCTCTTTTGATCATACATTGTCGGGCATTCGCACCTTTTCTTACCCGCTTTTTACAAACCATGGTCGGACTTTCACACCTTTTAGTAGCGGAACAACTCTGCTCCCGCTATTGATTGTGTACAATCGGGTATTTTAACCTTTTCTTACCTGCTTTTTGCCAACTATGGTCGGACATTCACACCTTCTTACAGCGGAACACCTCCGCTCCCTCCTTTGATGGTGTATGTTCGGGCATTCGAACCTTTTCTTACCCGCTTTTTACAAACTATGGTCAGACATTCACACCTTCTTGCAGCCGAACACTTCCGCTCTACCTTTTAGTGTTCTATGGGGTATTGACACCTTTTTTTTCACCGCATTTTATAGATTATGGTTGTAAATTCTCACCCACTCTTATCCGACGACCTCTCCTCCTGCTTTGGTTAATATATAGTCCGGCATTCGAACCTTTTCTTACCCGCTTTTTACAAATTATGGTCGAACATTCACACCTACTTGCAGCCGAACACCTCCGCTCCCACTTTTGATGGTGTATAGTCGGGCTTTCTAGCCTTTTCTTCCCCGGTTTTTACAAATTATGGTTGGACATTCAGACCTTGCAGCCGAAAACCTCCGCTCCCTCTTTTGATCATACATTGTCAGGCATTCGCACCTACTTGCAGCCGAATACTTCCGCTCCACCTTTTAGTGATGTATGGTTGGCATTTGCACCTTTTCTTACCCTTTCTTACCCTACTGATTGCTTAAGATTAAGTTGTTTTTTCTCAAACTACAACATTTTTTTAATTGTTGAAACTTGATTTGAAGTGGATAAATAAGGAGGACAAACAGTTTTAAGTCAGGCTGATAGAAGGAATTAATTTTATAGCAAAATCTGTATTTCGTCATATGTCGAGAGATGCTTATTGCTGAAGAAGTTCTTTCTCATTCTACAAAGTACAACGTTGTTTATCGTTGAAACTTGATTAGACATGAATAAATATGAAGGACAAAGAAGTCTTAACTTGGTTAGAGTTAAGGAATTCGTTTTATAGGAGAATCCGAATTCGTGCATAACTCGTAAAATAGAGCTTATTTTCGGATTCCTGAAGAATGAGTCTGGTTCTTTCTCATAATACAAAGTTTGTTGTTTATTGTTGAAACTTCATCAGAAGTGAAGAAATAAATGAATGCCTATCAACAAATGTGGGATCTAAACTCTAGTGCTTCCTCTAAAATAATTTCCTTTCTCAATTCAGAAATGTGTGTGTCTAAGTCACAACACCCGTGACACCAAAACGGCTTTCTTTTCTCTCTTTTCTCTACACTCTGCACTGTGAGCACACACACCAAATCAGAAAGGCTTTTTTCTCTCTTTTCTACATTATGGACTGTGAGGACACAAAACCGCTCTCTCTTTTTTTTTTTGATTGTGTGCCAGGGCGTTGTCTCACGTATTAGATTATGCTTACGATACGAATGGGTTTATCAGTCACATCAGAATCCATACATACTGATCCTCCCGTAATAAAATGGTCGGATCTTATCAAATACACTTTGTTTCTTGTGACAATCAAGTCAGCGAAACAGCGTATACACGTCAAGACACTGAATCAAGTTTGCCACAAGAACTCATAAGTTTGGCAGTATTGCTCTGCCGTCAGCAATCATACACCCATTTTATTTTCGTGAGACATGTGCAGGCACCTGTTCATCTACTTTTCTATCACTATGAATTAGTTTATCTATTATCAATAAGGATACTTCTACAACTACTATCAAAGTATGTCCAGACTTCTTATGTTGTCAGTTGCTATATATGAATAAGTGGGTAGCTACTGACAAGCATTAAGCATGTCACACAGCCCAAACATATAACATTTCAGGACACACCACACAGTTAACAACCACAGTGAAGTGTCAAAGCCCAAACATGTAACATTCAACAGGACACTTACACAACACATTCAAATCAAACAGTCAGACAACATACAAGAACATATACCCCAGCCGGCATTGCTCCCTGCCTATTTTCGTACAGCACACTATGTGTGCGCACACCTTTATTCACAAACTCTTCAACTTATACTCTTTTACCGAAGCTGATACAGCTCGATTGGCCGAATACCCTTAGATCCTATTTCGGTGAATTTGACATCTGCCTTACATGTAACAGATTAGCGGTTTAGCAGTTTTAATTTAGTTTGAGTGAAGGAATTCATTTTATAGCAAAATCCGAAATCGTGAAGAACTCATGAAAGTAAGCTTATTCTCGGATTCCTGAAACTTTAGATTTGCTCTTTCTTTTACTGCAAAGTACATCGTTGTTTTTTTTTTGTTTAAATCTTTCTAGACATGGTAAATATGAAGGACAAAGCAGTTTTAACATAGTTTGATTGAAGGAATTCATTTTATAGATAAAATCCCAAGAGTCTGCTGAGAAAAGAGAGTGAATGCGAAGTAGACTTTAACACGGCTCTGGGAGCGAGCCGAGTGCGGGCTAACCGGGAGAATTGCTTGAAAGAAACGCGACACCGAATGAGCGGTCAGAACAAAGCCTCAATACGGTGTTCCCGTGGTGTTTTTGTTGCTGCCTTGTCGATTGCACAGGGGCACGCGTTTCAACCAAGCAACGCTCACCATGGGGCAGGTGGCTATGGCAACTAGCCTGATGCCCTGCTCCCGCAGTGACGGATAATCGTACTCTGGTTTCTCTTCATAACATACAAGTCTTTCGCCTTTTACTAAAGACTTTCGTGGAGAGCAGCACTAATGAGTTGTTTCTATTTTTGGCAGGCTTTACCTTTGCGGGTGAAGCCCTTTCTGTCTGTGCAAAAGAAATCTTGTTACTGTGCAGAGTGACTTCTCTGAGTAGAGTCGCCTTACTTGTTGCGATTGTGCCGATGTTCGAAGCTGGAGTGCAAAGTTGTTGCTTGAATGGTGCTTGCTGGAGCATGCGGGAGTGCAAAGTTATACCATTTAAAAGGGATGAAGAGTGCTCAGTGCAGCGGGTGGGCGGAGGTGCAACGTGACACTCTGGCCACCTATGGCCATAAAAAGAACACTGCTACAAGTGCGCATTGTGCCAGCAAGGGCCCTCGGACCTGAAACAGTGGACCGTTATCGCTTCTCGGCCTTTTGGCTAAGATCAAGTGTAGTATCTGTTCTTATCAGTTTAATATGTCCTCTATACAAGGACTACATATTAAATGGATTTTTAAGAATAGGAGTTGAAAAAGAAGCTTGCTCCGTTCACTCCAAGCATCGACCCAGTACTGCAGTGCCGCTGGGAACGGTGCGCTCTTCTCTGCTCTTGTGAAAAAGCAAACAGCGGTGCAGGATGGAAGTTTCAGGGAGCCCAAGATGAAACTTTCTTTTAATCTGCTGAGAAAAGAGAGTGAATGCAAAGTAGACTTTAACACAGCTCTGGGAGCGAGCCGAGTGTGGGCTAACCGGGAGAATTGCTTGAAAGAAACGCGACACCGAATGAGTGGTCAGAACAAAGCCTCAATACGGTGTTCCCGTGGTGTTTGTGGCTGCCTTGTCTTTTGCACAGAGTAAAAGACAAGGCAGCCATCGAATAGGGCCCGATTGTTCCTACTTGGTCAGCCGAGGAGCAAGGGGGGGGAGCAAGCGTCTCAACCAAGCAAATCTCACCAAGTAGGAACAATCGGGCCCTATTCGATGGCTGCAACACATGAAAGAGATATTGATGCGAGACCCGATCAAAAGCTTTTTCAAAGTCTAAATTTAAGATGACAAGCCGGGTGTTTCTGTCTCTAGCGTAACCAATGATGTCTCGAATCAGTACGAGGATGTCGGTGAGTTGTCTCTCTGAGATGGCACAAGCCTGGTCTGGGTGAATTACCTCCTCTAAAACAGAGGACATCCGTGTCGTTAAAACCTTGCTAAAAAGTTTACAGTCAAAGTTTAAAAGTGTGATGGGCCTCCAATTCTTTAGGTCAGTCTTATCATTTTTATCAGAAGTGAAGAAATAAATGAATGCCTATCAACAAATGTGGGATCTAAACTCTAGTGCTTCCTCTAAAATAATTTCCTTTCTCAATTTAGAAATGTGTGTGTGTAAGTCACAACACCCGTGACACCAAAACGGCTTTCTTTTCTCTACACTCTGCACTATGAGCACACACACCAAATCAGAAAGGCTTTTTTCTCTCTTTTCTACATTATGGACTGTGGGGACACAAAACCGCTCTCTCTTTTTTTTTTTATCGTGTGCCAGGGCGTTGTCTCACGTATTAGATTGTGCTTACGATACGAATGGGTTTATCAGTCACATCAGAATCCATACATACTGATCCTCCCGTAATAAAATGGTCGGATCTTATCAAACACTATTTGTTTCTTGTGACAATCAAGTCAGCGAAACAGCGTATACACGTCAAGACACTGAATCAAGTTTGCCACAAGAACTCATAAGTTTGGCAGTATTGCTCTGCCGTCAGCAATCATACATCCATTTTATTTTCGTGAGACATGTGTAGGCACCTGTTCATCTACTGTTCTATCACTATGAATTAGTTTATCTATTATCAATAAGGATACTTCTACAACTACTCTATCAAAGTATGTCCGGACTTCTTACGTTGTCAGTTGCTATATATGAATAAGTGGGTAGCTACTGACAAGCATTAAGCATGTCACACAGCCCAAACATATAACATTTCAGGACACACCACACAGTTAACAACCACAGTGAAGCGTGTCAAAGCCCAAACATGTAACATTCAACAGGACACTTACACAACACATTCAAATCAAACAGTCAGACAACATACAAGAACATATACCCCAGCCGGCATTGCTCCCTGCCTATTTTCCTACAGCTCACTATGTGTGCGCACACCTTTATTCACAAACTCTTCAACTTATACTCTTTTACCGAAGCTGCTACAGCTCGATTGGCCGAATACCGAATAATCCTAATTCGGTGAATTTGACATCTGCCTTACATGTAACAGATTAGCGGTTTAGCAGTTTTAATTTAGTTTGAGTGAAGGAATTCATTTTATAGCAAAATCCGAAATCGTGAAGAACTCATGAAAGTAAGCTTATTCTCGGATTCCTGAAACTTTAGATTTGCTATTTCTTTTACTGCAAAGTACAACGTTGTTTTTTTTGTTTAAATCTTTCAAGACATGGTAAATATGAAGGACAAAGCAGTTTTAACATAGTTTGAGTGAAGGAATTCATTTTATTGATAAAATCCCAAGAGTCTGCTGAGAAAAGAGAGTGAATGCGAAGTAGACTTTAACACGGCTATGGGAGCGAGCCGAGTGTGGGCTAACCGGGAGAATTGCTTGAAAGAAACGCGACACCGAATGAGCGATCAGAACAAAGCCTCAATACGGGATTCTCGTGGTGTTTTTGTTGCTGCCTTGTCTTTTGCACAGAGTAAAAGACAAGGCAGCCATCGAATAGGGCCCGATTGTTTCTACTTGGTCAGCCGAGGAGCAAGGGGGGGGGGGGCAAGCGTCTCAACCAAGCAAAGCTCACCATGGGGAAGGTGGCTATGCCAACTAGCCTGATGCCCTGCTCCCGCAGTGATGGATAATCGTACTCTGGTTTCTCTTCATAACGTACAAGTCTTTCGCCTTTTACTAAAGACATCTGTGGAGAGCAGCACTAATGAGTTGTTTCTATTTTTGGCAGGCTTTACCTTTGCGGGTGAAGCCCTTTCTGTCTGTGCAAAAGAAATCTTGTTACTGTGCAGAGTGACTTCTCTGAGTAGAGTCGCCTTACTTGTTGCGACTGTGCCGATGTTCGAAGCTGGAGTGCAAAGTTGTTGCTTGAATGGTGCTTGCTGGAGCGTGCGGGAGTGCAAAGTTATACCATTTAAAAGGGCTGAAGAGTGCTCAGTGCAGCAGGTGGGCGGAGGTGCAAAGTGACACTCTGGCCACCTATGGCCATAAAAAGAACAGGGGTGTTAGCGGACAAGTGCGCATTGTGCCAGGAAGGGCCCTCGGACGTGAACCAGTGGACAGTTGTCGCTTCTCGGCCTTTTGGCTAAGATCAAGTGTAGTATCTGTTCTTATCAGTTTAATATCTGATATGTCCTCTATACGAGGACTACATATTAAATGGATTTTTAGCAATAGGAGTTGAAAAAGTAGCTTGCTCCGTTCACTCCAAGCATTGACCCCGTACTGCAGTGCCGCTGGGAACGGTGCGCTCTTCTCTACTCTTGTGAAAAAGCAAACAGCGGTGCAGGATGCAAGTTTCAGGGAGCCCAAGATGAAACTTTCTTTTAGTCTGCTGAGAAAAGAGAGTGAATGCGAAGTAGACTTTAACACAGCTCTGGGAGCGAGCCGAGTGCGGGCTAACCGGGAGAATTGCTTGAAAGAAACGCCATACCAAATGAGCGGTCAGAACAAAGCCTCAATACGGTGTTCCCGTTGTGTTTTTGTTGCTGCCGCTGTTTGCTTTTTCACAAGAGCGCACCTGTTGAGGGGGGGCCTGGGGGGGGCCTGGGTGATGGTGGGTCTCAGGCCCGGGCTGCTGCGACTGGTGTGACCGGGTGGTTTGTTTGTTTGTTTTTTGTTGTTGTTTGTTTGTTTTTTGTAGAGGTCCTCCGGAGTGGGGTTGGGTTGAGTGGGGTGGGGCGGGATGGGTACCTTCTGGGGGTACAGTAGCTCCCAGAATATGGTCGCTGCAGGCCCCGAGCCTGGTGGACATCAGGCCCTCCTGTCCTGTGTTGGCTCCCTGGTAGCGGGGATGCCTATTGCAGCCAGTCCCTGGCTGCCCCCAGTGTATATCCCCATACCCCTCTCCCTTCTGGCTCCTGTACACAGCACACACTCACACATGAAGGGTTTTGGGGGCGTGTGTGTTCGGTGGGGTGTAGTGGACTCTGCAGTAGTTGCACTCTGCAGTTCCCACCCCTGTTTTAATTACACCTTAGACATTACTACTTATCAAACACACTCACACACACACATTAGGTCTTGGGGGGTGGTTACACTGAGTGGCATCTGGTGGGCGGGGCTCTTTGGGTATGTAGGCTGCCCAGAGGGCCACGCTCCCAGTTCTACAAGTTTGGCTGCCCCTCAATTTTAATTGCTCACTATTAGAAAATATTGAAGAGCCAGAAGGGTGAGGGGAGGGGTCTTCTTCGCACACCCCTGCTTCCTGGTTGCTGCTCGGGGCGGGAGGGGCCAGGAGGATTAATTAATTGTTCTGCTGGTTTGGGGTCTGTGGTGGCTGGGGGGCTGCTGGCCCCCTGGTGTGCCCTGCACTACACCCCAGTGGAGTCGAGGGAGGGAGGACGTGTGGATGTATGGGACATGAAAGTGTGTGTGGTAATGATTGGGCCTGGATCTTGGACTTGCTGTCGCCTGGCCTGCCTGTGCTTCTCCCGATGGGGGGGGCGGCGTGGCCTCTCTCCGCTGCTCGCGACTTCACCCACCTGTGGGCACGTCTTGACTCCCAGGGCACTTGGCCAGGGGTGCTGGGGCAGGCGCTGACCCACTGTGTGGCTGTCTGGGGCGCTTGGCCCTCCTGGGTATTGGGTGGGTTCTCTGCCGGGGGGTTTGGGGGCGCTCGGGCTCCTGGGGCCCGGATCCAGTGCACGGCCCATGTCTGGGCGGCTGGGGCCTGGCGACGTCGGTGGGCTGTTGCCCCTGGCTCCCGGAGGGCCTCTGCCCTATGCTTATGGGGGCTCTTTCCGGGGGCTTCCTCTGCAGTCTTCTGGGTGGATGCGTGGTTGCCCCTGCGGTGGGCTTCCTGGGTTCTGTGCTCTGTGGGGGCTGCTGGTGGCCTGGGTCTTGTGGCCCTCTCTGCCTGCTTCTGATTGCTTGGGGGGGCTGTGGATTGTGGCCCTGTACGTTTATACACTACAATAACTAAGCACGGTTATCATGTAGGTCCTGTGCCATGGGTGTTGCATGTTCTCACACACACACAACCACATTCATTAGTCCAGTAGCATGGTCGCTAAGCAGTTGATGTATTATCATGTCGTCTCAGGTCATCTATATCCACAGCTGTGTTGTATGCGATGTATGTTCTGTTTTTCTCTTCTTTCCTCTTCTTCTTTCCTTGTCCCCCGGTCCGGTTCAGTTCTATTACATGTCATATATTGTAAACAGAAATAAATAAATGGGCATCAAGGGGAGCTTTACATTTATAAAACTTCCCTTGGCAAAGCAAATCTGTTTGGCATCAAAGGTATTCAGACTACAATTCTGCTGCCATAATGCTGAACACGATAAGGGGAAAAAAAAAAAAAAGTAAAGAAGACAGTTCTGCCGAAAGCCAGGGACTAGACCTGTTCTAAGTTCTGTACTTTTTAAAAGGGAGCCAACACAGGACAGGAGGGCCTGATGTCCACCAGGCTCGGGGCCTGCAGCGACCATATTCTGGGAGCTACTGTACCCCCAGAAGGTACCCATCCCGCCCCACCCCACTCAACCCGCATTCACTCTCTTTTCTCAGCAGACTAAAAGAAAGTTTCATCTTGGGCTCCCTGATACTTGCATCCTGCACCGCTGTTTGCTTTTTCACAAGAGTAGAGAAGAGCGCACCGTTCCCAGCGGCACTGCAGTACGGGGTCAATGCTTGGAGTGAACGGAGCAAGCTACTTTTTCAACTCCTATTGCTAAAAATCCATTTAATATGTAGTCCGCGTATAGAGGACATATCAGATATTAAACTGATAAGAACAGATACTACACTTGATCTTAGCCAAAAGGCCGAGAAGCGACAACTGTCCACTGGTTCACGTCCGAGGGCCCTTCCTGGCACAATGCGCACTTGTCCGCTAACACCCCTGTTCTTTTTATGGCCATAGGTGGCCAGAGTGTCACTTTGCACCTCCGCCCACCTGCTGCACTGAGCACTCTTCAGCCCTTTTAAATGGTATAACTTTGCACTCCCGCACGCTCCAGCAAGCACCATTCAAGCAACAACTTTGCACTCCAGCTTCGAACATCGGCACAGTCGCAACAAGTAAGGCGACTCTACTCAGAGAAGTCACTCTGCAAAGTAGCAAGATTTCTTTTGCACAGACAGAAAGGGCTTCACCCGCAAAGGTAAAGCCTGCCAATAATAGAAACAACTCATTAGTGCTGCTCTCCACGGAAGTCTTTAGTAAAAGGCGAAAGACTTGTATGTTATGAAGAGAAACCAGAGTACGATTATCCGTCACTGCGGGAGCAGGGCATCAGGCTAGTTGGTATAGCCACCTTCCCCATGGTGAGCTTTGCTTGGTTGAGACGCTTGCCCCCCCCCCCTTGCTCCTCGGCTGACCAAGTAGGAACAATCGGGCCCTATTCGATGGCTGCCTTGTCTTTTACTCTATGCAAAAGACAAGGCAGCAACAAAAACACCACGAGAATCCCGTATTGAGGCTTTGTTCAGACCGCTCATTTGGTGTCGCGTTTCTTTCAAGCAATTCTCCCGGTTAGCCGACACTCGGCTCGCTCCCATAGCCGTGTTAAAGTCTACTTCGCATTCACTCTCTTTTCTCTGCAGACTCTTGGGATTTTATCTATAAAATGAATTCCTTCACTCAAACTATGTTAAAACTGCTTTGTCGTTCATATTTACCATGTCTAGAAAGATTTAAACAAAAAAAACAACGTTGTACTTTGCAGTAAAAGAAAGAGCAAATCTAAAGTTTCAGGAATCCGAGAATAAGCTTACTTTCATGAGTGCTTCACGATTTCGGATTTTGCTATAAAATGAATTCCTTCACTCAAACTAAATTAAAACTGCTAAACCGCTAATCTGTTACATGTAAGGCAGATGTCAAATTCACAGAAATAGGATCTAAGGCTATTCGGCCAATCGAGCTGTAGCAGCTTCGGTAAAAGAGTATAAGTTGAAGAGTTTGTGAATAAAGGTGTGCGCACACATAGTGTGCTGTACGAAAATAGGCAGGGAGCAATGCCGGCTGGGGTATATGTTCTTGTATGTTGTCTGACTGTTTGATTTGAATGTGTTGTGTAAGTGTCCTGTTGAATGTTTGGGCTTTGACACTTCACTGTGGTTGTTAACTGTGTGGTGTGTCCTGAAATGTTATATGTTTGGGCTGTGTGACATGCTTAATGCTTGTCAGTAGCTACCCACTTATTCATATATAGCAACTGACAACATAAGAAGTCTGGACATACTTTGATAGTAGTTGTAGAAGTATCCTTATTGATAATAGATAAACTAATTCATAGTGATAGAACAGTAGATGAACAGGTGCCTGCACGTCTCACGAAAATAAAATGGGTGTATGATTGCTGACGGCAGAGCAATACTGCCAAACTTATGAGTTCTTGTGGCAAACTTGATTCAGTGTCTTGACGTGTATACGCTGTTTCGCTGACTTGTCACAAGAAACAAAGTGTGTTTGATAAGATCCGACCATTTTATTACGGGAGGATCAGTATGTATGGATTCTGATGTGACTGATAAACCCATTCGTATCTTAAGCATAATCTAATACGTGAGTCAACGCCCTGGCACACAACCAAAAAAAAAAAGAGAGAGAGCGGTTTTGTGTCCCCACAGTCCATAATGTAGAAAAGAGAGAAAAAAGCCTTTCTGATTTGGTGTGTGTGCTCACAGTGCAGAGTGTAGAGAAAAGAGAGAAAAGAAAGCCGTTTTGGTGTCACGGGAGACAGAACAGCAAAGGGTTTCATCGAACATTTAAAAAAGATTCAGATTGTTAGAATATCCAGAATTTATAGAAATGGTGGTGATTACTCTTATTTTCTAGAATGGAAATAACTGCACCATGTCTGTTTTATGAATTTAAGGGGCTAAAAAGTTTTGTTCTCGTTTTTCTATGATTAACCGAATGTATGTGAGAGTCCAAACAGACAGAAGGGTTACGGCCGAGCGCTGGACCTTCCAAAAAAGATGAGACAGGCTGGACCCGTGCCATACTAGTTAAGACCTGCCTGTGGATAACAGGTTCTTTAAACTCTCACAAACTCACACACGTTCGCACACATACACCCATACACACACACATTCTTGAACTTGCTGCAAGATTAAACCTTTGCATTAACTGACTCCAGCAACTCTGAGTCTCATTGAGAGACTTTTCTCAACAATTGGGTCCTCAAACCAGATCTCAACGTTTTTTCCGCTGTCCAGGGTCGGAGCTGAAACCGTGCACGGGGGAGTCAAGTACTCCTAATGAAAGACCCCCTGCTGAATTGCGGTAATTAGGGGCCAGTGTCCACTGAAAGGGGGAAAAAGGGACGAGATCGTACTTTTGAATCAATGGCCAGAAGCCATTGGCAGTGCAGGCATCAACAATAATGGTGTTATTTCACCCATTAACACTTAAGGTACCTCATGCAGTGGCTGTGATATGGTTACTTAATAAAATATCTTTACCAGACATCTCTCCTACATAACAGTTCTTCTTTCACAGCCACACCTTGTTGTCGAGAGATGTGCTACACTTAATCCATTCACACTGCTACCTACCCCACAGATGGAAAGCCTCATGATTGCATGTCAGAAATAACCATCAGTGTTTTACCCAGGCCAGACTTAACTGATATACGTTATGAAAATGCAGAAATAACTATATTTATTCAACAGGTCAAGCAAAAAACCCTGATGGCACAAATGCTACAGGATTTACAGTAGTAACAGAAACTGAAGTTTTCTTAAAACAACCACTACCAAAAAATTACTCTGTTCAAGCAGTCGAATTGGTAGCTTTAACTGAAGCTTGTAAATTAAATAACAAAAAGGTTGTTAACGTTTACACTGACAGTCAGTATGCTAAGTGTGACCAAATTTCATCTGCAGAGGCAAAAGTTTGCAAAGCATGGAGATCTGTGAGGGAGTCTTCTGCCTGCAAAGAGAGGGAAGCGAAAACAGGAAAAGATTTAGCTGCTTGCTTAGCTGCAGCATCAGCTCTGGCATTGCCACAAGCAACAGGATCGTCTGAGTTAGTGTGAGCCGCACACT
The DNA here is from genome assembly GCF_036924035.1 of Leuresthes tenuis. Lineage (NCBI taxonomy): Eukaryota > Metazoa > Chordata > Actinopteri > Atheriniformes > Atherinopsidae > Leuresthes > Leuresthes tenuis. The sequence goes on along the minus strand of NW_027325366.1, from coordinate 12,779,087 downwards.
TACAGACCGAGATTGCTGTAGGCAAAAGGATCGCATCAAGAAGATCAGAAACCTGCTTGGAGTTCAGAATAGTTTTACCATCTGATTTAAGGAAATGCCTGTGTTTCCACAGCGCACCAAAGTCATGAACAACACCAAAAGCATATCTGGAATCTGTGTAAATAGTGACTTACCAGCTGCCAACTTACAAGCTTCAGTAAGTGCAATAAGCTCAGTAGTTTGAGCAGAGAAATGTTTAGGAAGAGAACCAGACAACAAAGTGTCATGTGAAGAACATACTGCAAACCAAACACAGTTAGTACCTGTGGCTGGATCACGCAAAGCTGATCCATCTACAAAAAGAATCATGTCAGAGTTTGGAAGAGGAGTCTCTAAAAGATCAGGTCGGGGTGTACAAACTTGTTCCAAAACAGCTTCACAGTCATGAGGCTCCCCATCCTCAGGAGTTGGAAGCAAAGTAGCAGGATTCAGAACAGTACAACGTTTAACAGTGACATTTGGCATATCACAGAGGTGTATCTGAGCCAACGAGCAGTTGAAAGATGTGAAGTTTTCTGCTCGAGAAGAATAATGGCAACAGCATGAGGAACCAAAACAGTCAAATTAGCGTAGCCCACAATATCTTGGGAGGCCAGGACAGCTTTCTCTGCAGCTGCAACAGCACGAAGACAACCAGGCAGGCCTGCAGCCACAGAGTCCAGTTTTGCTGAGAAATGAGCCACTGGCCTTTGCCTGCCCCATGTTCCTGCATAAGAACAGATGTCATACAACCATGCTTCTCATCAACTGCCTGTATGAAAGGTTTATGAGGATCTGGAATGCCAAGTGTTGGTGCTGTTTGAAGAGCCAGCTTAAGCTGACTAAAGGCTGATTCAGCCTCAGGAGTCCATGGAACACGATCAGCTGACTGGAGGCCTTTACCATGGATAAGAGCACCTAAGAGAGCTTCGAGAAAAGAGTAGTTAGGAATAAAGTTCCTGCAGTAAGATGTTATACCTAAGAATGACATAAGCTGTTTTTTAGTAACCGGTTTAGGAATGATCTGAACTGCAGCAACACGTTTAGGAGAAAGTGAGCGCCCATCCTTAGAAATCACATGACCCAAAAAGGTGACTTCGTCCTGTACAAACTGTAAATTAGAAAGGCTGGCTTTATGGCCATAAGAAGTCTTTTTCACACTGTTGTTTAGATGGACTACATAAAAGGATGTCATCCACATGCTGCAAAAGAGCAGAGCCTGTGGTTGATTGAAGTTAATCCAGACTAGCTTTGAGGGCAGCATTGTAAATAGTGGGACTTTCACAGTACCCCTGGCATAACCGGGTAAAAGTCCAAGATCTCCCTTCAAACTAAAAAGCAAACCAAAATGGGCTATCAGGGTGCACTGGCGACAAGTCAACCACTGAGAAAAACTGTGCATCTGATGTAATTTGAGACAAAATAGTGTGTGGGTTGGGCACAGTAGGAGCATGTGGCTGAACTGCAGCATTCACCGCTTGGAGGTCCTGTACAAAACGCCATTCATCTGGCTGGCCAGCATCTTTAATCTTTTTAACAGGAAACAATGGAGTAAGCACAGGTGAATTTTCAAAAGGAACAATAACGCCTGTTTTCTGAAAAGATTGAAAAACAGGTTTAATCCCTTTAATTGCTTCAGGCTTAAAAGGGTATTGTTTTTTACATGGACAAAAGTCTGATTTAGGGGTGACAATTACTGGTTCACAGCCTTTTATCAACCCCACATCATATTTGCTCTTAGCCCAAAGATCATTGGGCACTTCAGCCAACATGGGTATCGAAGACAAATCTGTTTCAGATAAAAAACATGCTTCAAAATGTGATTCTGTGGTAGGAATTAAGTCCACAGTTCTTTGACAATGCATTGTACTCAAAAATGTTTTTTGTACGCTGACAATCGTTCAGAAAACATCAAATTTGGATCAGCAGGTGAAACGGTCCACTCCATTTCTTTCTGACATGTAGCAACAAACTCTCCCACACCTTGTCACTGCCAGTGTGTACGTTTGGCCAAGGAAATGTGAGGGCGAGTACCACAAACATTAAAAAAATCGAAGTGCTCTGGAGTGAGCGACACAGCCAATAAAGTAGGCGCACATATTTTTTCACTTCTTCTCATAGTCATTGTCAGGCCCCAAAGAAATGTGTGATGTGCAGTGCAAATCAGTAGGTTGCATGAAATCAGAAAGGGGTGAAACTAACGCTTTTGCTTCTTCCACTAGTTGTTGTGAAAAAGGAGAGCTGGGAAGTTTCCACTCATAAGCATATGTAAGTGCCGATGAATCAAACTGCACTGCTGTGAAAACTTTGTCAGACTGTAACATAACCTTAACACCCTCTGGTGTAGAAGTTAAAATAATGCCTAATTTACACATGAGATCACAGCCCATCAGGTTAATGGGACACAACTCTGATAACAAAAATGAGTGTTTGAAGGAGAGCTCATCGGGAGTGACAACACGCAATGGGCATTGTCATTTTCTCCTTCACAACCTGGCCTGATGCAGACATACAGTAAACGTGGTTTCCACTTAACTTTGGAGGACAATCAAACTCCCCTGACGTCACTACTGATGAACATAATTTCCTATATTCTGAGAGAAATATCTTTGCTCTAGGACGGAAATAGCATGCAAAACTTTACTACGTGAATCACAGTCGGCAAGCGTTTCTTCACTACACAGAGCAGGAAAAATGTGTGAGTGTGTTTATGCTATCACCCATTAGTGGAGGCTCCGCTGCCGCGTGACGTCCAGAACCTGCCTCCCACCCTCAGTCAGCCTTTTGCCCAATTTCATCACTTTTCAGCTGTGGACAGTCCTTCTTCCAGTGTCCAGTCTGGCCACAGTAAAAACAAATATTCGGATCATAGCTCTGGCGTGGCCCATTTCGACCTCCTCTCCCACACGTCCACGTCTTCGACTTCGGCCTCGTCCTCTGTTTACACACACTGCGTAATACATGGTCATGGCTGCCAAATGCAGCTCCTTTTCACACTTGTCCCTTTTGGTTGTCTTACGCGTCTCAACTTGGTTATGAGCATGGCGAGCATATCGGCGAACGTCAGCCAAACGAGGACCCTCACACCATCCCACGTAAATGTTCTTTACTTCAGTGGCGACATCTGGCATGAGGCCTTTAATTATTGCATCGCAAACTGTGGCCTTCTCTCAGCCAAACACCTCTGATCTCGCTTTTCATGATGTAAGTTCCTGCGTATGCTGCCGCTTACCTGGATGACGTCATCATCCATAGCAACAGCTGGGCGGAGCATGTTCAGCAGATGGCGGCAGTGCTGGAGTCACGGGGCTCACGGCCAACCCAAAGAAGTGTGCAGTTGGATGGAGGGAGGTACGGTATCTGGGGTACCACTTGGGCGGCGGACAGGTGCGTCCACAGGTAGACAAGACAGCAGCGATTGCAGCCTGCCCAAAACCTAAGACCAAGAAAGAGGTGAGGCGGTTTTTGGGGCTGGCCGGATATTACCGGCGATTTATTCCCAACTTCGCGGAGCTGACCAGCCCTTTGACCAACCTTACCCGAAAAGGTGCCTCTGATCCGGTCCGGTGGACGAAGCAGTGCCAGGTGTCACTTGAGAGGGTAAAGCAGACCCTCTGTGGGGAGCCTCTTCTCCACACACCTAACTCCTCTCTCCCATTTGTCCTGCAGACTGATGCATCGGGAAGGGGGTTGGGGGCTGTTCTGTCCCAGCAGGTGCGGGGCGTTGACCACCCAGTGCTTTACATCAGCCAGAAACTATCCGAGAGGGAGACCAGATACAACACGGTGGAGAGGGAGTGCCTGGCCATCCGGTGGGTGGTCGGCGCTCTGCGGTATTACTTGCTGGGGCGCCCATTCACCCTTTGCTCGGACCTTGCTCCCCTCCAGTGGCTCCACCGAATGAAAAATGTCAATGCACGGATCACCCGCTGGTATCTGGCACTACAGCCTTTTAAATTCAAAGTGGTCCATAGGCCGGGGGCACAGATGGCTGTGGCCGACTTCCTTTACAGCTCGCATGGCGAGGTGTGTGGGGGGGAGTAGGTTAGGCCGGACCGCTCCCCGGCCAAGGTCAGGCGGTGGAGGTATGTGGAGGGGGCGTGGTGCATCAGCTGCAGGAGAGAGCTGTGGAGAGAGCTCTGGGGAGCAGGACTAGGTGAGTGATTAGTACACCGGCGGTCACTTGTCTAATCACTCTCCTCTTTAAAAAACTCAGAGCTGTAAGGAGGATTGAAGTGGAGTCGGCAGCACGAACCGGGAGGGAAGGCCTGCGAACGACTCCACATTCATGAAAAAGGGTTAAATAAACTATACGTTGAACCGTCCTCTGTCTCTGAGTCTCTCTGAAAGAACCCGCAGTGGCAACAGGCCGCCTCAATGTGCAATTATTAAAGACAGTAAAGGACGATCTCTCTCGTTGGAAGTCCTTACCTATATCACTTATGGGGAGAGTTACAACCATTAAAATGATGATACTACCAAAAGTTAACTATCTGTTCTCAATGATCCCCATAAAACCACCTGCTACTTGGTTTAAGTCACTAGATTCATGCATCTCTAAATTTCTGTGGAAAAACAAACCACCACGTATTAGTTTAAAAACCCTACAGAAGACCAAGGACAGTGGTGGATTAGATTTACCTAATTTTCAGCACTATTCCTTAGCCAATAGGTTACAGTATATATCAAAATGGTTTAAACCTAGCCCAATAGATGAACATGGATAAATATAGAACAAGCATTGTGTGATAATCTGGAAATCTCTGACCTGCCACTTATTAGTCAAAACGTAAAAAATCACAAATATTTCAAAAGCATTAACATCAGCACCTCTCTGACAGCCTGGTGGGAATTTCTTAAAATAACAAAGTCTTCACTTGTCCCGTGTAAGCTTACACCCATCTGGAACAATCCTGACATCCTGCAAAACAAAAAAATGCTAAACTTTACTCTGTGGAAGATCAAAGGAATCAAACATCTGGAACATATAATCCAAAATGGACATTTTATTTCATTTGATGAGCTCATATCACAACATGAGATAGGCAGCAATAAATTCCTAGAATATCAACAACTTAAGTCTATAATAACAAAGAAATATATCCTCCACCAACCAGACTTACAACTCCCGATTAGGGTAGCAGAATTTCTAAGCATCTGCACCCCAAAACTACTATCAAAAATATATAAATTATTGTCTAAGATAGATGACACAATGTCTCTACCGTCCTCAAAATGGGAGGCAGATTTATCCATCAGTTCTAGTCATAGCTTCTGGCCACAAATATGTTTGAACACCTTCACAATGACTCGAAATCCTAATTTACAGCTCATACAATACAAAATTCTTCATAGAACACACTATACAGGACAAAGGATGTTCAGGATGGGTCTAACACACTCAAACATCTGCTCACATTGCACAGATAACACACCTGATGATTATGCACACGCTTTGTGGTTTTGTGCGCCTGTCCAGAAGTTCTGGCTTGAAGTCTGTGCGGACCTATCAACATGGCTAAAGTGTAGCATTCCTGCATGCCCCACACTGTGCATACTGGGTGACTTAGACAACATCAACGTGGAATTTAGCTTAGCACACATGATCCTCACAGTGTTATGTATAGCAAAGAAAACTATTCTCATGAACTGGAAAGCGAAGAACAATCTGTGTATTAACCAGTTTAGAAATTTTCTTTTAGATTATATTAGCATGGAAACAATGTCTGCTTCCTCAAAACATCAATTGGCTGAATTTAATTCTCTCTGGTCCCCTCTGATTAGCTTGATCACATAGTGTTGGTGGTGGGTTGCTGTCCCGTCGCTCTGGGCGGTTGGGTGTGTGCTGGGGGGGGGCTGTGTGGCTTCGGGCGTCTGGTGGTCTCTCGGGTCGTGGGGACCGGGTTGGTCATTGCTGGGGGGGACTGTGTGTCGGGCTTGGAGGGCAGTTTTGGGGGCTTGCGGGAGGGGCTGTCTTGCGGTGTGGGGCGGGGTCCCTTAGGGGCCTTGGGGTAGTGGCTGCTGGCTCTGTACCGGGTGACGGGGCCGCTCTGGCGTGGGTGGTGGAGCTGGGCCTGGACCTGGTGGCTTGCCGCTGCCTTGTGCCCGGGGCGGGGCCCTGCCTGTGCCTGGGGGGTCTGGGTTGCCCTGGACATGCCACAGTATGCGTGGGTTGGTGCAGGTCCTGGTGCCGGCCTTGTTGCTCTGGGAACTCCAAGGTGTCCGCAGGTGGTTGTTTTTTTTAGGGTGTTGGGGCGTGCGGTGAGGAGGAGGGGGTCTGTATGGGGGTGTGCTTTTCCCCTGTTGGGGGGGGCCTGGGGGGGCCTGGGTGATGGTGGGTCTCAGGCCCGGGCTGCTGCGACTGGTGTAACCGGGTGATTTGTTTGTTTGTTTGTTTGATTTTTGTTGTTGTTTGTTTGTTTTTGTAGAGGTCCTCTGGGGTGGGGTTGGGTTGAGTGGGGTGGGGCGGGATGGGTTCCTTCTGGGGGTACAGTAGCTCCCGGAATATGGTGACTGCAGGCCCCGAGCCTGGTGGACATCAGGCCCTCCTGCCCTGTGTTGGGTCCCAGGTAGCGGGGATGCCTATTGCAGCCAGTCTCTGGCTGCCCTCTCCGGGGTGGGAGGGACCAGGAGGATGAATTAATTATTCTGCTAGTTTATATATTGTAAACATAAACAATAAACAATTATAAAACTTCCCTTGGCAAAGCAAATCTGTTTGGCATAAAGGTATTCAGACTACAATTCTGCTGCCATAATGCACAATTCCGGATTTTGATATAAAATGAATTCCTTCACTCAAACCAAGTTAAAACTGCATTTTCCTTCATATTTATCCATGTCTAAATAGCTTTGAACAAAAAAGAATGTTGTACTTTGCAGGATAGGAAACAACAACACTAAACCTTTAGGAATCCGAGAATAAGCTTATTTTTACGAGTTCTACACCATTTCGGATTTTGATATAAAATGAATTCCTTCACTCAAACTAAGTTAAAACGTCTTTGTCCTTCATATTTATCCATGTCCAAATAGCTTTAAACAAAAAAGAACGTTGTACTTTGCAGGATAGGAGAGAACAACACTAAACCTTTTCAGGAATCCGAGAATAAGCGTCGTTTCACGAGTTCTACACAATTCCGGATTTTGATATAAAATTAATTCCTTCACTCAAACCAAGTTGTGATATGTCTATGCAAGGACCACATATTAAATGGATTTGTATCAATAGGAGTTGAAAAAGGAGCTTGCTCCGTTCACTCCAAGCATCGACCCGGTACTGCAGTGCCGCTGGGAACGGTGCGCTCTCCTCTGCTCTTGTGAAAAAGCAAACAGCGGTGCAGGATGGAAGTTTCAGGGACCCCAAGATGAAACTTTCTTTTAGTCTGATGAGAAAAGAGAGTGAAGGCGAAGTAGACTTTAACACGGCTCTGGGAGCGAGCCGAGTGCGGGCTAACCAGGAGAATTGCTTGAAAGAAATGCGACACCGAATGAGCGGTCAGAACAAAGCCTCAATACGGTGTTCCTGTGGTGTTTTTATAAAATGCGTTGAAAATAAAGGTGTGAATGCCCCATAGAAAACTAAAAGGTGGAGCGGAAGTGTTCGGCTGCAAGAAGGTGTGAATGTCCGACTATATTTGGTGAAAAGCAGGTGAAGCAAGGTCTGAATGCCCAACCTTACATCATCAAAAGCGAGATCAGAGGTTTTTGGCTGCAAGAAGGCCATAGTTTGCCAAAAGCGGGTAAGGTGCGAATGACCGACTAAATATCAACAAAAGTGGGGGCGGAGGTCTTCGGATGCAAGTGGGTGTGAATATCCCACCATACAAGTATGGTGGAGAGGAAGCTGTGAATGGCCGACCATAGTTTGCAAAAAGCGGGTGAGAAAAGGTGCGAATGTCCAACCATACATGATCAAAACAGGGAGCGGAGGTGTTTGGGTGCGACAAGGTGTGAATGTCCACCCATAATTAATGAAAAGCGGGCAACAAGTAGGTTCGAATGCCATACCATACATCATCAAAAGCAGGAGTGGATGTGTTCGGCTACAAGAAGCTGTGAATGTCCAGCCATAATTACTCAAAAACGGGTAAGAAAAGGTAGTATTGCCAGACCATAAATGATCAAAACAGGGAGCGGAGGTGTTCCGCTGTAAGAAGGTGTGAATGTCCGACCATAATTGGTAAAAAGCGGGTAAGAAAAGGTTAAAATACCCGACTGTACACAATCAATAGCGGGAGCGGAGTTGTTTGGCTACTAAAAGGTGTGAAAGTCCGACCATGGTTTGTAAAAAGCGGGTAAGAAAAGGTGCGAATGCCGGACAATGTATGATCAAAAGAGGGAACGGAGGTTTTCGGCTGCAAGAAGGTCTAAATGTCCAACCATAATTTGTAAAAACCGGGGAAGAAAAGGCTCGGAAGCCCGACTATACACCATCAAAAGCGGGAGCGGAGGTGTTCAGCTGCAAGAAGGTCTGAATGTCCATCAATAATTGCTAGAAAACATGAAAAAAAATGTTCGAATATCCAACCGCACATGATCATAAGTGGGAGAGGAGGTGTTCAGCTTCAAGAAGGTGTGAATGTCCACCCATAATTCCTCAAAAATGGGTAAAAAAAAAGGTGCGAATGCCCAACCATACATCATCAAAAGCAGGACTGGATGTGTTCGGTTACAAGAAGGTTTGAATGTCCGAGCATAGTTTGTAAAAAAATTTCCAGTTCACTCCATTAAATGCTTTTTCTGCATCTAGAGAGTCGATTGTGGTTTCCAAGTTGTTGATGGTAGAATAGTCTATGAGATTAATGATCCGGTTTGTGAACGAACTGTTGTGCCTACTGCTCTTCAGCCTGTCAAATGAAACGTAGAATTTAAAACGTGACAAATGAACGAAGACCCAAGGAGTTGAGTCGTAAACTAATCAATACTGTTTCCTGTGCGAGGACCTGTCAGTCGAGGAGTTGAGTCATGAACGAATCAATACTGCTTCCTGTCCTGCTGACTGAGCTTATGAAGCTGCCGCCTGCCATGTGGTGAGGAAGGGTACTGCATGAAAATGAACGAATCACTCACTGAGACAACTCGTTACTCCCGAGTCATATAAAAAATTTGTTCATGTCGAACGAATCGCTCACGAACGACACATCACTATCTATTTGACGAGTTATGCATGAATTCGGATTTTGCAATAAAATTAATTCCTTCTCTCAAACCAAGTTCAAACTGCTTTGTCCTTCATATTTATCTACTTCTAATCTAGTTTCAACAATAAACAACCCCACATCATATTTGCTCTTCGCCCAAAGATCATTGGGCACTTCAGCCAACATGGGTATCGAAGACAAATCTTTTTCAGATTAAAAACATGCTTCAAAATGTGATTCTGTGGTAGGAATTAATTCCACAGTTCTTTGACAATGCATTGTACTCAAAAATATTTTTTTGTATGCTGACAATCGTTCAGAAAACATCAAATTTGGATCAGCAGGTGAAACGGTCCAATCCGTTTCTTTCTGACATGTAGCAACAAACTCTCCCACACCTTGTCAATGCCAGTGTGTAGGTTTGGCCAAGGAAATGTGAGGGCGAGTACCACAAACATTAAAAAAATCGAATTGCTCTGGAGTGAGCGACACAGCCAATAAAGTAGGCGCACATATTTTTTCACTTCTTCTCATAGTCATTGTCAGGCCCCAAAGAAATGTGTGATCTTCAGTGCAAATCAGCAGGTTGCATGAAATCAGAAAGGGGTGAAACTAACGCTTTTGCTTCTTCCACTAGTTGTTGTGAAAAAGGAGAGCTGGGAAGTTTCCACTCATAAGCATATGTAAGTGCAGATGAATCAAACTGCACTGCTGTGAAAACTTTGTCAGGCTGTAACATAACGTTAATACCCTCTGGTGTAGAAGTTAAAATAATGCCTAATTTACACATGAGATCACAGCCCATTAGGTTAATGGGACACAACTCTGATAACTCTGATGTTTGAAGGAGAGCCCATCGGGAGTGACACACGCAAGGGGCGATGTCATTTTCTCCTTCACAACCTGGCCTGATGCAGACATAGAGTAAACGTGGTTTCCACTTAACTTTGGAGGACAATCAAACTCCCCTGACGTCACTACTGATGAACATAAGTTCCTATATTCTGAGAGAAATATCTTTGCTCTAGGACGGAACTAGCATGCAAAACTTTACTACGTGAATCACAGTCGGCAAGCGTTTCTTCACTACACAGAGCAGGAAAAATGTGTGAGTGTGTTTGTGCTATCACCCATTAGTGGAGGCTCCGCTGCCGCGTGACGTGCAGAACCTGCCTCCCACCCTCAGTCAGCCTTTGGCAAAATTTCATCACTTTTCAGCTGTGGACAGTCCTTCTTCCAGTGTCCAGTCTGGCCACAGTAAAAACAAATATTCGGATCATAGCTCTGGCGTGGCCCATTTCGACCTCCTCTCTCACACGTCCACGTCTTCGACTTCGGCCTCGTCCTCTGTTTACACCAACTGCGTAATACATGGTCATGTCTGCCAAATGCAGCTCCTTTTCACACTTGTCCCTTTTGGTTGTCTTACGCGTCTCAACTTGGTTCTGAGCATGGCGAGCATATCGGCGAACGTCAGCCAAACGAGGACCCTCATACCATCCCACGTAAATGTTCTTTACTTCAGTGGCGACATCTGGCATGAGGCCTTTAATTATTGCATCGCAAACTGTGGCCTTCTCTCAGCCAAACAGCTCTGATCTCGCTTTTCATGATGTAAGGTTGGGCATGCAGACCTTGCTTCACCTGCTTTTCACTAAATATAGTCGGACATTCACACCTTCACACCATTCAGCCGAACACTTCCGCTCCACCTTTTAGTGTTCTATCACACCTTTTTTTTCACCGCATTTTATAGATTATGGTTGGAAATTCTAAACCACTGTCATCCGAAGACCTCTCCTCCCGCTTTTGATCATAGATTGTCAGGCATTCACACCTTGTCTTACTCGCTTTTTACAAAATTTAGTCGAACATTCACATCTTTTTGCAGCCGAACACAGTTTTTTGCAGCCGAATTTGGGCATTCGAACCTTTTCATACCCACTTTTTACCAACTATGGTCGGACATTCACACCGTCTTACAGCGGAACACCTCCGCTCCCTCTTTTGATGGTGTATGTTCGGGCATTCGAACCTTTTCTTACCCGCTTTTTACAAACTATGCTCGGACATTCAAACCTTCTTGTAGCCGAACACATCCACTCCTGCTTTTGATGATGTATGGTTGGGCATTCGAACCTACTTGTTGCCCGCTTTTCATTAATTAATTGTCGCAGCCAAACACCTCCGCTCCCTGTTTTGATCATGTATGGTTGGACATTCGCACCTTTTCTCACCCGCTTTTTGCAAACTATGGTCGGCCATTCACAGCTTCCTCTCCACCATACTTGTATGGTGGGATATTCACACCCACTTGCATCCGAAGACCTCCGCCCCCACTTTTGTTGATATTTAGCCGATCATTCGCACCTTACCCGCTTTTGGCAAACTATGGCCTTCTTGCAGCCAAAAACCTCTGATCTCGCTTTTGATGATGTAAGGTTGGGCATTCAGACCTTGCTTCACCTGCTTTTCACCAAATATAGTCGGACATTCACACCTTCTTGCAGCCGAACACTTCCGCTCCACCTTTTAGTTTTCTATGGGGCATTCACACCTTTTTTTACACCGCATTTTATAAAAACACCACAGGAACACCGTATTGAGGCTTTGTTCTGACCGCTCATTCGGTGTCGCCTTTCTTTCAAGCAATTCTCCTGGTTAGCCCGCACTCGGCTCGCTCCCAGAGCCGTGTTAAAGTCTGCTTCGCATTCACTCTCTTTTCTCAGCAGATTAAAGAAACTTCCATCCTGCACCGCTGTTTGCTTTTTCACAAGAGCAGAGGAGAGCGCACCGTTCCCAGCGGCACTGCAGTACCGGGTCGATGCTTGGAGTGAACGGAGCAAGCTCCTTTTTCAACTCCTATTGATAAAAATCCATTTAATATGTAGTCCTTGCATAGACATATAACATATTAAACTGATAAGTTCAGATACTACACTTGATCTTAGCCAAAAGGCCGAGAAGCGATAACTGTCCACTGGTTCACGTCCGAGGGCCCTTCCTGGCACAATGCGCACTTGTAGCGGTGTTCGTTTTATGGCCATAGTGTCACTTTGCACCTCCGCCCACCCGCTGCACTGAGCACTCTTCAACCCTTTTAAATGGTATAACTTTACACTACCGCACGCTCCAGCGAGCACCATTCAAGCAACATCGGCACAGTCGCAACAAGTGAGGCGACTCTACTCAGAGAAGTCACTCTGCACAGTAACAAGATTTCTTTTGCACAGACAGAAAGGGCTTCACCCGCAAAGGTAAAGCCTGCCAAAAATAGAAACAATTCATTAGTGCTGCTCTCCACGGAAGTCTTTAGTAAAAGGCGAAAGACTTGTACATTATGAAGAGAAACCAGTGTATGATTATCCATCACTGCGGGAGCAGGGCATCAGGCTAGTTGGCATAGCCACCTTCCCCATGGTGAGCTTTGCTTGGTTGAGACGCTTGCTCCCCCCCCTTGCTCCTCGGCTGACCAAGTAGGAACAATCGGGCCCTATTCGATGGCTGCCTTGTCTTTTACTCTGTGCAAAAGACAAGGCAGCCACAAACAACACGGGAACACCGTATTGAGGCTTTGATCTGACTGCTCATTCGGTGTCGCGTTTCTTTCAAGCAATTCTCCCGGTTAGCCCGCACTCGGCTCGCTCCCAGAGCCGTGTTAAAGTCTGCTTCGCATTCACTCTCTTTTATCAGCAGATAAAAAGAAAGTTTCATCTTAGGCTCCCTGAAACTTCCATCCTGCACCGCTGTTTGCTTTTTCACAAGAGCAGAGGAGAGCGCACCGTTCCCAGCGGCACTGCAGTACCGGGTCGATGCTTGGAGTGAACGGAGCAAGCTCCTTTTTCAACTCCTATTGATAAAAATCCATTTAATATGTAGTCTCGCATAGAGGACATATCAGACATTAAACTGATAAGAACAGATACTACACTTGATCTTAGCCAAAAGGCCGAGAAGCGATAACTGTCCACTGGTTCACGTCCGAGGGCCCTTCCTGGCACAATGCGCACTTGTAGCGGTGTTCTTTTTATGGCCATAGTGTCACTTTGCACCTCCGCCCACCCGCTGCACTGAGCACTCTTCAGCCCTTTTAAATGGTATAACTTTACACTACCACACGCTCCAGCGAGCACCATTCAAGCAACAACTTTGCACTCCAGCTTCGAACATCGGCACAGTCGCAACAAGTAAGGCGACTCTACTCAGAGAAGTCACTCTGCACAGTAACAAGATTTCTTTTGCACAGACAGAAAGGGCTTCATCCGCAAAGGTAAAGCCTGCTAAAAATAGAAACAACTCATTAGTGCTGCTCAACGTTGTACTTTGCAGTAAAAGAAAGAGCAAATCTAAAGTTTCAGGAATCTGAGAATAAGCTTACTTTCATGAGTTCTTCACGATTTCGGATTTTGCTATAAAATGAATTCCTTCACTCAAACTAAATTAAAACTGCTAAACCGCTAATCTGTTACATACAAGGCAGATGTCAAATTCACCGAAATAGGATCTAAGGGTATTTGGCCAATCGAGCTGTAGCAGCTTCGGTAAAAGAGTATAAGTTGAAGAGTTTGTGAATAAAGGTGTGCGCACACATAGTGAGTTGTAGGAAAATAGGCAGGGAGCAATGCCGGCTGGGGTATATGTTCTTGTATGTTGTCTGACTGTTTGATTTGAATGTGTTGTGTAAGTGTCCTGTTGAATGTTACATGTTTGGGCTTTGACACGCTTCACTGTGGTTGTTAACTGTGTGGTGTGTCCTGAAATGTTATATGTTTGGGCTGTGTGACATGCTTAATGCTTTTCAGTAGCAACCCACTTATTCATATATAGCAACTGACAACATAAGAAGTCCGGACATACTTTGATAGTAGTTGTAGAAGTATCCTTATTGATAATAGATAAACTAATTCATAGTGATAGAACAGTAGATGAACAGGTGCCTGCACATGTCTCATGAAAATAAAATGGGTGTATGATTGCTGACGGCAGAGCAATACTGCCAAACTTATGAGTTCTTGTGGCAAACTTGATTCAGTGTCTTGACGTGTATACGCTGTTTCGCTGACTTGTCACAAGAAACAAAGTGTGTTTGATAAGATCCGACCATTTTATTACGGGAGGATCAGTATGTATGGATTCTGATGTGACTGATAAACCCATTCGTATCTTAAGCATAATCTAATACGTGAGACAACGCCCTGGCACACAATCAAAAAAAAAAGAGAGAGAGCGGTTTTGTGTCCCCACAGTCCATAATGTAGAAAAGAGAGAAAAAAGCCTTTCTGATTTGGTGTGTGTGCTCACAGTGCAGAGTGTAGAGAAAAGAGAGAAAAGAAAGCCGTTTTGGTGTCACGGGTGTTGTGACTTACACACACACATTTCTGAATTGAGAAAGGAAATTATTTTAGAGAAAGCACTAGAGTTTAGATCCCACATTTGTTGATAGGCATTCATTTAATTTTTCTTTTAATCAGTTTTAAAGTGAATACTAACTGAGAAATGAAAAAGGTGAAGAGTTTAGAAGCTTGGTTCAAGAGCAAAACTTGGTTTATGATCAGCTGAGTCTCTAAACAGAACAGCAAAGGGCTTCATCGAACATTTAAAAAAGATTCAGATTGTTAGGATATCCAGAATTTATAGGAATGGTGGTGATTACTCTTATTTTCTAGAATGGAAATAACTGCACCATGTCTGTTTTATGAATTTAAGGGGCTAAAAAGTTTTGTTCTCGTTTTTCTATGATTAACCGAATGTATGTGAGAGTCCAAACAGACAGAAGGGTTACGGCCGAGCGCTGGACCTTCCAAAAAAGATGAGACAGGCTGGACCCGTGCCATACTAGTTAAGACCTGCCTGTGGATAACAGGTTCTTTAAACTCTCACACACACAAACTCACACACGTGCGCACACATACACCCATACACACACACATTCTTGAACTTGCTGCAAGATTAAACATTTGCATTAACTGACTCCAGCAACTCTGAGTCTCATTGAGAGACTTTTCTCAACAATTGTGTCCTCAAACCAGATATCAACGTTTTTTCCGCTTTCCAGGGTCGGAGCTGAAACCGTGCACGGGGGAGTCCAGTACTCCTAATGAAAGACCCCCTGCTGAATTGCGGTAATTAGGGGCCAGTGTCCACTGAAAGGGGGAAACAGGGACGAGATCGTACTTTTGAATCAATGGCCAGAAGCCATTGGCAGTGCAGGCATCAACAATAATGGTGTTATTTCACCCATTAACACTTAAGGTACCTCATGCAGTGGCTGTGATATGGTTACTTAACAAAATATCTTTACCAGACATCTCTCCTACATAACAGTTCTTCTTTCACAGCCACACCTTGTTGTCGAGAGATGTGCTACACTTAATCCATCCACACTGCTACCTACCCCACAGATGGAAAGCCTCATGATTGCATGTCAGAAATAACCATCAGTGTTTTACCCAGGCCAGACTTAACTGATATACGTTATGAAAATGCAGAAATAACTATATTTATTCAACAGGTCAAGCAAAAAACCCTGATGGCACAAATGCTACAGGATTTGCAGTAGTAACAGAAACTGAAGTTTTCTTAAAACACCAACTACCAAAAAATTACTCTGTTCAAGCAGTCGAATTGGTAGCTTTATCTGAAGCTTGTAAATTAAATAACAAAAAGGTTGTTAACGTTTACACTGACAGTCAGTATGCCTTCTCAACTGTACATGTGTTAACACAGCATTGGAAAAACAGGTATGTTGACATCCACAGCTAAATGTATAAACTACAAATATTTTAGCATTATTAGATGTTATTCAATTGCCATCTACAATAGACTCGTATGAATGACCGGAAGGAAAACCATACTGCCAAAGAATTTGTTTAAATATGCTGCAGTATTGAGCCACGGACCATGTCATGTCTCAACAGGAGGGATGGAAGCAATAATGAACAAGGTTTTTACAGCATATGGTTTTACTAATTATTGAATTTTTTTTTTTAGAATAAATAAATTAATAAAGTTTTGTCTAGCAGGTCAAATATGTGCAAAATACATTCCACAGGGCAATCTAAGACCAAAACGAAGATAATTCCCTAAGCCAGTGTATCTTTTTCAACATATTTGTTTGTATTTCATTATTTCATTATTGTGTAGATTTCATTGAACTAAATTAATGTTAAGAGAAACGATTCTGCTCAGTGACAACAGAGGTTTTTACCAAATGGTCTGAAATATTTCCATGTGCACAAGCAGATGCACTCTCAGTAGCAAAATCACGCGTAAAATAACTCATTTCTAGATTTGAAATTCCTGAAAAGATCTTCAGTGATAATTTGACACACTTTGTAAACTATGTCATCTCACTGATGGCAAAGAACTTAAAATAGATCTTAGAAACCACTGTGATATAGAAGGTTACGCTAACACATTGGAATTGTTTTACTATTTACATATGCATGTGCAGTGAAGAATTGCTTGCTGCTGATAAATGCAAAGAAGAACAGCTTACACATAGATGCTCACATATAGGCTGCTGAATGCAATGAAGACCTGCTTATCCAGTAAAGTTCAATGTCAATGTGTAATATTCAATTAGGATTTGCAAAACAGTGAAGTTAAACAATGAATGGGTCCATAGTCGGTATGAGAACACTACAGGAATATTTACCTGGGTGTACGTTCAAACAGAGATGAGAAAATTGCGATAAATTATTGTTTGTTTGTTTGTTAGTATGTATATGAATGTTATGTGTATAAACTGTGTTGAGTTGTAGTTACTCAGTAGTGTCTCAGTGAAACAACCGACGGGGGAAGCCTTGCGGTGACAACAAAAGCAGTGTTTTACTGATCAGTCAAGTTGCTCCAGTGTACTCCATACAAACTGGTTGGCTACTGAAGGGATAGAAAATGGGGAATACTTGTTTTAAAGCAAACAAGGAATTAGATGGGAAAAATACATGTTTTAACGGGACCCAGACAATATTATATAGATGTCGCCACTGAAGTAAAGAACATTTACGTGGAATGGTGTGAGGGTCCTCGTTTGGCTGACGTTCGCCGATATGCTCGCCATGCTCAGAACCAAGTTGAGACGCGTAAGACAACCAAAAGGGACAAGTGTGAAAAGGAGCTGCATTTGGCAACCATGACCATGTATTACGCAGTCGGTGTAAACAGAGGACGAGGCCGAAGTCGAAGACGTGGACGTGTGGGAGAGGAGCCACGCCAGAGCTATGATCCGAATATTTGTTTTTACTGTGGCCAGACTGGACACTGGAAGAAGGACTGTCCACAGCTAAAAAGTGATGAAATTGGGCAAAAGGCTGACTGAGGGTGGGAGGCAGGTTCTGGACGTCACGCGGCAGCGGAGCCTCCACTAATGGGTGATAGCACAAACACACTCACACATTTTTCCTGCTCTGTGTAGTGAAGCAACGCTTGTCGACTGTGATTCACGTAGTAAAGTTTTGCATGCTATTTCCGTCCTAGAGCAAAGATATTTCTCTCAGAATATAGGAACTTATGTTCATCAGTTATGACGTCAGGGGAGTTTGATTGTCCTCCAAAGTTAAGTGGAAACCACGTTTACTGTATGTCTGCATCAGGCCAGGTTGTGAAGGAGAAAATGACAATGCCCATTGCGTGTTGTCACTCCCGATGAGCTCTCCTTCAAACACTCATTTTTGTTATCAGAGTTGTGTCCCATTAACCTGATGGGCTGTGATCTCATGTGTAAATTAGGCATTATTTTAACTTCTACACCAGAGGTTGTTAAGGTTATGTTACAGCCTGACAAAGTTTTCACAGCAGTGCAGTTTGATTCATCGGCACTTACATATGCTTATGAGTGGAAACTTCCCAGCTCTCCTTTTTCACAACAACTAGTGGAAGAAGCAAAAGCGTTAGTTTCACCCCTTTCTGATTTCATGCAACCTACTGATTTGCACTGCACATCACACATTTCTTTGGGGCCTGACAATGACTATGAGAAGAAGTGAAAAAATATGTGCGCCTACTTTATTGGCTGTGTCGCTCACTCCAGAGCACTTCGATTTTTTTAATGTTTGTGGTACTCGCCCTCACATTTCCTTGGCCAAACGTACACACTGGCAGTGACAAGGTGTGGGAGAGTTTGTTGCTACATGTCAGAAAGAAATGGAGTGGACTGTTTCACCTGCTGATCCAAATTTGAAGTTTTCTGAACGATTGTCAGCATACAAAAAAACATTTTTGAGTACAATGCATTGTCAAAGAACTGTGGACTTAATTCCTACCACAGAATCACATTTTGAAGCATGTTTTTTATCTGAAACAGAGTTGTCTTCGATACCCATGTTGGCTGAAGTGCCCAATGATCTTTGGGCTAAGAGCAAATATGATGTGGGGTTGATAAAAGGCTGTGAACCAGTAATTGTCACCCCTAAATCAGACTTTTGTCCATGTAAAAAACAATACCCTTTTAAGCCTGAAGCAATTAAAGGGATTAAACCTGTTTTTCAATCTTTTCAGAAAACAGGCGTTATTGTTCCTTTTGAAAATTCACCTGTGCTTACTCCATTGTTTCCTGTTAAAAAGATTAAAGATGCTGGCCAGCCAGATGAATGGCGTTTTGTACAGGACCTCCAAGCGGTGAATGCTGCAGTTCAGCCACATGCTCCTACTGTGCCCAACCCACACACTATTTTGTCTCAAATTACATCAGATGCACAGTTTTTCTCAGTGGTTGACTTGTCGCCAGTGCACCCTGATAGCCCATTTTGGTTTGCTTTTTAGTTTGAAGGGAGATCTTGGACTTTTACCCGGTTATGCCAGGGGTACTGTGAAAGTCCCACTATTTACAATGCTGCCCTCAAAGCTAGTCTGGATTAACTTCAATCAACCACAGGCTCTGCTCTTTTGCAGTATGTGGATGACATCATTTTATGTAGTCCATCTAAACAACAGTGTGAAAAAGACCAAATGACTCAAATAACTTTCTTGCTTTCAAAATTTTTCCTCTAGTGACGCTGACTTAGAGAGGGATGAAGATAATCATGTTTAATTGTTCATGTTTTGATTGTTTATCATTGGACCCTTTATTACTATGATGCCTGCATTTTAAACTCACGTTGTGTGCAAATGCAGGCTGATGTTTTACAGATAAAGTTATTATTTTCCTTGTTTCTTTTGGGTTGATTAATATAATTGTATTATTATAATCAAAAGGGAGGAATGTAATGGAAAATAATTCTTATATGCATTGTATTGAGTGTTACTGTGTATAACCTGCAAATGACCGAGCTGCAAGGTACCACCCTGCCCTGTTTTCTTAAATTCCTCTTTACAATGGTGGGCTTGTTATAATGAGATAGCTGCACTTTAGGGGGGACAGGGTTAGGCTGGTATTTACGAGTGTGTCTGGGTAACCTCAACTGATGGTTGGGGAGGAAAGTTAGAAGAACAATCAATTATACCCAAAAACAGATGACGTGATGAGCGGGCAATATAACTGTGTGTTTTTGCTTCAGTGGTCAGAGCAACTCTGTATTCTGTACTGTGTTGTTCTCTCTTGCAAGATATTATTATTAAAGTCTCTTATCTCCTCACAAGAAAATAACTGACTCCCCAAATGCAAGTGTCGGGACAAATGATCAAACTTCTCCAAGCTTCAGTCTGCAGAGAAGTACAAGACAGGGTTGCTCTCTTTCTCCCTCACTTTTTGCTATTTTCATCAAACCTTTAGCAGCTGCTATCAGACAAGATAGAAATATTAAAGACATCCAACCCCAAAATATTGAGCATAAAATAAGTCTTTATGCTGATGATGTATTACTTTTCCTTCAGAACTCACAGACGTCTCTCACTCACACGATCACACTCATGAATAAATTCTCAGCACTTTCTGACTACTCTATCAATTGGTCTAAGACCACAGTTCTGCCCATTAACTGTAGGGTCCAGAATATACCTGCGATCACTTTACAGTCAGGAAATATTAGATATTTAGGCATAAACATTTCCTCCAGGCTCTCAGAGCTAACAAAGCTAATTTATGTGCAATTATTAAAGACAGTAGAGGACAATCTCTCTCGTTGGAAGTCCTTACCTATATCACTTATGGGGAGAGTTACAACCATTAAAATGATGATACTACCAAAAGTTAACTATTTGTTCTCAATGATCCCCATAAAACCAACCTGCTACTTGGTTTAAGTCACTAGATTCATGCATCTCCAAATTTCCGTGGAAAAACAAACCACCACGTATTAGTTTAAAAACCCTACAGAAGACCAAGGACAGTGGTGGATTAGATTTACCTAATTTTCAGCACTATTCCTTAGCCAATAGGTTACAGTATATATCAAAATGGTTTAAACCTAGCCCAATAGATGAACATGGATAAATATAGAACAAGCATTGTGTGATAATCTGGAAATCTCTGACCTGCCACTTATTAGTCAAAACGTAAAAAATCACAAATATTTCAAAAGCATTAACATCAGCACCTCTCTGACAGCCTGGTGGGAATTTCTTAAAATAACAAAGTCTTCACTTGTCCCGTGTAAGCTTACACCCATCTGGAACAATCCTGACATCCTGCAAAACAAAAAAATGCTAAACTTTACTCTGTGGAAGATCAAAGGAATCAAACATCTGGAACATATAATCCAAAATGGACATTTTATTTCATTTGATGAGCTCATATCACAACATGAGATAGGCAGCAATAAATTCCTAGAATATCAACAACTTAAGTCTATAATAACAAAGAAATATATCCTCCACCAACCAGACTTACAACTCCCGATTAGGGTAGCAGAATTTCTAAGCATCTGCACCCCAAAACTACTATCAAAAATATATAAATTATTGTCTAAGATAGATGACACAATGTCTCTACCGTCCTCAAAATGGGAGGCAGATTTATCCATCAGTTCTAGTCATAGCTTCTGGCCACAAATATGTTTGAACACCTTCAGAATGACTCAAAATCCTAATTTACAGCTCATACAATACAAAATTCTTCATAGAACACACTATACAGGACAAAGGATGTTCAGGATGGGTCTAACACACTCAAACATCTGCTCACATTGCACAGATAACACACCTGATGATTATGCACATGCTTTGTGGTTTTGTGCGCCTGTCCAGAAGTTCTGGCTTGAAGTCTGTGCGGACCTATCAACATGGCTAAAGTGTAGCATTCCTGCATGCCCCACACTGTGCATACTGGGTGACTTAGACAACATCAACGTGGAATTTAGCTTAGCACACATGATCCTCACAGTGTTATGTATAGCAAAGAAAACTATTCTCATGAACTGGAAAGCGAAGAACAATCTGTGTATTAACCAGTTTAGAAATTTTCTTTTAGATTATATTAGCATGGAAACAATGTCTGCCTCCTCAAAACATCAATTGGCTGAATTTAATTCTCTCTGGTCCCCTCTGATTAGCTTGATCACATAGTGTTGGTGGTGGGTTGCTGTCCCGTCGCTCTGGGCGGTTGGGTGTGTGCTGGGGGGGGCTGTGTGGCTTCGGGCGTCTGGTGGTCTCTCGGGTCGTGGGGACCGGGTTGGTCATTGCTGGGGGGGACTGTGTGTCGGGCTTGGAGGGCAGTTTTGGGGGCTTGCGGGTGGGGCTGTCTTGCGGTGTGGGGCGGGGTCCCTTAGGGGCCTTGGGGTGGTGGCTGCTGGCTCTGTACCGGGTGACCGGGCCGCTCTGGCGTGGGTGGTGGAGCTGGGCCTGGACCTGGTGGCTTGCCGCTGCCTTGCGCCCGGGGCGGGGCCCTGCCTGTGCCTGGGGGGTCTGGGTTGCCCTGGACATGCCACAATATGCGTGGGTTGGTGCAGATCCTGGTGCCGGCCTTGTTGCTCTGGGAACTCCAAGGTGTCCGCAGGTGGTTATTTTTTTTAGGGTGTTGGGGCGTGCGGTGAGGGGGAGGGGGTCTGTGTGGGGGTGTGCTTTTCCCCTGTTGGGGGGGGCCTGGGTGATGGTGGGTCTCGCTGCTGCGACTGGTGTGACCGGGTGATTTGTTTGTTTGTTTGTTTGATTTTTGTTGTTGTTTGTTTGTTTTTGTAGAGGTCCTCCGGGGTGGGGTTGGGTTGAGTGGGGTGGGGCGGGATGGGTTCCTTCTGGGGGTACAGTAGCTCCCGGAATATGGTGACTGCAGGCCCCGAGCCTGGTGGACATCAGGCCCTCCTGCCCTGTGTTGGGTCCCAGGTAGCGGGGATGCCTATTGCAGCCAGTCTCTGGCTGCCCTCTCCGGGGTGGGAGGGACCAGGAGGATGAATTAATTATTCTGCTAGTTTATATATTGTAAACATAAACAATAAACATTTATAAAACTTCCCTTGGCAAAGCAAATCTGTTTGGCATAAAGGTATTCAGACTACAATTCTGCTGCCATAATGCACAATTCCGGAATTTGATATAAAATGAATTCCTTCACTCAAACCAAGTTAAAACTGCTTTGTCCTTCATATTTTTGCATGTCTAAATAGGTTTCAGGCATAAAATTCTTCATATTACCCTGTATGTGAAAGAAGCATACTTGTGATGGAGCAATACACTCCTTTTGGGTAACCTAAACTGATGGTTGGGGAGGAAAGTTAGAAGAACAATCAACTATCAACCAAAGACAGATGATGTGATGAGCGGGCAATATAACTGTGTGTTTTTGCTTCAGTGGTCAGAGCAACTCTGTATTCTGTACTGTGTTGTTCTCTCTTTCAAGATATTATTATTAAAGCCTCTTATCTCCTCAGAAGAAAATAACTGACTCTGTGCGTTACTAAATTTCCACCACAATTTTGGCGTCACGAACAGGATCCCTCGACTGGTGTCTCTGGACCGGATCGCAGTGCATGGCCAGCCTGGACTGAAGTAGCTGTTCCAGCCTCATACCTCCAAGGCCTTTTCTGAGAGAGAGGACTGGCAGGTCCTTTTCTTGAATACCAGCGCTGGGATCATTTTTGAAATATGATAGTCTGAGACGATAGGACTGCTTTTTAGTTTTTATTTGAATAAAAGAGTGTTTCCCGGTTGTGTCATCAGTGAGACAGAGATTTCATGGGTAAGTGAAACTTTTGAAGCAGTCCGAAGAAGTGTGAAGTACTCCGAAGAAGTGTGAGTACAGATTAAGGTCCTCATTGGAGACGTCCTTTGAGTGAAGGAATATATTTCCCCATTCCAAGTCTGAGAATGGGAAACAGTAGGTCTCAGACTTTTGACCCTACCGGGAGACCTAAGCATGATGAAATGAAAAAGACATATGGTCCAGAGGTTTTCCACCTGAAGGTTCTTTTAGTATGTTAGAAATAAGAAAATTAGAAGAAAAGTTTTGCAAATATGAGAAAGAGATGAAGCAAAAAAAAGAAAATTAAGTTTAAATAAGAAGTAAGAAAGGTATAGAATTTTGGAAAAAATAAAGTGTATTAAGAGAAAGAAAGGAAAATGTTAAACAAATGCCATGACGGAATGATGATAATAATTTAGTATTAGCTGTGCCGGATCCAGACCTGGACTCCTGCCCTGCAACAACAACAGCCAGCCCTGCCACAAGCCTCTGGCTCTCGGGAAGAAGGGACTTCTTCCATCCTCCCTCGGGAAGAAATTCCATCATTCTCACAACATCAGTTACATAGGTCTGATGATGAGGAAAAGGAAGACGTTTGGTTCTCCAGCGTACCTGCCCAAGAACTTTTAACGCAAGTGACAAAAATCCTTTACCCACAATCTGGACTTCAGAGATCTAAACGTGAGAAAAAACAAAACCAGATTCAAACCATGCCTATGGTTAAAGTTGCAGTTCCCACTGGACCATTACTGGTTTATCGACCCTGGACTGAGACTGACATCATGGAAGCATAACAATGCTTACCAGATCCAGAGATTTCTGGACCCCATTTTGCTGACGAGTTGCGAGATTTCTGCGCACATTCTGCCCGACTGGGGTTGAATTGCGTTGCACATTGGCAAAAAAGTTCAAACCGACGACCTCTGCAAAATAGAGGCCAGTATGCTACAACTGGATTTGCGACCTACCAACAGTGAACGAGGACATAATGATAACGCTCAATATGAAGCAGCCATCCAAAGACTGTGTCAAGCCATCACCACTCAATTTCCAACCAAAATCAATATGTCCCACATTTACACCTGCAAACAGAAACCCGGTGAAGGGACTGATGATTTTGTACACCGCATCCTTGAGGAAGTCAGCAAGCACAGCGGTCATCAGAGACCAAGGGATTTGGGTAATGAATCAGGACCATGGGAGAGTATTGCATGCAATGCAATAATTAAAGGCCTCATGCCAGATGTCGCCACTGAAGTAAAGAACATTTACGTGGGATGGTGTGAGGGTCCTTGTTTGGCTGACGTTCGCCGATATGTTTGCCATGCTCATAACCAAGTTGAGACGCGTAAGACAACCAAAAGGGACAAGTGTGAAAAGGAGCTGCATTTGGCAGCCATGACCATGTATTACGCAGTTGGTGTAAAAAGAGGACGAGGCCGAAGTTGAAGACGTGGACGTGTGGGAGAGGAGGTCGAAATGGGCCACGCCAGAGCTATGATCCGAATATTTGTTTTTACTGTGGCCAGACTGGACACTGGAAGAAGGACTGTCCACAGCTGAAAAGTGATGAAATTGGGCAAAAGGCTGACTGAGTGTGGGAGGCAGGTTCTGGACGTCACGCGGCAGCGGAGCCTCCACTGATGGGTGATAGCACAAACACACTCACACATTTTTCCTGCTCTGTGTAGTGAAGAAACGCTTGCCGACTGTGATTCACGTAGTAAAGTTTTGCATGCTATTTCCGTCCTAGAGCAAAGATATTTCTTTCAGAATATAGGAACTTATGTTCATCAGTAGTGACGTCAGGGGAGTTTGATTGTCCTCAAAAGTTAAGTGGAAACCACGTTTACTGTATGTCTGCCTCAGGCCAGGTTGTGAAGGAGAAAATGACAATGCCCATTGCGTGTTGTCACTCCCGATGAGCTCTCCTTCAAACACTCATTTTTGTTATCAGAGTTGTGTCCCATTAACCTGATGGGCTGTGATCTCATGTGTAAATTAGGTATTATTTTAACTTCTACACCAGAGGGTGTTAAGGTTATGTTACAGCCTGACAAAGTTTTCACAGCAGTGCAGTTTGATTCATCGGCACTTACATATGCTTATGAGTGGAAACTTCCCAGCTCTCCTTTTTCACAACAACTAGTGGAAGAAGCAAAAGCGTTAGTTTCACCCCTTTCTGATTTCATGCAACCTACTGATTTGCACTGCACATCACACATTTCTTCGGGGCCTGACAATGACTATGAGAAGAAGTGAAAAAATATGTGCGCCTACTTTATTGGCTGTGTCGCTCACTCCAGAGCACTTCGATTTTTTTAATGTTTGTGGTACTCGCCCTCACATTTCCTTGGCCAAATGTACACACTGGCAGTGACAAGGTGTGGGAGAGTTTGTTGCTACATGTCAGAAAGAAATGGAGTGGACCGTTTCACCTGCTGATCCAAATTTGATGTTTTCTGAACGATTGTCAGCATACAAAAAAACATTTTTGAGTACAATGCATTGTCAAAGAACTGTGGACTTAATTCCTACCACAGAATCACATTTTGAAGCATGTTTTTTATCTGAAACAGATTTGTCTTCGATACCCATGTTGGCTGAAGTGCCCAATGATCTTTGGGCTAAGAACAAATATGATGTGGGGTTGATAAAAGGCTGTGAACCAGTAATTGTCACCCCTAAATCAGACATTTGTCCATGTAAAAAACAATATCCTTTTAAGCCTGAAGCAATTAAAGGGATTAAACCTGTTTTTCAATCTTTTCAGAAAACAGGCGTTATTGTTCCTTTTGAAAATTCACCTGTGCTTACTCCATTGTTTCCTGTTAAAAAGATTAAAGATGCTGGCCAGCCAGATGAATGGCGTTTTGTACAGGACCTCCAAGCGGTGAATGCTGCAGTTCAGCCACATGCTCCTACTGTGCCCAACCCACACACTATTTTGTCTCAAATTACATCAGATGCACAGTTTTTCTCAGTGGTTGACTTGTCGCCAGTGCACCCTGATAGCCCATTTTGGTTTGCTTTTTAGTTTGAAGGGAGATCTTGGACTTTTACCCGGTTATGCCAGGGGTACTGTGAAAGTCCCACTATTTACAATGCTGCCCTCAAAGCTAGTCTGGATTAACTTCAATCAACCACAGGCTCTGCTCTTTTGCAGTATGTGGATGACATCCTTTTATGTGGTCCATCTAAACAACAGTGTGAAAAAGACAGTGAATCTGTTGAAACATCTTCCTTCTTATGGCCATAAAGCCAGCCTTTCTAAGTTACAGTTTGTACAGGACGAAGTCACCTTTTTGGGTCATGTGATTTCTAAGGATGGGCGCTCACTTTCTCCTAAACGTGTTGCTGCAGTTCAGATCATTCCTAAACCGGTTACTAAAAAAACAGCTTATGTCATTCTTAGGTATAACATCTTACTGCAGGAACTTTATTCCTAACTACTCTTTTCTCGAAGCTCTCTTAGGTGCTCTTATCCATGGTAAAGGCAGCTGCAGTTCTGACATGCAGCTCCAGCCTTTAGTCAGCTTAAGCTGGCTCTTCAAACAGCACCAACACTTGGCATTCCAGATCCTCATAAACCTTTCATACAGGCAGTTGATGAGAAGCATGGTTGTATGACATCTGTTCTTATGCAGGAACATGGGGCAGGCAAAGGCCAGTGGCTCATTTCTCAGCAAAACTGGACTCTGTGGCTGCAGGCCTGCCTGGTTGTCTTCGTGCTGTTGCAGCTGCAGAGAAAGCTGTCCTGGCCTCCCAAGATATTGTGGGCTACGCTAATTTGACTGTTTTGGTTCCTCATGCTGTTGCCTTTATTCTTCTCGAGCAGAAAACTTCACATCTTTCAACTGCTCGTTGGCTCAGATACACCTCTGTGATATGCCAAATGTCACTGTTAAACGTTGTACTGTTCTGAATCCTGCTACTTTGCTTCCGACTCCTGAGGATGGGGAGCCTCAAGACTGTGAAGCTGTTTTGGAACAAGTTTGTACACCCCGACCTGATCTTTTAGAGACTCCTCTTCCAAACTCTGACATGATTCTTTTTGTAGATGGATCAGCTTTGCGTGATCCAGCCACAGGTACTAACTGTGTTTGGTTTGCAGTATGTTCTTCACATGACACTTTGTTGTCTGGTTCTCTTCCTAAACATTTCTCTGCTCAAACTACTGAGCTTATTGCACTTACTGAAGCTTGTAAGTTGGCAGCTGGTAAGTCTGTCACTATTTACACAGATTCCAGATATGCTTTTGGTGTTGTTCATGACTTTGGTGCGCTGTGGAAACACAGGCATTTCCTTAAATCAGATGGTAAAACTATTCTGAACTCCAAGCAGGTTTCTGATCTTCTTGATGCGATCCTTTTGCCTACAGCAATCTCGGTCTGTAAGTGTGCGGCTCACACTAACTCAGACAATCCTGTTGCTTGTGGCAATGCCAGAGCTGATGCTGCAGCTAAGCAAGCAGCTAAATCTTTTCCTGTTTTCGCTTCCCTCTCTTTGCAGGCAGAAGACTCCCTCACAGATCTCCATGCTTTGCAAACTTTTGCCTCTGCAGATGAAATTTGGTCCTCTGGACGCATTTGGTCCTCTGTGGGTGCAACTTATATGGATGGTGTTTGGATGGGACCTGATGGTAAACCCTGTCTACCTAAACATTTTTTTCCTCATTTTTCAAAATTGACACATGGGTTGGACCATGTGTCAAAAGGGGGGATGCTGAATGCACTCACTGCTCAGTGGTTCACAAAAGGGTTCAGTTCATATGCGCAAAAATACTGTCAGTCATGTATGGTTTGTGCCACACATAATGTAGGAAAGGCATTACACACATCGTAAGTTGCACACCCTCCACCAGAGAAACCTTTTGAACATTTGATGATGGATTTTGTTGAACTCACACCAGCTGAAGGAAAGAAATATGCACTAGTAATAGTGGACGTGTTTAGTAAATGGGTTGAAGTTTTCCCTGCAAAACATGCAAACAGTAATGCAGTGACTAAAGCACTGCTAAACAGAAATCATTCCTAGATGGGGCATTCCAGAGAAGATCAGCAGTGATAATGGCACACATTTTGTAAACACTGCATTGACTGAGGTTGGTAAATTCTTGGGAATAACCTTGCGCACACATTGTGCTTATCATCCACAGAGTGGAGGTGCTGTGGAAAGAGAAAATGGTACATTAAAGTCCAAGTTAGCCAAATGTTGTGAAGAAACAGGTCTGCCATGGACAAAAACATTACCTATTGTGCTTACCTACATGAGAATGAGAATCAGAGCTCAAGTGAATCTCAGCCCATTTGAAATTTTATTTGGCAGACCTCCTAACCTGGGATTGGGACCTGTAACCAGACCCCTCCCTTCCACAACTGTTTGTGATGATGCTATGTTGTCTTACTGTCGAAACCTTTCCACTGTTCTATCTCAAGTTTCACAGACAGTAAAAGCAGCCCTTCCAGCCACAGAAAACACACCACTCCAACCAGATGACAGGTGGTGAAGGAACTTCGCAGGAAACATTGGAAGTCCAAACGTTGGCAAGGCCCGTTCCAGGTGCTACTGGTCACTCATACAGCTGTTAAAGTTGCAGAGAGAGCAACCTGGATTCATGCCAGTCACTGTAAGAAGTTACCAGAACCAGTAGATGACTTCCACCCTGACATACATCAGCCTAACCAACACGCCCGGAAGGACAAAGATAAGAGTCAGCAGTAAAAGCTGTACTCCACCGGTGTGTTAAGTGCTAGTAACCTCTGACACCGAAGATTGAAACATCCTTACTGAGACCTGTGATGAAGATGATCATACACATGCTGTGAACCATGGAAGAAACTGTTTGTTGTTTGTATTTTCTTATTTGTAACCAGCATGTGCACATTGTATCTTGATTTCACAGGAAGCAATAATACAGGGCTGCTGTATTTTTCCCTGTGTGAAAGGCCTCATTGTATGTATCTCACCAAATGATTCAAATGACTCAAAGAACTTTTTTGCTTTCAAAATTTTTCCTCTAGTGACGCTGACTTAGAGAGGGATGAAGATAATCATATTTAATTGTTCATGTTTTGATTGTTTATCATTGGACCCTTTATCACTATGATGCCTGCATTTTAAACTCACGTTGTGTGCAAATGCAGGCTGATGTTTTACAGATAAAGTTATTATTTTCCTTGTTTCTTTTGGGTTGATTAATATAATGGTATTATTATAATCAAAAGGGAGGAATGTAATGGAAAATAATTCTTATATGCATTGTATTGAGTGTTACTGTGTATAACCTGCAAAACACTGAGCTGCAAGGTACCACCCTGCCCTGTTTTCTTAAATTCCTCTTTACAATGGTGGGCTTGTTATTATGAGATAGCTACACTTTAGGGGGGACAGGGTTAGGCTGGTATTTACGAGTGTGTCTGGGTAACCTCAACTAATGGTTGGGGAGGAAAGTTAGAAGAACAATCAACTATACCCAAAAACAGATGACGTGATGAGTGGGCAATATAACTGTGTGTTTTTGCTTCAGTGGTCAGAGCAACTCTGTATTCTGTACTGTGTTGTTCTCTCTTGCAAGATATTATTATTAAAGCCTCTTATCTCCTCAAAAGAAAATAACTGACTCCCCAAGTGCAAGTGTCAGGACAAATGATCAAACTTCTCCAAGCTTCAGTCTGCAGAGAGGTACAAGACAGGGTTGCCCACTTTCGCCCTCACTTTTTGCTATTTTCATCGAACCTTTAGCAGCTGCTATCAGACAAGATAGAAATATTAAAGGCATCCAACCCCAAAATATTGAGCATAAAATAAGTCTTTATGCTGATGATGTATTACTTTTCCTTCAGAACTCACAGACGTCTCTCACTCACACGATCACACTCATAAATAAATTCTCAGCACTTTCTGACTACTCTATCAATTGGTCTAAGACCACAGTTCTGCCCATTAACTATAGGGACCAGAATATACCTGCGATCACTTTACAGTCAGGAAATATTAGATATTTAGGCATAAACATTTCCTCCAGGCTCTCAGGGCTAACAAAGCTAAATTATGTGCAATTATTAAAGACAGTAGAGGACGATCTCTATCGTTTGAAGTCCTTACCTATATCACTTATGGGGAGAGTTACAACCATTAAAATGATGATACTACCAAAAGTTAACTATTTGTTCTCAATGATCCCCATAAAACCATCTGCTACTTGGTTTAAGTCACTAGGTTCATGCATCTCCAAATTTCTGTGGAAAAACAAACCACCACGTATTAGTTTAAAAACCCTACAGAAGACCAAGGACAGGGTGGATTAGATTTACCTAATTTTCAGCACTATTCCTTAGCCAATAGGTTACAGTATATATCAAAATGGTTTAAACCTAGCCCAATAGATGAACCATGGATAAATATAGAACAAGCATTGTGTGATAATCTGGAAATCTCTGACCTGCCACTTATTAGTCAAAACGTAAAAAATCACAAATGTTTCAAAAGCATTAACATCAGCACCTCTCTGACAGCCTGGTGGGAATTTCTTAAAATAACATAGTCTTCACTTGTCCCGTGTAAGCTTACACCCATCTGGAACAATCCTGACATCCTGCAAAACAAAAAAATGCTAAACTTTACTCTCTGGAAGATCAAAGGAATCAAACATCTGGAACATATAATCCAAAATGGACATTTTATTTTATTTGATGAGCTCATATCACAACATGAGATAGGCAGCAATAAATTCCTAGAATATCAACAACTTAAGTCTATAATAACAAAGAAATATATCCTCCACCAACCAGACTTACAACTCCCGATTAGGGTAGCAGAATTTCTAAGCATCTGCACCCCAAAACTACTATCAAAAATATATAAATTATTGTCTAAGATAGATGCCACAATGTCTCTACCGTCCTCAAAATGGGCGGCAGATTTATCCATCAGTTCTAGTCATAGCTTCTGGCCACATATATGTTTGAACACCTTCAGAATGACTCGAAATCCTAATTTACAGCTCATACAATACAAAATTCTTCATAGAACACACTATACAGGACAAAGGATGTTCAGGATGGGTTTAACACACTCAAACATCTGCTCACATTGCACAGATAACACACCTGATGATTATGCACACACTTTGTGGTTTTGTGCGCCTGTCCAGAAGTTCTGGCTTGAAGTCTGTGCAGACCTATCAACATGACTAAAGTGTAGCATTCCTGCATGCCCCACACTGTGCATACTGGGTGACTTAGACAACATCAATGTGGAATTTAGCTTAGCACACATGATCCTCACAGTGTTATGTATAGCAAAGAAAACTATTCTCATGAACTGGAAAGCGAAGAACAATCTGTGTATTAACCAGTTTAGAAATTTTCTTTTAGATTATATTAGCATGGAAACAATGTCTGCTTCCTCAAAACATCAATTGGCTGAATTTAATTCTCTCTGGTCCCTGCTGATTAGCTTGATCACATAGTGGTGGTGGTGGGTTGCTGTCCCGTCGCTCTAGGCGGTTGTGTGTGTGCTGGGGGGGGCTGTGTGGCTTCGGGCGTCTGGTGGTCTCTCGGGTCGTGGGGAAATACAGCAGCCCTGTATTATTGCTTCCTGTGAAATCAAGATACAATGTGCACATGCTGGTTACAAATAAGAAAATACAAACAACAAACAGTTTCTTCCATGGTTCACAGCATGTGTATGATCATCTTCATCGCTGGTCTCAGTAAGGATGTTTCAATCTTCGGTGTCAGAGGTTACTAGCACTTAACACACCGGTGGAGTACAGCTTTTACTGCTGACTCTTATCTTTGTCCTTCCGGGCGTGTTGGTTAGGCTGATGTATGTCAGGGTGGAAGTCATCTACTGGTTCTGGTACCTTCTTACAGTGACTGGCATGAATCCAGGTTGCTCTCTCTGCAACTTTAACAGCTGTGTGAGTGACCAGTAGCACCTGGAACGGGCCTTGCCAACGTTTGGACTTCCAATGTTTCCTGCGAAGTTCCTTCACCACCTGTCATCTGGTTGGAGTGGTGTGTTTTCTGTGGCTGGAAGGGCTGCTTTTACTGCCTGTGAAACTTGAGATAGAACAGTGGAAAGGTTTCGACAGTAAGACAACATAGCATCATCACAAACAGTTGTGGAAGGGAGGGGTCTGGTTACAGGTCCCAATCCCAGGTTAGGAGGTCTGCCAAATAAAATTTCAAATGGGCTGAGATTCACTTGAGCTCTGATTCTCATTCTCATGTAGGTAAGCACAATAGGTAATGCTTTTGTCCATGGCAGACCTGTTTCTTCACAACATTTGGCTAACTTGGACTTTAATGTACCATTTTCTCTTTCCACAGCACCTCCACTCTGTGGATGATAAGCACAATGTGTGCGCAAGCTTATTCCCAGGAATTTACCAACCTCAGTCAATGCAGTGTTTACAAAATGTGTGCCATTATCACTGCTGATCTTCTCTGGAATGCCCCATCTAGGAATGATTTCTGTTTAGCAGTGCTTTAGTCACTGCATTACTGTTTGCATGTTTTGCAGGGAAAACTTCAACCCATTTACTAAACACGTCCACTATTACTAGTGCATATTTCTTTCCTTCAGCTGGTGTGAGTTCAACAAAATCCATCATCAAATGTTCAAAAGGTTTCTCTGGTGGAGGGTGTGCAACTTGCGATGTGTGTAATGCCTTTCCTACATTATGTGTGGCACAAACCATACATGACTGACAGTATTTTTGCGCATATGAACTGAACCCTTTTGTGAACCACTGAGCAGTGAGTGCATTCAGCATCCCTCCTTTTGACACATGGTTCAACCCATGTGTCAATTTTGAAAAATGAGGAAAAAAATGTTTAGGTAGACAGGGTTTACCCTCAGGTCCCATCCAAACACCATCCGTATGAGTTGCACCCACAGAGGACCAAATGCGTCCAGAGGACCAAATTTCATCTGCAGAGGCAAAAGTTTGCAAAGCATGGAGATCTGTGAGGGAGTCTTCTGCCTGCAAAGAGAGGGAAGCGAAAACAGGAAAAAAATTAGCTGCTTGCTTAGCTGCAGCATCAGCTCTGGCATTGCCACAAGCAACAGGATCGTCTGAGTTAGTGTGAGCCGCACACTTACAGACCGAGATTGCTGTAGGCAAAAGGATCGCATCAAGAAGATCAGAAACCTGCTTGGAGTTCAGAATAGTTTTACCATCTGATTTAAGGAAATGCCTGTGTTTCCACAGCGCACCAAAGTCATGAACAACACCAAAAGCATATCTGGAATCTGTGTAAATAGTGACAGACTTACCAGCTGCCAACTTACAAGCTTCAGTAAGTGCAATAAGCTCAGTAGTTTGAGCAGAGAAATGTTTAGGAAGAGAACCAGACAACAAAGTGTCATGTGAAGAACATACTGCAAACCAAACACAGTTAGTACCTGTGGCTGGATCACGCAAAGCTGATCCATCTACAAAAAGAATCATGTCAGAGTTTGGAAGAGGAGTCTCTAAAAGATCAGGTCGGGGTGTACAAACTTGTTCCAAAACAGCTTCACAGTCATGAGGCTCCCCATCCTCAGGAGTCGGAAGCAAAGTAGCAGGATTCAGAACAGTACAACGTTTAACAGTGACATTTGGCATATCACGGAGCACAGAGGTGTATCTGAGCCAACAAGCAGTTGAAAGATGTGAAGTTTTCTGCTCGAGAAGAATAATGGCAACAGCATGAGGAACCAAAACAGTCAAATTAGCGTAGCCCACAATATCTTGGGAGGCCAGGACAGCTTTCTCTGCAGCTGCAACAGCACGAAGACAACCAGGCAGGCCTGCAGCCACAGAGTCCAGTTTTGCTGAGAAATGAGCCACTGGCCTTTGCCTGCCCCATGTTCCTGCATAAGAACAGATGTCATACAACCATGCTTCTCATCAACTGCCTGTATGAAAGGTTTATGAGGATCTGGAATGCCAAGTGTTGGTGCTGTTTGAAGAGCCAGCTTAAGCTGACTAAAGGCTGATTCAGCCTCAGGAGTCCATGGAACACGATCAGCTGACTGGAGCTGCATGTCAGAACTGCAGCTGCCTTTATCATGGATAAGAGCACCTAAGAGAGCTTCGAGAAAAGAGTAGTTAGGAATAAAGTTCCTGCAGTAAGATGTTATACCTAAGAATGACATAAGCTGTTTTTTAGTAACCGGTTTAGGAATGATCTGAACTGCAGCAACACGTTTAGGAGAAAGTGAGCGCCCATCCTTAGAAATCACATGACCCAAAAAGGTGACTTCGTCCTGTACAAACTGTAACTTAGAAAGGCTGGCTTTATGGCCATAAGAAGGAAGATGTTTCAACAGATTCACTGTCTTTTTCACACTGTTGTTTAGATGGACCACATAAAAGGATGTCATCCACATACTGCAAAAGAGCAGAGCCTGTGGTTGATTGAAGTTAATCCAGACTAGCTTTGAGGGCAGCATTGTAAATAGTGGGACTTTCACAGTACCCCTGGCATAACCGGGTAAAAGTCCAAGATCTCCCTTCAAACTAAAAAGCAAACCAAAATGGGCTATCAGGGTGCACTGGCGACAAGTCAACCACTGAGAAAAACTGTGCATCTGATGTAATTTGAGACAAAATAGTGTGTGGGTTGGGCACAGTAGGAGCATGTGGCTGAACTGCAGCATTCACCGCTTGGAGGTCCTGTACAAAACGCCATTCATCTGGCTGGCCAGCATCTTTAATCTTTTTAACAGGAAACAATGGAGTAAGCACAGGTGAATTTTCAAAAGGAACAATAACGCCTGTTTTCTGAAAAGATTGAAAAACAGGTTTAATCCCTTTAATTGCTTCAGGCTTAAAAGGGTACTGTTTTTTACATGGACAAAAGTCTGATTTAGGGGTGACAATTACTGGTTCACAGCCTTTTATCAACCCCACATCATATTTGCTCTTAGCCCAAAGATCATTGGGCACTTCAGCCAACATGGGTATCGAAGACACATCTGTTTCAGATAAAAAACATGCTTCAAAATGTGATTCTGTGGTAGGAATTAAGTCCACAGTTCTTTGACAATGCATTGTACTCAAAAATGTTTTTTTGTATGCTGACAATCGTTCAGAAAACATCAAATTTGGATCAGCAGGTGAAACAGTCCACTCCATTTATTTCTGACATGTAGCAACAAACTCTCCCACACCTTGTCACTGCCAGTGTGTACGTTTGGCCAAGGAAATGTGAGGGCGAGTACCACAAACATTAAAAAAATCGAAGTGCTCTGGAGTGAGCGACACAGCCAATAAAGTAGGCGCACATATTTTTTCACTTCTTCTCATAGTCATTGTCAGGCCCCAAAGAAATGTGTGATGTGCAGTGCAAATCAGTAGGTTGCATGAAATCAGAAAGGGGTGAAACTAACACTTTTGCTTCTTCCACTAGTTGTTGTGAAAAAGGAGAGCTGGGAAGTTTCCACTCATAAGCATATGTAAGTGCCGATGAATCAAACTGCACTGCTGTGAAAACTTTGTCAGGCTGTAACATAACCTTAACACCCTCTGGTGTAGAAGTTAAAATAATGCCTAATTTACACATGGGATCACAGCCCATCAGGTTAATGGGACACAACTCTGATAACAAAAATGAGTGTTTGAAGGAGAGCTCATCGGGAGTGACAACACGCAATGGGCATTGTCATTTTCTCCTTCACAACCTGGCCTGAGGCAGACACAGAGTAAACGTGGTTTCCACTTAACTTTGGAGGACAATAAAACTCCCCTGACGTCACTACTGATGAACATAAGTTCCCATCTTCTGAGAGAAATATCTTTGCTCTAGGACGGAAATAGCATGCAAAACTTTACTACGTGAATCACAGTCGGCAAGCGTTTCTTCACTACACAGAGCAGGAAAAATGTGTGAGTGTGTTTGTGCTATCACCCATTAGTGGAGGCTCCGCTGCCGCGTGACGTCCAGAACCTGCCTCCCACCCTCAGTCAGCCTTTTTCCCAATTTCATCACTTTTCAGCTGTGGACAGTCCTTCTTCCAGTGTCCAGTCTGGCCACAGTAAAAACAAATATTCGGATCATAGCTCTGATCCCACACGTCCACGTCTTCGACTTCGGCCTCGTCCTCTGTTTACACCAACTGCGTAATACATGGTCATGGCTGCCAAATGCAGCTCCTTTTCACACTTGTCCCTTTTGGTTGTCTTACGCGTCTCAACTTGGTTATGAGCATGGCGAGCATATCGGCGAATGTCAGCCAAACGAGGACCCTCACACCATCCCACGTAAATGTTCTTTACTTCAGTGGCGACATCTGGCATGAGGCCTTTAATTATTGCATTGCATGCAATACTCTCCCATGGTCCTGATTCATTACCCAAATCCCTTGGTCTCTGATGACCGCTGTGCTTGCTGACTTCCTCAAGGATGCGGTGTACAAAATCATCAGTCCCTTCACCGGGTTTCTGTTTGCAGGTGTAAATGTGGGACATATTGATTTTGGTTGGAAATTGAGTGGTGATGGCTTGACACAGTCTTTGGTTGGCTGCTTCATATTGAGCGTTATCATTATGTCCTCGTTCACTGTTGGTAGGTCGCAAATCCAGTTGTAGCATACTGGCCTCTATTTTGCAGAGGTCGGACGGTTTGAACTTTTTTGCCAATATGCGACGCAATTCAACCCAGTCGGGCAGAATTGTGCGCAGAAATCTCGCAACTCGTCAGCAAAATGGGGTCCAGAAATCTCTGGATCTGGTAAGCATTGTTATGCTTCCATGATGTCAGTCTCAGTCCAGGGTCGATAAACCAGTAATGGTCCAGTGGGAACTGTAACTTTAACCATAGGCATGGTTTGAATCTGGTTTTGTTTTTTCTCACGTTTAGATCTCTGAAGTCCAGATTGTGGGTAAAGGATTTTTGTCACTTGCGTTAAAAGTTCTTGGGCAGGTACGCTGGAGAACCAAACGTCTTCCTTTTCCTCATCATCAGACCTATGTAGCTGATGTTGTGAGAATGATGGAATTTCTTCCCGAGGGAGGATGGAAGAAGTCCCTTCTTCCCGAGAGCCAGAGGCTTGTGGCAGGGCTGGCTGTTGTTGTTGCAGGCGTCGTGGAGGGCAGGAGTCCAGGTCTGGATCCGGCACAGCTAATACTAAATTATTATCATCATTCCGTCATGGCATTTGTTTAACATTTTCCTTTCTTTCTCTTAATACACTTTATTTTTTCCAAAATTCTATACCTTTCTTACTTCTTATTTAAACTTAATTTTCTTTTTTTTTGCTTCATCTCTTTCTCATATTTGCAAAACTTTTCTTCTAATTTTCTTATTTCTAACATACTAAAAGAACCTTCTGGTGGAAAACCTCTGGACCATATGTCTTTTTCATTTCATCATGCTTAGGTCCCCCGGTAGGGTCAAAAGTCTGAGACCTACTGTTTCCCATTCTCAGACTTGGAATGGGGAAATATATTCCTTCACTCAAAGGACGTCTCCAATGAGGACCTTAATCTGTACTCACACTTCTTCGGAGTACTTCACACTTCTTCGGACTGCTTCAAAAGTTTCACTTACCCCTGAAATCTCTGTCTCACTAATGACACAACCGGGAAACCCTCTTTTATTCAAATAAAAACTAAAAAGCAGTCCTATCGTCTCAGACTATCATGTCTGTTTTATGAATTTAAGGGGCTAAAAAGTTTTGTTCTCGTTTTTCTATGATTAACCGAATGTATGTGAGAGTCCAAACAGACAGAAGGGTTACGGCCGAGCGCTGGACCTTCCTACCCGGCTGGGGTATATGTTCTTGTATGTTGTCTGACTGTTTGATTTGAATGTGTTGTGTAAGTGTCCTGTTGAATGTTACATGTTTGGGCTTTGACACGCTTCACTGTGGTTGTTAACTGTGTGGTGTGTCCTGAAATGTTATATGTTTGGGCTGTGTGACATGCTTAATGCTTTTCAGTAGCAACCCACTTTTTCATATATAGCAACTGACAACATAAGAAGTCCGGACATACTTTGATAGTAGTTGTAGAAGTATCCTTATTGATAATAGATAAACTAATTCATAGTGATAGAACAGTAGATGAACAGGTGCCTACACATGTCTCACGAAAATAAAATGGATGTATGATTGCTGACGGCAGAGCAATACTGCCAAACTTATGAGTTCTTGTGGCAAACTTGATTCAGTGTCTTGACGTGTATACGCTGTTTCGCTGACTTGTCACAAGAAACAAAGTGTGTTTGATAAGATCTGACCATTTTATTACGGGAGGATCAGTATGTATGGATTCTGATGTGACTGATAAACCCATTCGTATCTTAAGCATAATCTAATACGTGAGACAACGCCCTGGCACACAATCAAAAAAAAAAAGAGAGAGAGCGGTTTTGTGTCCCCACAGTCCATAATGTAGAAAAGAGAGAAAAAAGCCTTTCTGATTTGGTGTGTGTGCTCACAGTGCAGAGTGTAGAGAAAAGAGAGAAAAGAAAGCCGTTTTGGTGTCACGGGTGTTGTGACTTACACACACACATTTCTGAATTGAGAAAGGAAATTATTTTAGAGAAAGCACTAGAGTTTAGATCCCACATTTGTTGATAGGCATTCATTTAATTTTTCTTTTAATCAGTTTTAAAGTGAATACTAACTGAGAAATGAAAAAGGTGAAGAGTTTAGAAGCTTGGTTCAAGAGCAAAACTTGGTTTATGATCAGCTGAGTCTCTAAACAGAACAGCAAAGGGCTTCATCGAACATTTAAAAAAGATTCAGATTGTTAGAATATCCAGAATTTATAGGAATGGTGGTGATTACTCTTATTTTCTAGAATGGAAATAACTGCACCATGTCTGTTTTATGAATTTAAGGGGCTAAAAAGTTTTGTTCTCGTTTTTCTATGATTAACCGAATGTATGTGAGAGTCCAAACAGACAGAAGGGTTACGGCCGAGCGCTGGACCTTCCAAAAAAGATGAGACAGGCTGGACCCGTGCCATACTAGTTAAGACCTGCCTGTGGATAACAGGTTCTTTAAACTCTCACACACACAAACTCACACACGTTCGCACACATACACCCATACACACACACATTCTTGAACTTGCTGCAAGATTAAACATTTGCATTAACTGACTCCAGCAACTCTGAGTCTCATTGAGAGACTTTTCTCAACAATTGGGTCCTCAAACCAGATCTCAACGTTTTTTCCGCTTTCCAGGGTCGGAGCTGAAACCGTGCACGGGGGAGTCCAGTACTCCTAATGAAAGACCCCCTGCTGAATTGCGGTAATTAGGGGCCAGTGTCCACTGAAAGGGGGAAAAAGGGACGAGATCGTACTTTTGAATCAATGGCCAGAAGCCATTGGCAGTGCAGGCATCAACAATAATGGTGTTATTTCACCCATTAACACTTAAGGTACCTCATGCAGTGGCTGTGATATGGTTACTTAACAAAATATCTTTAGCAGACATCTCTCCTACATAACAGTTCTTCTTTCACAGCCACACCTTGTTGTCGAGAGATGTGCTACACTTAATCCATCCACACTGCTACCTACCCCACAGATGGAAAGCCTCATGATTGCATGTCAGAAATAACCATCAGTGTTTTACCCAGGCCAGACTTAACTGATATACGTTATGAAAATGCAGAAATAACTATATTTATTCAACAGGTCAAGCAAAAAACCCTGATGGCACAAATGCTACAGGATTTGCAGTAGTAACAGAAACTGAAGTTTTCTTAAAACAACCACTACCAAAAAATTACTCTGTTCAAGCAGTCGAATTGGTAGCTTTAACTGAAGCTTGTAAATTAAATAACAAAAAGGTTGTTAACGTTTACACTGACAGTCAGTATGCCTTCTCAACTGTACATGTGTTAACACAGCATTGGAAAAACAGGTATGTTGACATCCACAGCTAAATGTATAAACTACAAATATTTTAGCATTATTAGATGTTATTCAATTGCCATCTACAATAGACTCGTATGAATGACCGGAAGGAAAACCATACTGCCAAAGAATTTGTTTAAATATGCTGCAGTATTGAGCCACGGACCATGTCATGTCTCAACAGGAGGGATGGAAGCAATAATGAACAAGGTTTTTACAGCATATGGTTTTACTAATTATTGAATTTTTTTTTCTAGAATAAATAAATGAATAAAGTTTTGTCTAGCAGGTCAAATATGTGCAAAATACATTCCACAGGGCAATCTAAGACCAAAACGAAGATAATTCCCTAAGCCAGTGTATCTTTTTCAACATATTTGTTTGGATTTCAGTATTTCATTATTGTGTAGATTTCATTGAACTAAATTAATGTTAAGGGAAACGATTCTGCTCAGTGACAACAGAGGTTTTTACCAAATGGTCTGAAATATTTCCATGTGCACAAGCAGATGCACTCTCAGTAGCAAAATCACGCGTAAAATAACTCATTTCTAGATTTGAAATTCCTGAAAAGATCTTCAGTGATAATTTGACACACTTTGTAAACTATGTCATCTCACTGATGGCAAAGAACTTAAAATAGATCTTAGAAACCACTGTGATATAGAAGGTTTCGCTAACACATTGGAATTGTTTTACTATTTACATATGCATGTGCAGTGAAGAATTGCTTGCTGCTGATAAATGCAAAGAAGAACAGCTTACACATAGATGCTCATATATAGGCTGCTGAATGCAATGAAGACCTGCTTATCCAGTAAAGTTCAATGTCAATGTGTAATATTCAATTAGGATTTGCAAAACAGTGAAGTTAAACAATGAATGGGTCCATAGTCGGTATGAGAAGACTACAGGAATATTTACCTGGGTGTACGTTCAAACAGAGATGAGAAAATTGCGATAAATTATTGTTTGTTTGTTTGTTAGTATGTATATGAATGTTATGTGTATAAACTGTGTTGAGTTGTAGTTACTCAGTAGTGTCTCAGTGAAACAACCGACGGGGGAAGCCTTGCGGTGACAACAAAAGCAGTGTTTTACTGATCAGTCAAGTTGCTCCAGTGTACTCCATACAAACTGGTTGGCTACTGAAGGGATAGAAAATGGGGAATACTTGTTTTAAAGCAAACAAGGAATTAGATGGGAAAAATACATGTTTTAACGGGACCCAGACAATATTAAATACTCAGACAGATGGGAGAAGAAGTGTAGTTTTGTAGGAAATCACAAAATTATTACATAAAATTAGTGAAATCAATTGAAGAATGCCTTTCTGAAGAGCTGTTTACCACAGATGAGCAGCTTTGCGACCAAGCACATTGTAGATCGCTTTACTGCCAAAATGATCTAGTTTAATGGATTGGTTTAGACATGCATAACAGCATTTTAAGAACAAAGAGAGAAACAAAAAGGGACAACGCTTCATGGTGGAAGGTGATGTATAAATAACTGTGTATATGATGAAGGAGACACCATTTGAGCAGCACAGCCATTTCGCAGCACAGGGACAGCAGTCCAAGTTAAAGGATCTCCCACGTGGTATCACCTGTCACACTGTGTCAAGGCATCAAAAGAAGAAAAAATCACCAAACTCAAGGGCAAAGAGACGAAGACTCCGGTGAACGAAGAGAGAGGACTTACAAACCAGAAATACAAAAGGATGCTCGATATCAAGATCCAGAAGAAGAGGCTAACAATGCCACGAACACTTACGATGCTGGGAATGATGCCAGCAATGAACAGAGAAGAAGATTCAGTGTCATCAATCTGCAACACGTGCCTCTAATGAGGGGGTGAATATAGAATCCTCAACGATTACAACGTCTCTGGGAACTGTGACAACAACAAGGTTTAAACCATTTTGATATATATTGTAACCTATTGGCTAAGGAATAGTGCTGAAAATGAGGTAAATCTAATCCACCACTGTCCTTGGTCTTCTGTAGGGTTTTTAAACTAATACGTGGTGGTTTGTTTTTCCACAGAAATTTGGAGATGCATGAATCTAGTGACTTAAACCAAGTAGCAAATGGTTTTATGGGGATCATTGAGAACAAATAGTTAACTTTTGGTAGTATCATCATTTTAATGGTTGTAACTCTCCCCATAAGTGATATAGGTAAGGACTTCCAACGAGAGAGATCATCCTCTACTCTCTTTAATAATTGCACATAATTTAGCTTTGTTAGCTCTGAGAGCCTGGAGGAAATGTTTATGCCTAAATATCTAATATTTCCTGACTGTAAAGTGATCGCAGGTATATTCTGGACCCTACAGTTAATGGGCAGAACTTTGGTCTTAGACCATTTGATAGAGTAGTCAGAAAGTGCAGAGAATTTATTTATGAGTGTGATCGTGTGAGTGAGAGACGTCTCTGAGTTCTGAAGGAAAAATAATACATCATCAGCATAAAGACTTATTTTATGCTCAATATTTTGGGGTTGGATGCCTTTAATATTTCTATCTTGTCTGATAGCAGCTGCTAAAGGTTTGATAAAAATAGCAAAAAGTGAGGGAGAAAGTGAGCAACCCTGTCTTGTACCTCTCTGCATACTGAAGCTTGGAGAAGTTTGATCATTTGTCCTGACACTTGCATTTGGGGAGCTATATAATATCCTTATCCAGTTGATGAAGTGTGACCCAAACCCGAATTTGTTTTATGCTGTGAATAAAAATTTCCAGTTCCCTCCATTAAATGCTTTTTCTGCATCTAGAGAGTCGATTGTGGTTTCCAAGTTGTTGATGGTAGAATAGTCTATGAGATTAATGATGCGGTTTGTGAACGAACTGTTGTGCCTACTGCTCTTCAGCCTGTCAAATGAAACGTAGAATTTAAAACGTGACAAATGAACGAAGACCCAAGGAGTTGAGTCGTAAACTAATCAATACTGTTTCCTGTGCTGCTGACTGAGCTTATGAAGCTGCCGCCTGCCATGTGGTGAGGAAGGGTACTGCATGAAAATGAACGAATCACTCACTGAGACAACTCGTTACTCCCGAGTCATATAAAAAATTTGTTCATATCGAACGAATCGCTCACGAACGACACTTCACTATCTATTTGACGAGTTATGCATGAATTCGGATTTTGCAATAAAATTAATTCCTTCTCTCAAACCAAGTTCAAACTGCTTTGTCCTTCATATTTATCTATTTCTAATCTAGTTTCAACAATAAACAACCCCACATCATATTTGCTCTTCGCCCAAAGATCATTGGGCACTTCAGCCAACATGGGTATCGAAGACAAATCTTTTTCAGATTAAAAACATGCTTCAAAATGTGATTCTGTGGTAGGAATTAATTCCACAGTTCTTTGACAATGCATTGTACTCAAAAACGTTTTTTTGTATGCTGACAATCGTTCAGAAAACATCAAATTTGGATCAGCAGGTGAAACGGTCCAATCCGTTTCTTTCTGACATGTAGCAACAAACTCTCCCACACCTTGTCAATGCCAGTGTGTAGGTTTGGCCAAGGAAATGTGAGGGCGAGTACCACAAACATTAAAAAAATCGAATTGCTCTGGAGTGAGCGACACAGCCAATAAAGTAGGCGCACATATTTTTTCACTTCTTCTCATAGTCATTGTCAGGCCCCAAAGAAATGTGTGATGTTCAGTGCAAATCAGCAGGTTGCATGAAATCAGAAAGGGGTGAAACTAACGCTTTTGCTTCTTCCACTAGTTGTTGTGAAAAAGGAGAGCTGGGAAGTTTCCACTCATAAGCATATGTAAGTGCAGATGAATCAAACTGCACTGCTGTAAAAACTTTGTCAGGCTGTAACATAACGTTAACACCCTCTGGTGTAGAAGTTAAAATAATGCCTAATTTACACATGAGATCACAGCCCATCAGGTTAATGGGACACAACTCTGATAACAAAAATGAGTGTTTGAAGGAGAGCCCATCGGGAGTGACACACGCAATGGGCGATGTCATTTTCCCCTTCACAACCTGGCCTGATGCAGACATAGAGTAAACGTGGTTTCCACTTAACTTTGGAGGACAATCAACCTCCCCTGACGTCACTACTGATGAACATAAGTTCCTATATTCTGAGAGAAATATCTTTGCTCTAGGACGGAACTAGCATGCAAAACTTTACTACGTGAATCACAGTCGGCAAGCGTTTCTTCACTACACAGAGCAGGAAAAATGTGTGAGTGTGTTTGTGCTATCACCCATTAGTGGAGGCTCCGCTGCCGCGTGACGTCCAGAACCTGCCTCCCACCCTCAGTCAGCCTTTTGCCCAATTTCATCACTTTTCAGCTGTGGACACAGCCACAGTAAAAACAAATATTCGGATCATAGCTCTGGCGTGGCCCATTTCGACCTCCTCTCCCAAACGTCCACGTCTTCGACTTCGGCCTCTTCCTCTGTTTACACCAACTGCGTAATACATGGTCATGGCTGCCAAATGCAGCTCCTTTTCACACTTGTCCTATATCTTACGCGTCTCAACTTGGTTCTGAGCATGGCGAGCATATCGGCGAACGTCAGCCAAACGAGGACCCTCACACCATCCCACGTAAATGTTC
Source organism: Leuresthes tenuis (assembly GCF_036924035.1). Lineage (NCBI taxonomy): Eukaryota > Metazoa > Chordata > Actinopteri > Atheriniformes > Atherinopsidae > Leuresthes > Leuresthes tenuis. The sequence goes on along the minus strand of NW_027325366.1, from coordinate 12,734,407 downwards.
TTTACTTCAGTGGCGACATCTGGCATGAGGCCTTTAATTATTGCATTGCATGCAATACCCTCCCATGGTCCTGATTCATTACCCAAATCCGTTGGTCTCTGATGACCGCTGTGCTTGCTGACTTCCTCAAGGATGCGGTGTACAAAATCATCAGTCCCTTCACCGGGTTTCTGTTTGCAGGTGTAAATGTGGGACATATTGATTTTGGTTGGAAATTGAGTGGTGATGGCTTGACACAGTCTTTGGATGGCTGCTTCATATTGAGCGTTATCATTATGTCCTCGTTCACTGTTGGTAGGTCGCAAATCCAGTTGTAGCATACTTGCCTCTATTTTGCAGAGGTCGGTCAGTTTGAACTTTTTTGCCAATATGCGACGCAATTCAACCCCGGTCGGGCAGAATTGTGCGCAAAAATCTCGCAACTCGTCAGCAAAATGGGGTCCAGAAATCTCTGGATCTGGTAAGCATTGTTATGCTTCCATGATGTCAGTCTCAGTCCAGGGTCGATAAACCAGTAATGGTCCAGTGGGAACTGCAACTTTAACCATAGGCATGGTTTGAATCTGGTTTTGTTTTTTCTCACGTTTAGATCTCTGAAGTCCAGATTGTGGGTAAAGGATTTTTGTCACTTGCGTTAAAAGTTCTTGGGTAGGGAAAAACTCTAAACCTTTTCAGGAATCCGAGAATAAGCGTCGATTGACGAGTTCTACACAATTTCGGATTTTGATATAAAATTGAATTCCTTCACTCAAACCAAGTTAAAACTGCTTTGTCCTTGATATTTATCCATGTCTGAATCGGTTTCAACAAAATAGAAAGTATTACTTTGCAGTATACCAAAGAACAACACTAAACCTTTAGGAATCCGAGAATAAACTTATTTCCACGAGTTCTACACAATTTCGGATTTTGATATAAAATGAATTCCTTCACTAGAACCAAGTGAAAACTGCTTTGTCATATTTTTCAGCAAGTATGGTTGGACATTCACACCTACTCACAGCCGAAAACCTCCGCTCCCGCATTTGATGGTGTATAGTCGGGCATTCTCACCATTTCTCATCAGGTTTTTGCAAATTATGATCTGACATTCACACTTGCTTTTGATGATGTATGGTTGGGCATTCGCACCTTTTTTTACCCATTTTTCAGGAATTATGGGTGGACATTCACACCTTCTTGCAGCTGAACACCTCCGCTCCCACTTATGATCATGTGCGGTTTGATATTCGAAAATTTTCTTTCATGTTTTTTAGCAATTATTGATGGACATTGAGACCTTCTTGCAGCTGAACACCTCTGCTCCCGCTTTTGATGGTGTATAGTCGGGCTTTCGAGCCTTTTCTTCCCCGGTTTTTACAAATTATGGTTGGACATTCAGACCTTCTTTTAGCCGAAAACCTCCGCTCCCTCTTTTGATCATACATTGTCGGGCATTCGCACTTTTCTTACCCGCTATTTACAAAACATGGTCGGACTTTCACACCTTCTTGTAGCCGAACACATTCGCTCCCGCTATTGATTGTGTACAGTCGGGTATTTTAACCTTTTCTTACCCACTTTTTACCAACTACGGTCGGACATTCACACCTTCTTATGGCGGAACACCTCCGCTCCCTCTTTTGATGGTGTATGTTCGGGCATTCGAACCTTTTCTTACCCGCTTTTTACAAACTATGGTCGGACATTCAAACCTTCTTGTAGCCGAACACATCCAGTCCTGCTTTTGATGATGTATGGTTGGGCATTCGCACCTTTTTTTTTACCCATTTTTGAGGAATTATGGGTGGACATTCACACCTTCTTGCAGCTGAACACCTCCTCTCCCACTTATGATCATGTGCGGTTGGATATTCGAAATTTTTTTTTCATGTTTTCTAGCAATTATTGATGGACATTCAGACCTTCTTGCAGCTGAACACCTCCGCTCCCGCTTTTGATGGTGTATAGTCGGGCTTCCGAGCCTTTTCTTCCCCGGTTTTTACAAATTATGGTGGGACATTTAGACCTTCTTGCAGCCGAAAACCTCCGTTCCCTCTTTTGATCATATATTGTCCGGCATTCACACCTTTTCTTACCCGCTTTTTACAAACCATGGTCGGACTTTCACACCTTTTAGTAGCCAAACAACTCCGCTCCCGCTATTGATTGTGTACAGTCGGGTATTTTAACCTTTTCTTACCCGCTTTTTACCAATTATGGTCGGACATTCACACCTTCTTACAGCGGAACACCTCCGCTCCCTGTTTTGATCATTTATGGTCTGGCAATACTACCTTTTCTTACCCGTTTTTGAGTAATTATGGCTGGACATTCACAGCTTCTTATAGCCGAACACCTCTTCTCCCGCTTTTGATGATGAATGGTCCGGCATTCTTACCTTTTCTAACACATTTTTCAGCAATTATTGTCGGTCATTCACACCTTTCTCATCAGCTTTTTGCAAATTATGATCTGACATTCACACCTACTTGCAGCCGAAGACCTCGGCTTCCGCTTTTGATGGTGTATATTTTGGCATTCGAACCTTTTCTTACCCGCTTTTTACAAACCATGGTCGGACTTTCACACCTTCTTTTAGCCGAACAACTCCGCTCCCGCTATTGATTGTGTAGAGTCGGGTATTTTAACCTTTTCTTACCCGCTTTTTACCAACTATGGTCGGACATTCACACCTTCTTACAGCGGAACACCTCCGCTCCCTCTTTTGATGGTGTATGTTCTGGCATTCAAACCTTTTCTTACCCACTTTTTACAAACTATGCACGGACATTCACACCTTCTTGCAGTGAAACACCTCCGCTCCCTCTTTTGATTGTGTATGTTCGGGCATTCGAACCTTTTCTTACCCGCCTTTTACAAACTATGGTCGGACATTCAAACCTTCTTGTGGCCGAAAACCTCTGCTCCCGCTTTTGATGGTGTATAGTCGGGCTTTCGAGGCTTTTCTTTAACGGTGTTTACAAATTATGGTTGGAAATTCAGACCTTGCAGCCGAACACCTCCGCTCCCTCTTTTGATCATACATTGTCGGGCATTCGCACCTTGTCTTACCCGCGTTTTACAAACCATGGTCGGACTTTCACACCTTCTTGTAGCCGAACAACTCCGCTCCCGCTATTGATTGTGTACAGTCGGGTATTTTAACCTTTTCTTACCCGCTTTTTACCAATTATGGTCGGACATTCACACCGTCTTACAGCGGAACACCTCCGCTCCCTCTTTTGATGGTGTATGTTCGGGCATTCGAACTTTTTCTTACCCACTTTTTACAAACTATGGTCGGACATTCAAACCTTCTTGTAGCAGAACACATCCACTTCTTCTTTTGATGATGTATGGTTGGGCATTCGCACCTTTTCTTACCCATTTTTCAGGAATTATGGGTGGACATTCACACCTACTTGCAGTCGAACAGCTCTGCTCCCACTTTTGATTATGTTTGGTTGGATATTCGAACCTTTTCTTAACTGCTTTTTACAAACTTTGGTCGGACGTTCACACCTTCTTGCAGCCGAACACCTCCGCTTCCGCTTTTGATGGTATATATTCGGGCTTTCGAACCTTTTCTTACCCGCTTTTTACCAACTATGGTCGGACATTCACACCGTCTTTCAGCGGAACACCTCCGCTCCCTCTTTTGATGGTGTATGTTCGGGCATTCGCACCTTTTCTTACCTGCTTTTTACAAACTTTGGTCGGACGTTCACACCTTCTTGCAGCCGAACACCTCCGCTTCCGCTTTTGATGGTATATATTCGGGCATTCGAACCTTTTCTTACCCGCTTTTTACCAACTATGGTCGGACATTCGCACCATCTTACAGCCGAACACCTCTTCTCCCGCTTTTGATGATGAATGGTCCGGCATTCTTACCTTTTCTAACACATTTTTCAGCAATTATTGTCGGTCATTCACACCTTTCTCATCAGCTTTTTGCAAATTATGATCTGACATTCACACCTACTTGCAGCCGAACACCTCGGCTTACGCTTTTGATGGTGTATATTTTGGCATTCGAACCTTTTCTTACCCGCTTTTTACAAACCATGGTCGGACTTTCACACCTTCTTTAAGCCGAACAACTCCGCTCCCGCTATTGATTGTGTAGAGTCGGGTATTTTAACCTTTTCTTACCCGCTTTTTACCAACTATGGTCGGACATTCACACCTTCTTACAGCGGAACACCTCCGCTCCCTCTTTTGATGGTGTATGTTCTGGCATTCAAACCTTTTCTTACCCACTTTTTACAAACTATGCACGGACATTCACACCTTCTTGCAGTGAAACACCTCCGCTCCCTCTTTTGATTGTGTATGTTCGGGCATTCGAACCTTTTCTTACCCGCCTTTTACAAACTATGGTCGGACATTCAAACCTTCTTGTGGCCGAAAACCTCTGCTCCCGCTTTTGATGGTGTATAGTCGGGCTTTCGAGGCTTTTCTTCAACGGTGTTTACAAATTATGGTTGGAAATTCAGACCTTGCAGCCGAACACCTCCGCTCCCTCTTTTGATCATACATTGTCGGGCATTCGCACCTTGTCTTACCCGCGTTTTACAAACCATGGTCGGACTTTCACACCTTCTTGTAGCCGAACAACTCCGCTCCCGCTATTGATTGTGTACAGTCGGGTATTTTAACCTTTTCTTACCCGCTTTTTACCAATTATGGTCGGACATTCACACCGTCTTACAGCGGAACACCTCCGCTCCCTCTTTTGATGGTGTATGTTCGGGCATTCGAACTTTTTCTTACCCACTTTTTACAAACTATGGTCGGACATTCAAACCTTCTTGTAGCAGAACACATCCACTTCTTCTTTTGATGATGTATGGTTGGGCATTCGCACCTTTTCTTACCCATTTTTCAGGAATTATGGGTGGACATTCACACCTACTTGCAGTCGAACAGCTCTGCTCCCACTTTTGATTATGTTTGGTTGGATATTCGAACCTTTTCTTAACTGCTTTTTACAAACTTTGGTCGGACGTTCACACCTTCTTGCAGCCGAACACCTCCGCTTCCGCTTTTGATGGTATATATTCGGGCTTTCGAACCTTTTCTTACCCGCTTTTTACCAACTATGGTCGGACATTCACACCGTCTTTCAGCGGAACACCTCCGCTCCCTCTTTTGATGGTGTATGTTCGGGCATTCGCACCTTTTCTTACCTGCTTTTTACAAACTTTGGTCGGACGTTCACACCTTCTTGCAGCCGAACACCTCCGCTTCCGCTTTTGATGGTATATATTCGGGCATTCGAACCTTTTCTTACCCGCTTTTTACCAACTATGGTCGGACATTCGCACCATCTTACAGCCGAACACCTCTTCTCCCGCTTTTGATGATGAATGGTCCGGCATTCTTACCTTTTCTAACACATTTTTCAGCAATTATTGTCGGTCATTCACACCTTTCTCATCAGCTTTTTGCAAATTATGATCTGACATTCACACCTACTTGCAGCCGAACACCTCGGCTTACGCTTTTGATGGTGTATATTTTGGCATTCGAACCTTTTCTTACCCGCTTTTTACAAACCATGGTCGGACTTTCACACCTTCTTTAAGCCGAACAACTCCGCTCCCGCTATTGATTGTGTAGAGTCGTGTATTTTAACCTTTTCTTACCCGCTTTTTACCAACTATGGTCGGACATTCACACCTTCAACATGCCCTTCAATGTCCACAATTTTGGCATCACGAACAGGATCCCTCGACTGGTGTCTCTGGACCGGACCGCAGTGCATGGCCAGCCTGGACTGAAGTAGCTGTTCCAGCCTCATACCTCCAAGGCCTTTTCTGAGAGAGAGGACTGGCAGGTCCTTTTCCTGAATACCAGCGCTGGGATCATTTTTTAAATATGATAGTCTGAGATGATAGGACTGCTTTTTAGTTTTTATTTGAATAAAAGAGGGTTTCCCGGTTGTGTCATTAGTGAGACAGAGATTTCATGGGTAAGGGAAACTTTTGAAGCAGTCCGAAGAAGTGTGAGTACAGATTAAGGTCCTCATTGGAGACGTCCTTTGAGTGAAGGAATATATTTCCCCATTCAATTCAATTCAATTCAATTTTATTTATATAGCGCCAGATTACAACAATTGTCATCTCAAGGCACTTAAGTAATATAGTCCAATTCATGCCAATTGGAATTCAATTCATTGTAATCATGATCCAATTAATTCTTATAGAGCCAATTAAAAAAATTTATATCCTAGCTAAGGAAACCAACAGATTGCACCGAAACGTGTCTTCAGTCCAATCTCCCGTCCTGAGCGTGCCTGTGGCAACTGTGGAAAGGAACGACTCCCTTTTAACAGGAAGAAACCTCTGGCAGAACCAGACTCAGGAAGGGTGGCCATCCGCCTCGACCAGCTGGGGTTTGAGAAGACAGAAAAGAGGGAAAAGAGGGGGGGAAAACACCATAACGCCATTCAAAGGATATCTGTTGGAACAGGGAAACATAGGTTAATAATCACAATAATGTCACATGTACATAAAATCAATTGTGAAATTAATCAGGGGGAAAAAGAGAGCAAAGTGAGGAAAGGTGTGACAGATGAGGTCCCCCAGCAGTCTAAGCCTATAGCAGCTTAACTATGGGATGTTTCAGGATTACCTGAGCCATCCCTAACTATAAGCTTTAACGAAAAGAAAAGTTTTAAGCCTAATCTTAAAAGTGGAAAGGGTGTCTGCTTCCCGGACATTTACTGGCAGCTTATTCCACAAGAGAGGGGCCTGATAACTGAAGGCTCTACCTCCCATTCTACTTTTAGAAACTCTGGGAACAACAAGTAAACCTGCAGTTTGGGAGCGAAGTGCTCTGTTAGGAAAATATCTTACAATTAAATCTTTAAGATATGATGGAGCTCGGTCATTAAGAACTTTATAAGTGAGAAGAAGAATCTTAAATTCTATTCTGAATTTAACAGGGAGCCAATGAAGAGAAGCTAAAACTGGAGAAACATGATCTCTCCTGTTAGTTCTCATCAGAACTCTGGCTGCAGCATTTTGGATCAGCTGGAGGCTTTTCAGAGAATATGTGGGACAGCCCAATAATAAGGAATTACAGTAGTCCAATCTTGAAGTAACAAATGCATGGACTAGTTTCTCTGCATCACCCTGAGACAGGATGTTCCTGATTTTAGCAATATTACGAAGGTGAAAGAAGGCAGTCCTAGAAACCTGTTTTATATGTGCGTCAAATGATAAATTCTGGTCAAAAATAACTCCAAGGTTCCTCACTGTAGAACTAGAAGCCAAGGAAATACCATCTAGAGTAACTATATAACTAGACAATTTCTCCCTGAAGCGCTCAGGTCCAAAGAGAACAACTTCAGTTTTGTCTGAATTTAAAAGCAGACAGTTCTGAGTCATCCAGGTCTTTATGTCTTTAAGACAGGCTTGTAGTCTGACCAACCTGTAGGTTTCATCTGGTTTCATAGATAAGTACAGCTGAGTATCATCAGCATAACAATGGAAATGTATGCCATGCTGTCTGATAATGTTACCTAATGGAAGCATGTATAAAGTAAAAAGAATCGGTCCAAGCACAGAACCCTGAGGAACTCCATGACTTACTCCAACGTGTGAGGAAGATTCTTCATTTACAAGAACAAACTGGAATCTATCAGATAAATATGACTTAAACCAGCCTAATGCAGTTCCTTTAATCCCAATAACATGTTCAAGTCTCTGTAACAGAATGCTGTGATCGATCGTATCAAATGCAGCACTGAGATCCAACAGGACAAGCACAGAAACAAGTCCGCTATCAGAAGCTAACAGGAGATCATTGGTAACTTTCACCAGTGCCGTTTCTGTGCTATGATGCACTCTGAATCCTGACTGAAACTCTTCAAACAGATTATTTCTATGTAAATTATCACAAAGTTGAGCTGCAACTATTTTTTCAAGAACTTTGGACAAAAAAGGGAGATTGGATATAGGTCGATAATTAGCCAACACTTCTGAATCAAGAGTAGGTTTTTTAAGTAAAGGTTTAATTACAGCAACCTTAAAAGTCTGAGGTACATATCCTATCAACAAAGACCGATTGATCAAATCCAAAATGGAAGTGTCAATTAAGGGGAAAACCTCCTTGAACAGTCTGGTCTTCTTTAAGCCGAACAACTCCGCTCCCGCTATTGATTGTGTAGAGTCGTGTATTTAAACCTTTTCTTACCCGCTTTTTACCAACTATGGTCGGACATTCACACCTTCAACATGCCCTTCAATGTCCACAATTTTGGCATCACGAACAGGATCCCTCGACTGGTGTCTCTGGACCGGACCGCAGTGCATGGCCAGCCTGGACTGAAGTAGCTGTTCCAGCCTCATACCTCCAAGGCCTTTTCTGAGAGAGAGGACTGGCAGGTCCTTTTCCTGAATACCAGCGCTGGGATCATTTTTTAAATATGATAGTCTGAGATGATAGGACTGCTTTTTAGTTTTTATTTGAATAAAAGAGGGTTTCCCGGTTGTGTCATTAGTGAGACAGAGATTTCATGGGTAAGGGAAACTTTTGAAGCAGTCCGAAGAAGTGTGAGTACAGATTAAGGTCCTCATTGGAGACGTCCTTTGAGTGAAGGAATATATTTCCCCATTCAATTCAATTCAATTCAATTTTATTTATATAGCGCCAGATTACAACAATTGTCATCTCAAGGCACTTAAGTAATATAGTCCAATTCATGCCAATTGGAATTCAATTCATTGTAATCATGATCCAATTAATTCTTATAGAGCCAATTAAAAAAATTTATATCCTAGCTAAGGAAACCAACAGATTGCACCGAAACGTGTCTTCAGTCCAATCTCCCGTCCTGAGCGTGCCTGTGGCAACTGTGGAAAGGAACGACTCCCTTTTAACAGGAAGAAACCTCTGGCAGAACCAGACTCAGGAAGGGTGGCCATCCGCCTCGACCAGCTGGGGTTTGAGAAGACAGAAAAGAGGGGGGGAAAACACCATAACGCCATTCAAAGGATATCTGTTGGAACAGGGAAACATAGGTTAATAATCACAATAATGTCACATGTACATAAAATCAATTGTGAAATTAATCAGGGGGAAAAAGAGAGCAAAGTGAGGAAAGGTGTGACAGATGAGGTCCCCCAGCAGTCTAAGCCTATAGCAGCTTAACTATGGGATGTTTCAGGATTACCTGAGCCATCCCTAACTATAAGCTTTATCGAAAAGAAAAGTTTTAAGCCTAATCTTAAAAGTGGAAAGGGTGTCTGCTTCCCGGACATTTACTGGCAGCTTATTCCACAAGAGAGGGGCCTGATAACTGAAGGCTCTACCTCCCATTCTACTTTTAGAAACTCTGGGAACAACAAGTAAACCTGCAGTTTGGGAGCGAAGTGCTCTGTTAGGAAAATATCTTACAATTAAATCTTTAAGATATGATGGAGCTCGGTCATTAAGAACTTTATAAGTGAGAAGAAGAATCTTAAATTCTATTCTGATTTTAACAGGGAGCCAATGAAGAGAAGCTAAAACTGGAGAAACATGATCTCTCCTGTTAGTTCTCATCAGAACTCTGGCTGCAGCATTTTGGATCAGCTGGAGGCTTTTCAGAGAATATGTGGGACAGCCCAATAATAAGGAATTACAGTAGTCCAATCTTGAAGTAACAAATGCATGGACTAGTTTCTCTGCATCACCCTGAGACAGGATGTTCCTGATTTTAGCAATATTACGAAGGTGAAAGAAGGCAGTCCTAGAAACCTGTTTTATATGTGCGTCAAATGATAAATTCTGGTCAAAAATAACTCCAAGGTTCCTCACTGTAGAACTAGAAGCCAAGGAAATACCATCTAGAGTAACTATATAACTAGACAATTTCTCCCTGAAGCGCTCAGGTCCAAAGAGAACAACTTCAGTTTTGTCTGAATTTAAAAGCAGACAGTTCTGAGTCATCCAGGTCTTTATGTCTTTAAGACAGGCTTGTAGTCTGACCAACCTGTAGGTTTCATCTGGTTTCATAGATAAGTACAGCTGAGTATCATCAGCATAACAATGGAAATGTATGCCATGCTGTCTGATAATGTTACCTAATGGAAGCATGTATAAAGTAAAAAGAATCGGTCCAAGCACAGAACCCTGAGGAACTCCATGACTTACTCCAACGTGTGAGGAAGATTCTTCATTTACAAGAACAAACTGGAATCTATCAGATAAATATGACTTAAACCAGCCTAATGCAGTTCCTTTAATCCCAATAACATGTTCAAGTCTCTGTAACAGAATGCTGTGATCGATCGTATCAAATGCAGCACTGAGATCCAACAGGACAAGCACAGAAACAAGTCCGCTATCAGAAGCTAACAGGAGATCATTGGTAACTTTCACCAGTGCCGTTTCTGTGCTATGATGCACTCTGAATCCTGACTGAAACTCTTCAAACAGATTATTTCTATGTAAATTATCACAAAGTTGAGCTGCAACTATTTTTTCAAGAACTTTGGACAAAAAAGGGAGATTGGATATAGGTCGATAATTAGCCAACACTTCTGAATCAAGAGTAGGTTTTTTAAGTAAAGGTTTAATTACAGCAACCTTAAAAGTCTGAGGTACATATCCTATCAACAAAGACCGATTGATCAAATCCAAAATGGAAGTGTCAATTAAGGGGAAAACCTCCTTGAACAGTCTGGTTGGGATTGGGTCTAACATACAAGTTGATGGTTTAGAAGAGACTATTGCTGTTGTTAGCTCAGAAAGATCAACTGGACAGAAGCTGTCTAAATACAATTCAGGTTCGAAAGATACTTCTAAAGCTGCTCTACTTGATGATACATCAGTGATAATAATGGGAAGGATTCCATTAATCTTCTCTCTGATAGAAACAATTTTATTGATGAAGAATCTCATGAAATCATCACTGCTGAGAGTTAAAGGAATACATGGCTCAACAGAGCTCGGACTCTTTGTCAGCCTGGCAACAGTGCTGAAAAGAAACCTGGGATTATTCTTATTCTCTTCTATCAATAATGAGTAATAAGCAGTTCTAGCTTTACGAAGTGCTTTCTTATACGTTATTAAACTATCTTTCCAGACTAATTGAGACTCTTCTAAATTAGAGGAACGCCACTGTCTCTCTAGCTTTCTTGTCGTCTGCTTTAACGCACGCAGCTGTGAATTATACCAAGGAGCCAACCTCTTCTGACTGATTACCTTCCTTTTCAGAGGGGCAACATTGTCCAGTGTTGTACGCATTGAAGCTGTAGTGCTGTCAACAAGAGAGTCAAGTTCTACTGGAGTAAAATTTAGGTAGCCGTCCTCTGTCATATCTGCACATGGCAGTGAAGAAAAGGATGATGAAATCAACTCTTTAAATCTGGTTACAGCATTATCTGACAGACACCTTCTATATGTAGAATTCTTCTCAGAAACCGTGTAGTCAAGTAATGTAAATTCAAAAGTTATTAAAAAATGGTCAGACAAGACAGGGTTATGAGGGAACACTGTTAACTGTTCACTCTCAATGCCATAAGTCAGCACAAGGTCAAGGGTATGATTAAGGCAGTGAGTAGGTCTGTGAACACTTTGAGAAAATCCAATAGAGTCTAATATAGAATTAAAGTTAATATTTAGGCTGTCATTTTCAACATCTACATGAATATTAAAGTCACCCACTACAATGACTTTATCTGTACTCAGCACTAACTGGGATAAAAACTCTGAGAATTCAGATAGAAACTCAGAATAAGGGCCAGGTGGACGATACACAACAACAAACACAAGAGGTTTTTGTGATTTCCACTTTGGGTGGGAAAAACTGAGAATCAGAGATTCAAAAGAGCTAAAACTAATCTTGGGTCTAGGACTGATTAGTAACCCTGATCTGAAGATAGCTGCCACTCCTCCTCCTCTGCCTGTGGTTCTAGGAACATGAACATTTAAATAGTCAGAGGGAGTTGATTCATTAATGCTAACATGATCCTCCTGCTGCAGCCAGGTTTCTGTAAGACAAAATATATCAATATGATGATCACTAATCAAATCATTCACTAACAGAGACTTCAAAGGGAGAGATCTAATATTCAGCAAACCACATTTAATAGTTTGATGTTTTTGTTCAGTTAAAGTTTTTGTTTTAAATTTTTTTTGCACAAGAGGATTTGCTCCTTTTGTGTTTTTTGATTGAGGGGGGGGCAGCATCAGGTGGGAAGCCGCAGAGAAGTGTGTAAGACTACAACTCTGCATCCTGGTCTCAACCCTGGGATGTCATGTTTTTGGATGACTAATAAATTCGTCCATATTTCTAGAAATGAGAAGAGCTCCTTCCAAAGTGGGATGGATGCCGTCTCTCCTCATCAGACCAGGTTTTCTCTAGAAAGATTGCCAATTATCTATGTAGCCCACGTTGTTTGCTGGACACCATCTAGACAACCAGCGATTGAATGAGGACATGCGGCTAAACATGTCATCACTGGTCAGATTTGGCAGGGGTCCAGAGAAAACTACGGAGTCCGACATTGTTTTGGCAAAATTACACACCGATGCAACATTAATTTTGGTGACCTCCGATTGGCGTAACCGGGTGTCATTACCGCCGACGTGAATAACTATTTTACCGTATTTACGCTTATCCTTAGCCAGCAGTTTTAAATAGGATTCTATGTCGCCCGCTCTGGCCCCTGGAATGCATTTGACTATGGTCGCTGGTGTCGCTAATGCCACGTTTCTGACTATAGAGCTGCCAATTACCAGGGTTTTGTCCTCAGCGGGTGTGTCGCTGAGTGGGGAAAATCTATTAGAAACGTGGACAGGTTGATGGTGAACCACGGGCTTAACTTTAGGACTATGACTCCTCTTCCTGACAGTCACCCAGCCACTCTTAAGTCCCGGCTGCTCGGGATCTGCTCGGGGACGACTAACAGAGCTAGCTACGCTAGGTGGCTCCGCACTGACTAAAGGGGCCTGGCTCGCTATCGGGTGGTTTTCAACAGTGCAGAGCCGAGCTTCCAATTCAGATAACCTCGCCTCCAAAACTACAAAAAGACTACATTTGTTACATGTACCATTACCACTAAAGGAGGCAGAGGAGTAACTAAACATCTGACACATGGAGCAGGTGAAAGCAGGAGATAGAGGAAGAGAACTGGTAGCCATGCTAAGCTAGAGAACCAGACACACCGCTAAAAAGTGAAAAATAAAAACTAAAGATCTGTAAGAGTGAGCGTTAGAATATAACAAATATGGGATAGAGTTAACTATGCAAGATGTGTAAATTATAGGGAGAAATAAGGTGATTATTAGTAGTTCAAGAAGAGCGAGAACTGTCACAGTGCACACACAAAGCAACAGGAAGTGATGCAATACGTCTTACCGCAAAGCAAAGCCGTCAATTCCGTCCGTAAGTGTAAAGTCTGAGAATGGGAAACAGTAGGTCTCAGACTTTTGACCCTACCGGGGGACCTAAGCATGTTGAAATGAAAAAGAAATATGGTCCAGAGGTTTTCCACCTGAAGGTTCTTTTAGTATGTTAGAAATAAGAAAATTAGAAGAAAAGTTTTGCAAATATGAGAAAGAGATGAAGCAAAAAAAAGAAAATTAAGTTTAAATAAGAAGTAAGAAAGGTATAGAATGTTGGAAAAAATAAAGTGTATTAAGAGAAAGAAAGGAAAATGTTAAACAAATGCCATGACGGAATGATGATAATAATTTAGTATGTGGACGAAAAGATAATTCAGCTCTGATTAAGACTGAATCTTCTTTTAAACCACCACCATATTCCACTGATAACACTTTTTCTCCTTCTGCACCTCTTTACCCCACCCTGAGCGCTCTCGCTGTGCCGGATCCAGACCTGGACTCCTGCCCTCCACGACGCCTGCAACAACAACAGCCAGCCCTGCCACAAGCCTCTGGCTCTCGGGAAGAAGGGACTTCTTCCATCCTCCCTCGGGAAGAAATTCCATCATTCTCACAACATCAGTTACATAGGTCTGATGATGAGGAAAAGGAAGATGTTTGGTTCTCCAGCGTACCTGCCCAAGAACTTTTAGTGACAAAAATCCTTTACCCACAATCTGGACTTCAGAGATATAAACGTGAGAAAAAACAAAACCAGATTCAAACCATGCCTATGGTTAAAGTTGCAGTTCCCACTGGACCATTACTGGTTTATCGACCCTGGACTGAGACTGACATCATGGAAGCATAACAATGCTTACCAGATCCAGAGATTTCTGGACCCCATTTTGCTGACGAGTTGCGAGATTTCTGCGCACAATTCTGCCCGACCGGGGTTGAATTGCGTCGCATATTGGCAAAAAAGTTCAAACCGACCGACCTCTGCAAAATAGAGGCCAGTATGCTACAACTGGATTTGCGACCTACCAACAGTGAACGAGGACATAATGATAACACTCAATATGAAGCAGCCATCCAAAGACTGTGTCAAGCCATCACCACTCAATTTCCAACCAAAATAAATATGTCCCACATTTACACCTGCAAACAGAAACCCGGTGAAGGGACTGATGATTTTGTACACCGCATCCTTGAGGAAGTCAGCAAGCACAGTGGTCATCAGAGACCAAGGGATTTGGGTAATGAATCAGGACCATGGGAGAGTATTGCATGCAATGCAATAATTAAAGGCCTCATGCCAGATGTCGCCACTGAAGTAAAGAACATTTACGTGGGATGGTGTGAGGGTCCTCGTTTGGCTGACGTTCGCCGATATGCTCGCCATGCTCAGAACCAAGTTGAGACGCGTAAGATATAGGACAAGTGTGAAAAGGAGCTGCATTTGGCAGCCATGACCATGTATTACGCAGTTGGTGTAAACAGAGGACGAGGCCGAAGTCGAAGACGTGGACGTGTGGGAGAGGAGGTCGAAATGGGCCACGCCAGAGCTATGATCCGAATATTTGTTTTTACTGTGGCTGTGTCCACAGCTGAAAAGTGATGAAATTGGGCAAAAGGCTGACTGAGGGTGGGAGGCAGGTTCTGGACGTCACGCGGCAGCGGAGCCTCCACTAATGGGTGGATAGCACAAACACACTCACACATTTTTCCTGCTCTGTGTAGTGAAGAAACGCTTGCCGACTGTGATTCACGTAGTAAAGTTTTGCATGCTATTTCCGTCCTAGATTAAAGATATTTCTCTCAGAATATAGGAACTTATGTTCATCAGTAGTGACGTCAGGGGAGTTTGATTGTCCTCCAAAGTTAAGTGGAAACCACGTTTACTCTATGTCTGCATCAGGCCAGGTTGTGAAGGAGAAAATGACATCGCCCATTGCGTGTGTCACTCCAGATGGGCTCTCCTTCAAACACTCATTTTTGTTATCAGAGTTGTGTCCCATTAACCTGATGGGCTGTGATCTCATGTGTAAATTAGGCATTATTTTAACTTCTACACCAGAGGGTGTTAACGTTATGTTACAGCCTGACAAAGTTTTCACAGCAGTGCAGTTTGATTCATCTGCACTTACATATGCTTATGAGTGGAAACTTCCCAGCTCTCCTTTTTCACAACAACTAGTGGAAGAAGCAAAAGCGTTAGTTTCACCCCTTTCTGATTTCATGCAACCTGCTGATTTGCACTGCACATCACACATTTCTTTGGGGCCTGACAATGACTATGAGAAGAAGTGAAAAAATATGTGCGCCTACTTTATTGGCTGTGTCGCTCACTCCAGAGCAATTCGATTTTTTTAATGTTTGTGGTACTCGCCCTCACATTTCCTTGGCCAAACCTACACACTGGCATTGACAAGGTGTGGGACAGTTTGTTGCTACATGTCAGAAAGAAACAGATTGGACCGTTTCACCTGCTGATCCAAATTTGATGTTTTCTGAACGATTGTCAGCATACAAAAAAACATTTTTGAGTACAGTGCATTGTCAAAGAACTGTGGAATTAATTCCTACCACAGAATCACATTTTGAAGCATGTTTTTAATCTGAAAAAGATTTGTCTTTGATACCCATGTTGGCTGAAGTGCCCAATGATCTTTGGGCGAAGAGCAAATATGATGTGGGGTTGTTTATTGTTGAAACTAGATTAGAAGTAGATAAATATGAAGGACAAAGCAGTTTGAACTTGGTTTGGGAGAAGTAATTAATTTTATTGCAAAATCCGAATTCATGCATAACTCGTCAAATAGATAGTGATGTGTCGTTCGTGAGCGATTCGTTCGATATGAACAAATTTTTTATATGACTCGGGAGTAACGAGTTGTCTCAGTGAGTGATTCGTTCATTTTCATGCAGTACCCTTCCTCACCACATGGCAGGCGGCAGCTTCATAAGCTCAGTCAGCAGGACAGGAAACAGTATTGATTCGTTCATGACTCAACTCCTCGACTGACGGGTCCTCGCACAGGAAACAGTATTGATTAGTTCACGACTCAACTCCTTAGGTCTTCGTTCATTTGTCACGTTTTAAATTCTACGTTTCATTTGACAGGCTGAAGAGCAGTAGGCACAACAGTTCGTTCACAAACCGGATCATTAATCTCATAGACTATTCTACCATCAACAACTTGGAAACCACAATCGACTCTCTAGATGCAGAAAAAGCATTTAATGGAGTGAACTGGAAATTTTTATTCGCAGCATAAAACAAATTCGGGTTTGGGTCACACTTCATCAACTGGATAAGGATATTATATAGCTCCCCAAATGCAAGTGTCAGGACAAATGATCAAACTTCTCCAAGCTTCGGTCTGCAGAGAGGTACAAGACAGGGTTGCTCACTTTCTCCCTCACTTTTTGCTATTTTCATCAAACCTTTAGCAGCTGCTATCAGACAAGATAGAAATATTAAAGGCATCCAACCCCAAAATATTGAGCATAAAATAAGTCTTTATGCTGATGATGTATTATTTTTCCTTCAGAACTCAGAGACGTCTCTCACTCACACGATCACACTCATAAATAAATTCTCGGCACTTTCTGACTACTCTATCAACTGGTCTAAGACCACAGTTCTGCCCATTAACTGTAGGATCCAGAATATACCTGCGATCACTTTACAGTCAGGAAATATTAGATATTTAGGCATAAAAATTTCCTCCAGGCTCTCAGAGCTAACAAAGCTAAATTATGTGCAATTATTAAAGAGAGTAGAGGACGATCTCTCTCGTTGGAAGTCCTTACCTATATCACTTATGGGGAGAGTTACAACCATTAAAATGATGATACTACCAAAAGTTAACTATTTGTTCTCAATGATCCCCATAAAACCATCTGCTACTTGGTTTAAGTCACTAGATTCATGCATCTCCAAATTTCTGTGGAAAAACAAACCACCACGTATTAGTTTAAAAACCCTACAGAAGACCAAGGACAGTGGTGGATTAGATTTACCTCATTTTCAGCACTATTCCTTAGCCAATAGGTTACAATATATATCAAAATGGTTTAAACCTTGTTGTTGTCACAGTTCCCAGAGACGTTGTAATCGTTGAGGATTCTATATTCACCCCCTCAATAGAGGCACGTGTTGCAGATTGATGACACTGAATCTTCTTCTATGTTCATTGCTGGCATCATTCCCAGCATCGTAAATGTTCGTGGCATTGTTAGCCTCTTCTTCTGGATCTTGATATCGAGCATCCTTTTGTATTTCTGGTTTGTAAGTCCTCTCTCTTCGTTCACCGGAGTCTTCGTCTCTTTGTCCTTGAGTTTGGTGATTTTTTCTTCTTTTGATGCCTTGACACAGTGTGACAGGTGATACCACGTGGGAGATCCTTTAACTTGGACTGCTGTCCCTGTGCTGCGAAATGGCTGTGCTGCTCAAATGGTCTCTCCTTCATCATATACACAGTTATTTATACATCACCTTCCACCATGAAGCGTTGTCCCTTTTTGTTTCTCTCTTTGTTCTTAAAATGCTGTTATGCATGTCTAAACGAATCCATTAAACTAGATCATTTTGGCAGTAAAGCGATCTACAATGTGCTTGGTCGCAAAGCTGCTCATCTGTGGTAAACAGCTTTTCAGAAAGGCATTCTTCAATTGATTTCACTAATTTTATGTAATAATTTTGTGATTTCCTACAAAACTACACTTCTTCTCCCATCTGTCTGAGTATTTAATATTGTCTGGGTCCCGTTAAAACATGTATTTTTCCCATCTAATTCCTTGTTTGCTTTAAAACAAGTATTCCCCATTTTCTATCCCTTCAGTAGCCAACCAGTTTGTATGGAGTACACTGGAGCAACTTGACTGATCAGTAAAACACTGCTTTTGTTGTCACCGCAAGGCTTCCCCCGTCGGTTGTTTCACTGAGACACTACTGAGTAACTACAACTCAACACAGTTTATACACATAACATTCATATACATACTAACAAACAAACAAACAATAATTTATCGCAATTTTCTCATCTCTGTTTGAACGTACACCCAGGTAAATATTCCTGTAGTCTTCTCATACCGACTATGGACCCATTCATTGTTTAACTTCACTGTTTTGCAAATCCTAATTGAATATTAGACATTGACATTGAACTTTACTGGATAAGCAGGTCTTCATTGCATTCAGCAGCCTATATGTGAGCATTTATGTGTAAGCTGTTCTTCTTTGCATTTATCAGCAGCAAGCAATTCTTCACTGCACATGCATATGTAAATAGTAAAACAATTCCAATGTGTTAGCGAAACCTTCTATATCACAGTGGTTTCTAAGGTCTATTTTAAGTTCTTTGCCATCAGTGAGATGACATTGTTTACAAAGTGTGTCAAATTATCACTGAAGATCTTTTCAGGAATTTCAAATCTAGAAATGAGTTATTTTACGCGTGATTTTGCTACTGAGAGTGCATCTGCTTGTGCACATAGAAATATTTCAGACCATTTGGTAAAAACCTCTGTTGTCACTGAGCAGAATCGTTCCCCTTAACATTAATTTAGTTCAATGAAATCTACAAAATAATGAAATAATGAAATCCAAACAAATATGTTGAAAAAGATACACTGGCTTAGGGAATTATCTTCGTTTTGGTCTTAGATTGCCCTGTGGAATGTATTTTGCACATATTTGACCTGCTAGACAAAACTTTATTCATTTATTTATTCTAAAAATTTTTTTTTAATAATTAGTAAAACCATATGCTGTAAAAACCTTGTTCATTATTTCTTCCATCCCTCCTGTTGAGACATGACATGGTCCGTGGCTCAATACTGCAGCATATTTAAACAAATTCTTTGGCAGTATGGTTTTCCTTCCGGTCATTCATACGAGTCTATTGTAGATGGCAATTGAATAACATCTAATAATGCTAAAATATTTGTAGTTTATACATTTAGCTGTGGATGTCAACATACCTGTTTTTCCAATGCTGTGTTAACACATGTACAGTTGAGAAGGCATACTGACTGTCAGTGTAAACGTTAACAACCTTTTTGTTATTTAATTTACAAGCTTCAGTTAAAGCTACCAATTCGACTGCTTGAACAGAGTAATTTTTTGGTAGTGGTTGTTTTAAGAAAACTTCAGTTTCTGTTACTACTGCAAATCCTGTAGCATTTGTGCCATCAGGGTTTTTTTCCTTGATCTGTTGAATAAATATAGTTATTTCTGCATTTTCATAACGTATATCAGTTAAGTCTGGCCTGGGTAAAACACTGATGGTTATTTCTGACATGCAATCATGAGGCTTTCCATCTGTGGGGTAGGTAGCAGTGTGGATGGATTAAGTGTAGCACATCTCTCGACAACAAGGTGTGGCTGTGAAAGAAGAACTGTTATGTAGGAGAGATGTCTGGTAAAGATATTTTGTTAAGTAACCATATCACAGCCACTGCATGAGGTACCTTAAGTGTTAATGGGTGAAATAACACCATTATTGTTGATGCCTGCACTGCCAATGGCTTCTGGCCATTGATTCAAAAGTACGATCTCGTCCCTTTTTCCCCCTTTCAGTGGACACTGGCCCCTAATTACCGCAATTCAGCAGAGGGTCTTTCATTAGGAGTACTGGACTCCCCCGTGCACGGTTTCAGCTCCGACCCTGGAAAGCGGAAATAACGTTGAGATCTGGTTTGAGGACCCAATTGTTGAGAAAAGTCTCTCAATGAGACTCAGAGTTGCTGGAGTCAGTTAATGCAAATGTTTAATCTTGCAGCAAGTTCAAGAATGTGTGTGTATGGGTGTATGTGTGCGAACGTGTGTGAGTTTGTGTGTGTGAGAGTTTAAAGAACCTGTTATCCACAGGCAGGTCTTAACTAGTATGGCACAGGTCCAGCCTGTCTCATCTTTTTTGGAAGGTCCAGCGCTCGGCCGTAACCCTTCTGTCTGTTTGGACTCTCACATACATTCGGTTAATCATAGAAAAACGAGAACAAAACTTTTTAGCCCCTTAAATTCATAAAACAGACATGGTGCAGTTATTTCCATTCTAGAAAATAAGAGTAATCACCACCATTCCTATAAATTCTGGATATTCTAACAATCTGAATCTTTTTTAAATGTTCGATGAAGCCCTTTGCTGTTCTGTTTAGAGACTCAGCTGATCATAAACCAAGTTTTGACCTTGAACCAAGCTTCTAAACTCTTCACCTTTTTCATTTCTCAGTTAGTATTCACTTTAAAACTGATTAAAAGAAAAATTAAATGAATGCCTATCAACAAATGTGGGATCTAAACTCTAGTGCTTTCTCTAAAATAATTTCCTTTCTCAATTCAGAAATGTGTGTGTGTAAGTCACAACACCCGTGACACCAAAACGGCTTTCTTTTCTCTCTTTTCTCTACACTCTGCACTGTGAGCACACACACTAAATCAGAAAGGCTTTTTTCTCTCTTTTCTACATTATGGACTGTGGGGACACAAAACCGCTCTCTCTCTTTTTTTTTTTGATTGTGTGCCAGGGCGTTGTCTCACGTATTAGATTATGCTTAAGATACGAATGGGTTTATCAGTCACATCAGAATCCATACATACTGATCCTCCCATAATAAAATGGTCGGATCTTATCAAACACACTTTGTTTCTTGTGACAAGTCAGCGAAACAGCGTATACACGTCAAGACACTGAATCAAGTTTGCCACAAGAACTCATAAGTTTGGCAATATTGCTCTGCCGTCAGCAATCATACACCCATTTTATTTTCATGAGACATGTGCAGGCACCTGTTCATCCACTGTTCTATCACTATGAATTAGTTTATCTATTATCAATAAGGATACTTCTACAACTACTATCAAAGTATGTCCGGACTTCTTATGTTGTCAGTTGCTATATATGAATAAGTGGGTTGCTACTGAAAAGCATTAAGCATTAAGGTGATGCTGTAGTGTCGCGAGATTGTGTGAGACTATCAGCAGATTCAAACAAGGCGCGCCTCAAATACAGCAAACAATATAGTAAGATTATAATTACGCCAATAACTACTGTTTAAATAAATATATTATCGGGTGAAACAAAAACAAAACACTGGAGTACAGTGAAGAAAGCCTGGAGAGCCTCACGGATTTCATCAACGAGTGTTTTGACAGGATCGTCATGGGGAAAACCAACCAAACCCCATCTGCTAGCAGCAAGGCTTCAACTTCAAAGAGAAGTCGCAATGAAGAGTCACCCGGAGCGACTTCTCCAGCTGGTAATGATTCGACGGACATTTTAACATCGATCGATAACAAATTATCCAGCTTCGACGCCCGTATGTCTCTGTTAGAAATTCTACACAGAGAGTTCCAGGCATTACGGGAGTCGTTGGAGTTCAGCCAGCAACAGGTGCAGACGCTGGCTGCAGAAAACGCAGCCCTCAGAGGATCGGTGAAAACACTCACCGAGGGAATGAGCCGGATCTCTGACGAGAACAAGAGGATGAAAGAATCAATTATTGATCTCCAGGCTCGTAGTATGAGGGACAATCTGGTGTTTTCTGGAATCCCGGAGCAGGCAGACGAGGATCCTGAACTCGCAGTAAAAAACTTCATTCAAAATCAGCTGAAACTTCCAGGAGATGTAGTGAAAAACATTACTTTTCACCGAGTCCACCGCCTGGGAGGGAAGAGACCTGATGCCCGCCGACCGAGACCGATTGTGGCCAAGTTCGAGCATTTCCAACAGAAGGTCCAGGTGAGGGGCCGCGGCAGGGAGCTGAGAGGAACGGACTTCAGCGTCAACGACCAGTTTCCCAAAGAAATCCTGGAAAGACGCAGGGTTCTGTTCCCCATCCGGAGAAAGTTCATGGAAGGAGGCTCCCGAGCTGTCATCGCGGTGGATAAGTTATTCATCAACGGGCAGCTGTACCGCGACCAGGAAACCACTCCTTGGCTCTTCTAAACTCCAGGTGATCTGTATTCGTTAACTTGTATAAATCATATCACCATAGATGGTACATAATGTTGAGGTTAACCTGTACCTCTTTCCGAGTCCGTTGATGCAGTGAAGGAGGAAGACAGAGGAGACGATATAAGAATCAACACAGTTTTATTTACGCAGTTTGCAAAGTGCGGAGAGCAGTTCAGTACAATGCATGCGAACAGCACAAAGTACGGAAAAGCTCTGTCGTTGTCTAGGGGTGTGATGTTATATAGACTTGAGTTCAGTCTCCGCCTTATGAGATGTGTGTGCGTCAATATCTTATCTCTTCCTCTATGTGTGTGCGTATGTGTACTGGTATAAGGCGTTACTTTCAGAAGACCGTTGTGGGTGCGGTCCTAGTTTTACAACCTGTTGTTCTCAGAGATATTTCCTTATCAGGCTGCTGTGCAAGCACAGAAATGAGCAAGTCGGTTATACAGGATATCACCTTATACAGCTATCCTCACTCACAATACCCCCTTTTGATCTCTATTAAGAGATCACACAAATAGTTGAGTAACAATACATGACTAAAAAGAAATTGAAAAACCCCACGCCCCCTTTTGATCACTACAAGGTGATCACACAATCTCTGACATTCTGATGATATCATCTTCATCTATATCAGGATCGGGAGGGTTCAGACCTTATCTATCAGGGTGCTCTAGGCGGGGTTACCCCTAGAGGAGCTTTAAACCTTATAGTTTGTCAACATTACCCAACTCCTTAGCAAATAGCACACATTATTAAAAGATAACATAAGGGTGATACTGCAATGATTATAATTTGGTATGACCTGTAAGAGCAAGTTTAAGCAAAGCCCAAGCAAACACGATTATGAGTATAACAAATCCAAAAATAAACGAATTCAACTGCGATGACGTCATCTGGTCCCGTTCTTCTGAGAAGCACAACTCCGGGTGCTCTTTAAGGAAAGTCAGTCGCTGGTAATATGAAGAGGGTGAGGGCTGACGTTTCCAGATGAGGGTTGAGTTGGAGCCCGGGTCCAACACCCGTCCTGCTCGTAAATGATGTCGTTGCAAGGAGGCAGAAGTGTACTACTTCTGCCTGCAAAATGCCACCAGGGGATTATTCTGCCCCTTGTTGGTTGGTGGTCTTTTCCTCTGTACCAGCTGGTACAGTGTGCAAATCTTTCAGCGCCTGGTGAGTCGCTGCTAGGGAGCGTTGAGGTTCCTCGGCTGCCGCACTCTGGCTCCAATGGAACCACGTATCACCTTTCCCTTTGACTCGGACTGCGTGGGAGGTCCTCTCGGTCACCTGATAGGGCCCTGTCCACCTTGGCTCCGACCACTTTCTTTTGATGACCCTCAGCAATACCCACTCAGCCTCTGGAGCCGGCGCTGGTTGGCCCTCTCCTCTGCTACTCGCCACCTGCTTTGAAAATTCTGCAACGAGACTTTGGAGTTCATGGAAATACATTTTGTGGGTTAGGTGTTGTTCAATATGTCCTGTTCCTGGCAACTTAGATTGAGGTCCAGGAAAAGCTCTCCCTGTCTGGAGCTCATGTGGTGTAAACCTTGTGGACTGATTAACAGAGCTCCTGATGGACATTAATGCTAAGGGCAACGCATCTAGCCAATTCATTTTGGTCTGTGCACAGATTTTAGCCAATTTGCTCTTCACTGTCTGATGGGTTTATTTGTTGCGGTTAGAAATCCAGCCCTCAACCACTGTTTCAGTTCCACATGTACTGCTCCTGCTGCATAGGCTGAATCTGTGTAAATGTTTACTTCCTGCCCTTCCCCTAGCCTCAGTGCTGCTATTACTGCCAGTACTTCTGCTCTTTGTGCTGACTGCTGTCCTTCCAGTCTCTCTGTTTGTCGTGTGATCAGTTCCCCTTGCACGTCTTCTACAACTGCATATGCTGCTTTCAGTCCTTCTCGTTCATCCCTGAAGCAACAGCCGTCTGTGTACAGTTCTCTGGCCCCTGGTATCGGTTCTGTTTGTAGGTCCAGTCGTACTTTCTCCTCTTTCTGCACTCTGTCCGTACACTCATGTGGCTCACCTGTTCCTAGCTGATCTGCCATGTTTATGCCTTCATGAGTGAAAGTCAGGTTTGGTGCCTCGAGAATTTTGCTCAGTCGTCTTTGTCTCAGAGCAGTCAGCGTAAAAGTCTGTGAGTTCACATAGGCCACAACGCTATGTGTGGTCAGAATGTGCAGTTGATGTCCCATGACAATGTGTGCAGTTTTTTGAATGAGCTTTGCTATCCCTGCTGCCTGTTGTGTACACATAGGATGGCGCTTTTCCATATTGTCTAGCATCACACTGATATACATTAGTACTACTCTCTCACCCCCTTTTCTCTGGAACAGGACGCCATTAGTGCAAAGTTCTGTTCCAGAGACATCCAAGTAGAATGGTAAGCTATAATCGGGTATAGCTAGGTCTGCTGCTGTGGAGAGGGCCTGTTTTAGTACAATAAAGGCTTCCTCCGTCTCCTGAGTCCAATTCAGGGTCGCTGACATGTTGCGCATGCCTTGTTCTTTCACTAGGGCCCGCAGAGGTCTAGTTAAGCCGGTGTAATTGGCTATGTAAGTCCTACTATAGCCCGTCAACCCTAAGAAAGACAACATGTCCTTTACCTTCACTGGCTTAGAGTGATGGAGAATAGTAGACCTGTGCTGAGGGGAGAGCCCTGCTCCTTTTTGGGAAATTTGCCTGCCCAAAAACGCTACCTGCCGCCGTGCAACCTGAAGTTTGGCTTTGCTGACCTTGAACCCTGTTCTTGCAAGATGTAAAAGGACATTTTTAGTTGCTTCCAAACACAGAGCCGCAGTGGGCGCTGCCAACAACAAATCATCTACATACTGAACAAGAGTCACCTGCTCTGGTAGTGGGCAATCACTCAGGATATCTTTTAGAACCTGGTTAAAAAATCCCTGGGGACAAAGCGAACCCTTGCGGTAGCCTGGTGTACTGTAGCTGCTTGTGCTGATACGAAAACGAGAAAATGTGCCTGCAGTCTTCCGCCAAGGGAAGACAAAAGAATGCATTAGCCAAGTCAATGCAGGTAAACCACTGAATTTTCCTGATACCAATCTGTCTGTAACCCATCATAAAATAGAGTAACATGGGGGGAATCGGGAGGTGAGACATAGGGTTCGAGTTGGGAAATCCAGGGTTTCCACTGGAGGTAAGCCGAGAGGATACCACGCCGCTCAGATGTTTCAGGCTGTAATAGACCCCAGTATATGTCCGCGTATTGTTCATTCACTGGCTGCACAAGATATTGACCAGTGATGTTCTCCATCGGTCCAGAGCACGGCAAATGAGATCCATCAGGCATGACAACAACCAGGCCATCGGCGCTGCAGAGTATCGTGGCCCCCAGTTTTATCAGGAGATCTCTTCCCAGCAAGTTCATCGGTACAGAAGGTGAATGTACAAATGGATGTGTCACAGTCTGTTTTCCCACCTGGGTGAGTAGCGGCTTAGTGAACGGCAGTGTCTTTTTCTCCCCAGAGAAGCCCATAAGCGTGATGGTATGCGATGACAGGGAACCAGCTGGTACAACTTTCAATGTGGAACATGTGGCTCCAGTGTCAACCAAGAAAGGCAGATCTTTTTTCTCAATCTGAACTGACAGCATCGGTTCTGCCGTAGTGATGCTGTCTGAGAGTCTCTGTGGGGTGTGTCAATACTGACCGGACTGGTCAGGGTTCTCCCCATTGTCCCACAATGGGAACTGACCAGCAGCAGCTGCTCCCCAAGGCTGTTGAGGATACATAGGTGCAGTAACAGGAGGTCCGGAGCCGCGACCCCTGCCTCTCCCAGGAGGACCACTATCCACACCTTTCTGTGCTCTTGGATTATGTGGGCAGCTTCTTATCCAATGATTAGGGTCTCCACAGAGATAACAACAACGAGTCTCCCCTGACTGTCCTCTTCCTGTACCGCCCCTTAGTCCCCGACCTCTTCCCCCAAAGCCTCCACCCCGCATTGGTCCTCCCCCATGTCTTCTCCCGCCTGATGGGGGCTGCGGTACCCATGGTGGGACCGGAAATAAATCAGGAACCTGTGGTGGCTCGGCAGCCAACATGACCTTCGCAGCTTCCCCTTTTTGTTTTTTATTTTTATCATTACATTTCTGTCTAGCTTCCGTTAACTGTAATTTTAACAGCTGAACCTGCAATTCTTTTAAGTCATCCTGTTCTTTCTGTGTATTATCTTGAGCACGGGTGAGGTGGTGTATTAAGTGTTTCTCCCAGACATGGGATTCACTACCGAGCATGTCCGGGTTATTTACCATGGCTGTTTTGACATTCTCCGGCACTCCTTCCAGTATAGCCTGTCTAAACCACTCTCTCTGAGCTCCAGCTCTCCCTGGGTGGCATCCTGTGTGTTTCAACCATAAATCCTTGCTCTGATCCACATACTCCCTGGGATTTTGTTTGGGGTCCCATCTCATCTTTGGCATTACGGTGGCGTTAGGTAGTGGATATTTTTCTCTCATAGCTTTCCCTATTTCAGTGCTATGATGCGTGAAGGGGGTGTCATCTGTCATTCTGTTTGTGTGGGCGATAGTCTCAATGTCTCTCATGTCCCCACCCGTCATGCATCGTCCTGCAATAGCTCTAAAGTCCCCCAATGCCAATTTCTGTCCTGCCGTCAGAGAATCCAATTTGCTGAGCCACAAATTTCCACCCTCGGCTACAGGTGGTAATTTCTCCACTATGGCCTGTATGTCCCCTATAGTAAATGGTCGGTACCGGTCACCTTGTCCTGGTACTGCTGTTAGTGGGTACATTGTGACCGGAAGGATTGTCCCACCACGTCGGCGCTGGCTAACTCTTCTGCCTATCGTATCTGTCAGTTCCTCTGCCGCCTTCATTCCTTTCTCTACACTTCTCACCAGTCCGTCCCTTTTTTGACAGAGCTCTTCTATCTCTCTCCGACATAACTCATCTAGCTCTCTCTCTTTCCTGACAGCTGAATCTTCCTCCTCTTCCCTCCATGATCCTGCCAAGCTAAAACTTACTGGTACTTCTTGTCTTTCACCTTCCCACTGTCCCTTTCCTTGAAAAGAAGCTGTCCCTGCTGCTTCTGCTTCCTCCTCACAATCTGAAATCTCACTTCCCCTCATGACCTGCCTCCGTGGCTGTGGTGTGACTTTTCGTTTTACCGTGTGCTGTGGAGCCTGTTCTCTTGCCTGTCTCTGCGAGAATGGGTCTGGGGGCGCCGAAAGGTTATCACCTGTGAAGGGGTTATAAGAGGATTTGGACGTCGTCCCTGTCCTTACTGAAGTCTCAGCGGTTGATGCTGTAGGTGTGGCTGCACCTGCTTCAGTCACACTGTCACTTACAAGTGTCTCTTCTGAGGATCCAACCTGAAGTGTACCACTAGTCACATATAGTGTGGGATATAACCCTGGTGTCGGTGCAGCAGGCGGTGCATATGGAGGTGGCCATGTAGGAGTGTCAGGTGCAGTTACCATTTGTTTGCCTCCTGGTTTTCCTGCGTTCTCATGGAGATGTCTCACACTTTGCCAGAAGACCGCCAGCTCAGACCAGCCCCGTCGTCGCTCCTCCTGCTCTTTCGCCTCCTTTTTTAATTTCGAACGTTGCAGCACACCTGCCTTTTGTCCCTGCTCTGCCAGCTCTTCTTTCCTCACCTTACATTCTTTCTCCTTTTCCCACAACCAGGACCCTAACGGACCGGGGTCTGACATTTTCTTGCCCTTATATCTCACCAATTGTTCCACTTGTCCCTTTATGTCGGCTAATTTCCTGTCCCTACCCTTTTTAGGTAACACTGCCCCTGCTGCTTTTAACGTATTCTCTAACTGCAGCTCGAGGGGCCTCCAGGCACCCGTACCTGGGCCCCATCCCCCATCATCTATTTCCCTGTCAAACTCTCCCTCCATTTTACTTCTCTTTTTCTAAATTCTGAGGCCAGCCGGTTTGTATGACGTACGTCCGAGCAACAGGCCTTGTAAGGTGATGATTTATTAACGGCCAGTCAGTTTGTATGGCATAACACCCGAGCAACTGACCCTTTTGACAAACCAAGCCACTTATGTTAGCACCGCTAGGTTTCGATGGCTCAGACAGATTACGTTATCACCGTTAGGTTTCCTCTGTCTGATTGTCGAGTTTGTCAAGACACCGTTTTATGTACCCATTCACCTTTAGACACCTCAGAATTTTATTTTTCCCACAGCCCGCTTCTCCTTATTTCTCTCAAACAAATACAAAAACACACAAAGCACGTTAAAATCTTCACAAACTTTTTCAAAATGCACTTATAGAAAAATACCTCAGGAACCCTGTTCCTGTACTCTAGTATAGGGGACTCTAGCCCCAAACAGACTTCAAGAATTTATGAGGAGTATAACCTCAAGGGACTCTAACCCAACTCCGTAGAGTATACTACTTTAGGGGACTCTAACCCCAAACAGACTTCAAGAATTTATGAGGAGTATAACCTCAAGGGACTCTAACCCGACTCCGTAGAGTATACTACTTTAGGGGACTCTAACCCCAGGGACTCAAACCCAGTAGAATTCGGGGTGTCTTCACCTCCCCGGGACTCTAACCCAGCAGCCTCTCAGGCTTCCGGTTCCTCGTCAGGCAACCGGTGGGGTCCGCCACGACCAAAGACAGTCTGTTTTATCCTCTTTTTATATTCACTTTTCTTTTATAGTTTTTTTTTTTTTTTTTTTTTTTTTAGGCAGTTCTCGACATTAATTCTTATCGTCTTTTGCTTTTTCAACCACCAGTTTCAGGACAGGACACGTTGTTTTAAAATATTCAATGTGCAGAGTTTGATAAAACAGGTTCTGCTTACCTCTGTGTTAACGTGCCGGCTCGTGTCCCGTCTCTGTCACCGTGAAGGAATCTTTTATCCGAATGAACTCCGTCCTCTCCTCACCACATCCCGAACGAGCCCCCAAAATTGTTGAGGTTAACCTGTACCTCTTTCCGAGTCCGTTGATGCAGTGAAGGAGGAAGACAGAGGAGACGATATAAGAATCAACACAGTTTTATTTACGCAGTTTGCAAAGTGCGGAGAGCAGTTCAGTACAATGCATGCGAACAGCACAAAGTACGGAAAAGCTCTGTCGTTGTCTAGGGGTGTGATGTTATATAGACTTGAGTTCAGTCTCCGCCTTATGAGATGTGTGTGCGTCAATATCTTATCTCTTCCTCTATGTGTGTGCGTATGTGTACTGGTATAAGGCGTTACTTTCAGAAGACCGTTGTGGGTGCGGTCCTAGTTTTACAACCTGTTGTTCTCAGAGATATTTCCTTATCAGGCTGCTGTGCAAGCACAGAAATGAGCAAGTCGGTTATACAGGATATCACCTTATACAGCTATCCTCACTCACAATAAGTAACTCTGAAATAATCTATCCAATTCACAGTTATCTATCAAGGCAAAATATATAGCTCACTGCCGTCTCACCAGCATAGGATGTATGCAATTCATATTTGTTTATTTGGGTATGTTTTTTTGTTTTCGTTTTTGTTTTTTCTATCTCACACTTCCACTCTTTTGCACTGTTTTTCTATTCTGTCTTTCTTCCCCAACCCGCTGCGTTTCCACCTTAATAAGTAATGTTAACAAGCACGGCGCACATAGAGTTTTGAGCAGAGCACATAATCAAGTTCCACACAGCATCGACAGCGCAAGTACATATTGTAGCAAGCTCATACTGACAACTGAAACACCAACAATGGCATGTTCACGGAAGCATATATGCACACACACGCACGGGATGCTTTTAGCAAGCATCCAGCACTCACTGCGTTAGTCTGAGCATGTCCACACTGAGGTTTATCTCATGGAATGTGCATGGAGCTGGGTCCAGGGAGAAGAGATTAAAAATCTCCAATAAATTGAAGGATTTACAGGCGGACATTGTTTTATTACAGGAGATTCATTTATCAAAGACTGTAGCTGATGTTCTCACCACAGCACAGTTTCCTCATGTGTACTCAGCCTGTTACAACTCCAGACAAAGAGGTGTAGCCATTCTGATAAATAGAAGAGTAAATTTCACCGTAAACAACACAGTTATAGATCCAGAAGGTAGATTTCTAATAGTTAATTTATCTGTTCAAAGTATGAATTTATGCATTGCAAATATATATGGTCCAAATGTGGATGACCCCTCATTTTTTCACTCCTTTTTCACTTCACTCTCTGATCACTCAGATAACACACTCATCATAGGAGGGGACTTTAACATGGTATTAGACTCAGGAGTAGACAGACTCAGTACTTCAGGAAGTCAGCGGAACTGGCAGTCCACGAATATTGTTAAACAGTATATGAAAGATTTTGGTCTTTGTGATGCTTGGCGCTCCCACCACCCCACTCTTAGAGAATACACCTTCTTCTCACCGGTACACCACTCATACTCAAGAATAGATTATTTCTTAGTTAGCAGTTCCTTGATGAGGGATATTTCAGACACCAAAATCCACCCCATCACTATCAGTGATCACGCTCCAGTTTCTATCACACTGAAGAATAACAGAGTTACACCACCAGCTAGGAATTGGAGATTTAATACATCATTACTAAAAGACCCTGATTTTATTAATTATTTCAAAAGGGAATGGTCTGTATATTTAGAAAATAATGACCTGCCAGGAATGTCAGCTTGTACTCTTTGGGAAGCCGGAAAAGCAGTTATGAGAGGCAAAATAATCTCTTTTTCATCAAATAAGAAAAAGAGGGAAAGTTGAAGGAAATCAGATTTAGAACTCAGGATTAAATCATTAGAAATTGTCTACAGTACATCCAAAGAGGAACACACACTGAATGAATTAAGAAAAGCTAAACTTGAATTAAACAAAATTATTGATAAACAAACACAGTTTCTCATACAAAGACTTCGCTTGGAGAACTTTGAGCACGGCAATAAATCTGGAAGGTTCCTAGCTAACCAACTAAAGAGAAACAAAGAGAAAACAACAATCACTTCTGTTAAAGACTCAAAAGGAAATGTCACCCATGACCCCGATGTAATCAACAATGCTTTTAGGGACTTCTATAAAACCTTATATTCATCACAAAATGATCCATCAGACAGTAACATAGATCAGTTTCTTAGTAATATCAACCTTCCAAAATTACAAACCGAACAGACAATGGCTCTGGATTCACCTCTTTCAATAGGAGAACTCCATGAAGCCCTTCAACATATACCTAGTAACAAAGCCCCGGGACCAGATGGTTTTCCAGCAGAGTTCTACAAAGAATTTTGGACTGTTTTGGCACCTGCATTTCACAAAATGGTATTACAAGTTAAGCAGAATGGCAGATTATCCCCACACATGAACTCTGCTAACATTATCTTGCTACAGAAACCAGGAAAAGACCCCATACTTCCATCCAGCTACCGCCCAATATCTCTAATAAATGCAGACCTCAAAATAATTTGTAAAGCCCTCGCCAAAAGAATAGAAAAAATAACTCCACTTATAATACATCCTGACCAGACAGGTTTTATAAAGGGTAGACACTCATCCACTAACACTCGCAGGCTAATTAATCTCATAGACTATTCTAACATCAACAACCTGGAAACCACAATAGTCTCTCTAGATGCAGAAAAAGCATTTGATCGAGTGAACTGGAAATTTTTATTCGCAGCATTAAACAAATTTGGGTTTGGGTCACACTTCATCAACTGGATAAGGATATTATATAGCTCCCCAAATGCGTGTGTTAGGACAAATGATCAAACCTCTCCAAACTTCAGTCTGCAGAGAGGTACAAGACAGGGTTGCCCACTTTCTCCCTCACTTTTTGCTATTTTCATCGAACCTTTAGCAGCTGCTATCAGACAAGATAGAAATATTAAAGGCATCCAACCCCAAAATATTGAGCATAAAATAAGTCTTTATGCTGATGATGTTTTACTTTTCCTTCAGAACTCACAGATGTCTCTCACTCACACGATCACACTCATAAATAAATTCTCAGCACTTTCTGACTACTCTATCAATTGGTCTAAGACCACAGTTCTGCCCATTAACTGCAGAGTCCAGAATATACCTGCAATCACTTTACAGTCAGGAAATATCAGATATTTAGGCATAAACATTTCCTCCAGGCTCTCAGAGCTAACAAAGCTAAATTATGTGCAATTATTAAAGACAGTAGAGGACGATCTCTCTCGTTGGAAGTCCTTACCTATATCACTTATGGGGAGAGTTACAACCATTAAAATGATGATACTACCAAAAGTTAATTATTTGTTCTCAATGATCCCCATAAAACCATCTGCTACTTGGTTTAAGTCACTAGATTCTTGCATCTCCAAATTTCTGTGGAAAAACAAACCACCACGTATTAGTTTAAAAACCCTACAGAAGACCAAGGACAGTGGTGGATTAGATTTACCTAATTTTCAGCACTATTCCTTAGCCAATAGGTTACAGTATATATCAAAATGGTTTAAACCTAGCCCAATAGATGAACCATGGATAAATGTAGAACAAGCATTGTGTGATAATCTGGAAATCTCTGACCTGCCACTTATTAGTCAAAACGTAAAACATCACAAATATTTCAAAAGCATTAACATCAGCACCTCTCTGACAGCCTGGTGGGAATTTCTTAAAATAACAAAGTCTTCAATTGTCCCATGTAAGCTTACACCCATCTGGAACAATCCTGACATACTGCAAAACAAAAAAATGCTAAACTTTACTCTGTGGAAGATCAAAGGAATCAAACATCTGGAACATATAATCCAAAATGGAC
Organism: Leuresthes tenuis; assembly: GCF_036924035.1. NCBI lineage: Eukaryota > Metazoa > Chordata > Actinopteri > Atheriniformes > Atherinopsidae > Leuresthes > Leuresthes tenuis. The sequence continues at coordinate 12,701,381 of NW_027325366.1, read as the reverse complement.
ATTTTATTTCATTTGATGAGCTCATATCACAACACGAGATAGGCAGCAATAAATTCCTAGAATATCAACAACTTAAGTCTATAATAACAAAGAAATATATCCTCCACCAACCAGACTTACAACTCCCGATTAGGGTAGCAGAATTTCTAAGCACCTGCACCCCAAAACTACTATCAAAAATATATAAATTATTGTCTAAAATAGATGACACAATGTCTCTTCCATCCTCAAAATGGGAGGCAGATTTATCCATCAGTTCTAGTCATAGCTTCTGGCCACAAATATGTTTGAACACCTTCAGAATGACTCAGAATTCGAATTTACAGCTCATACAATACAAAATCCTTCATAGAACACACTATACAGGACAAAGGATGTTCAGGATGGGTCTGACACACTCAGACATCTGCTCACATTGCACAGATAACACACCTGATGATTATGCACACGCTTTGTGGTTCTGTGCGCCTGTCCAGAAGTTCTGGCTTGAAGTCTGTGAGGACCTATCAACATGGCTAAAGTGTAGCATCCCTGCATGCCCCACACTGTGCATACTGGGTGACTTAGACAACATCAACATGGAAATTAACTCAGCACACATGGTTCTCACAGTGTTATGTATCGCAAAGAAAACTATTCTCATGAACTGGAAAGCGAAGAACAATCTGTGTATTAACCAGTTTAGAAATTTTCTTTTAGATTATATTAGCATGGAAACAATGTCTGCCTCCTCAAAACATCAACTGGCTGAATTTCATTCTCTCTGGTCCCCTCTGATTAGCTTTATCACATAGTGGTGGTGGTGGGTTGCTGTCCCGTCGCTCTGGGCGGTTGGGTGTGTGCTGGGGGGGGCTGTGTGGCTTCGGGCGTCTGGTGGTCTCGCGGGTCGTGGGGACCGGGTTGGTCATTGCTGGGGGGGACTGTGTGTCGGGCTTGGAGGGCAGTTTTGGGGGCTTGCGGGTGGGACTGTCTTGCGGTGTGGGGCGGGGTCACTTAGAGGCCTTGGGGTGGTGGCTGCTGGCTCTATGCCGGGTGGCTGGGCCGCTCCGGCATGGGTGGTGGTGCTGGGCCTGGGCCCTGGTGGCTGGGCGCTGCCTTGCGCCCGGGGGGGGGCCCTGCCTGTGCCTGGAGGGGCTGGGTTGTCCTGGACGCGCCACAGTATGGGTGGGTTGGTGCAGGTCCTGGTGCCGGGCTTGTTGCTCTGGGACCTCCAAGGTGTCCGCAGATGGTTGTTTTTTTTTCAGGGTGTTGGGGCGTGCGGTGGGGGGGGGGGGGGATGCTTTTCCCCTGTTGGGGGGGGGTGGCGGCCTGTGTGATGGTGGGTCTCAGGCCCGGGCTGCTGCGACTGGTGTGACCGGGAGGTTTGTTTGTTTGTTTTTTGTTGTTGTTTGTTTGTTGTTTGTAGCGGTCCTCCGGGGTGGGGTGGGGCGGGATGGGTACCTTCTGGGGGTACAGTAGCTCCCGCAATATGGTCGCTGCAGGCCCCGAGCCTGGTGGACATCAGCCCCACCTGCCCTGGGTTGGCTCCCAGGTAGCGGGGATGCCTATTGCAGCCAGTCCCTGGCTGCCTTCTCCGGGGGAGAGTAGCTCCCCCCGGTGTATATCCCCATACCCCTCTCCCTTCTGGCTCCTGTACACAGCACACACTCACACATGAAGGGTTTTGGGGGCGTGTGTGTTCGGTGGGGTGTAGTGGATGGGGCCACGTAGGTGGTCCCCTTTGGTTGCACTCTGCAGTTCCCCGCCCCTGTTTTAATTACACCTTAGACATTACTACTTATCAAACACACACTCACACACACACATTAGGTCTTGGGGGGTGGTTACACTGAGTGGCATCTGGTGGGCGGGGCTCTTTGGGTATGTAGGCTGCCCAGAGGGCCGCGCTCCCAGTCCTACAAGTTGGGCTGCCCCTCAATTTTAATCGCTCACTATTAGAAAATATTGAAGAGCCAGAAGGGTGAGGGGAGGGGTCTTCTTCCCACACCCCTGCTTCCTGGTTGCTGCTCGGGGCGGGAGGGGCCAAGAGGATTAATTAATTGTTCTGCTGGTTCGGGGTCTGTGGTGGCTAGGGGGCTGCTGGCCCCCTGGTGTGCCCGCTGCACTACACCCCAGCGGAGTCGAGGGAGGGAGGATGTGTGGATGTATGGGACGTGAAAGTGTGTGTGGTAATGATTGGGCCTGGATCTGGGACTTGCTGTCGCCTGGCCTGCCTGTGCTTCTCCCGATGGGGGGGCGGCGTTGCCTCTCCCCGCTGCTCGCGACTTCACCCACCTGTGGGCACGTCTTGACTCCCAGGGCACTTGGCCAGGGGCGCTGGGGCAGGCGCTGACCCACTGCGTGGCTGTCTGGGGCACTTGGCCCTCCTGGGTATTGGGTGGGGCCTCTGCCGGGGGGTTTGGGGGCGCTCGGGCTCCCGGGGCCCGGGTCCAGTGCACGGCCCATGTCTGGGCGGCTGGGACCTGGCGGGGTCGGTGGGCTGTTGCCCCTGGCTCTCTGAGGGCCTCTGCCCTATGCTTATGGGGGCTCTGTCCGGGGGCTTCCTCTGCAGTCTTCTGGGTGGATGCCTGGTTGTCCCTGCGGTGGGCTTCCTGGGTTCTGTGCTCCGTGGGGGCTGCTGGTGGCCTGGGTCTTGTGGCCCTCTCTGCCTGCTTCTGATTGCTTGGGGGGGGCTGTGGATTGTGGCCCTGTACACTTATACACTCATAACTAACCACGGTTACCATGTAGGTCCTGTGACATGGGTGTTGCATGTTCTCACACACACACACACACACATTCATTAGCCCAGTAGCATGCTCGCTAAGCAGTTGATGTGTTATCCTGTGGTTTCAGGTCATCTATATCCACAGTTGTGTTGTGTGCGATTGCCGCTTCTTGTGCTTGTTTTTGTTTGTTTGTGTGTTTGTTTTTTCTCTGCTTGTCTGCTTTCAGGTGCTCCTGGTGGCGCTAAGGCTGGATTCCCCTCAGAGGCCATGGATTGTTGTCTGTTTTGTTTTTTACAGGTGTAGCAGCTGGTTGTCTGGTTTTTGTTTCTATTTTTGTTCTGTTTCCTCTTCTTTCCTCTTCTTCTTTCCTTGTCCCCCGGTCCGGTTCAGTTCTATTACATGTTATATATTGTAAACAAAAATAAATAAATGGGCATCAAGGGGAGCTTTACATTTATAAAACTTCCCTTGGCAAAGCAAATCTGTTTGGCATCAAAGGTATTCAGACTACAATTCTGCTGCCATAATGCTGAACAGGACAAGGGGAAAAGAAAAAAAAAAAAAAAAAAGAAAAGCATTAAGCATTTCACACAGCCCAAACATATAACATTTCAGGACACACCACACAGTTAACAACCACAGTGAAGCGTGTCAAAGCCCAAACATGTAACATTCAACAGGACACTTACACAACACATTCAAATCAAACAGTCAGACAACATACAAGAACATATACCCCAGCCGGCATTGCTCCCTGCCTATTTTCCTACAACTCACTATGTGTGCGCACACCTTTATTCACAAACTCTTCAACTTATACTCTTTTACCGAAGCTGCTACAGCTCGATTGGCCAAATACCCTTAGATCCTATTTCGGTGAATTTGACATCTGCCTTGTATGTAACAGATTAGCGGTTTAGCAGTTTTAATTTAGTTTGAGTGAAGGAATTCATTTTATAGCAAAATCCGAAATCGTGAAGAACTCATGAAAGTAAGCTTATTCTCGGATTCCTGAAACTTTAGATTTGCTCTTTCTTTTACTGCAAAGTACAACGTTGAGCAGCACTAATGAGTTGTTTCTATTTTTGGCAGGCTTTACGTTTGCGGATGAAGCCCTTTCTGTCTGTGCAAAAGAAATGTTGTTACTGTGCAGAGTGACTTCTCTGAGTAGAGTCGCCTTACTTGTTGCGACTGTGCCGATGTTCGAAGCTGGAGTGCAAAGTTGTTGCTTGAATGGTGCTCGCTGGAGCGTGTGGTAGTGTAAAGTTATACCATTTAAAAGGGCTGAAGAGTGCTCAGTGCAGCGGGTGGGCGGAGGTGCAAAGTGACACTATGGCCATAAAAAGAACACCGCTACAAGTGCGCATTGTGCCAGGAAGGGCCCTCGGACGTGAACCAGTGGACAGTTATCGCTTCTCGGCCTTTTGGCTAAGATCAAGTGTAGTATCTGTTCTTATCAGTTTAATGTCTGATATGTCCTCTTTGCGAGGACTACATATTAAATGGATTTTTATCAATAGGAGTTGAAAAAGGAGCTTGCTCCGTTCACTCCAAGCATTGACCCCGTACTGCAGTGCCGCTGGGAACGGTGCGCTCTCCTCTGCTCTTGTGAAAAAGCAAACAGCGGTGCAGGATGGAAGTTTCTTTTAATCTGCTGAGAAAAGAGAGTGAATGCGAAGCAGACTTTAACACGGCTCTGGGAGCGAGCCGAGTGCGGGCTAACCAGGAGAATTGCTTGAAAGAAACGCGACACCGAATGAGCAGTCAGAACAAAGCCTCAATACGGTGTTCCTGTGGTGTTTTTATAAAATGCGGTGTAAAAAAAGGTGTGAATGCCCCATAGAAAACTAAAAGGTGGAGCGGAAGTATTCGGCTGCAAGAAGGTGTGAATGTCCGACTATATTTGGTGAAAAGCAGGTGAAGCAAGGTCTGAATGCCCAACCTTACATCATCAAAAGCGAGATCAGAGGTTTTTGGCTGCAAGAAGGCCATAGTTTGCCAAAAGCGGGTAAGGTGCGAATGATCGGCTAAATATCAACAAAAGTGGGGGCGGAGGTCTTCGGATGCAAGTGGGTGTGAATATCCCACCATACAAGTATGGTGGAGAGGAAGCTGTGAATGGCCGACCATAGTTTGCAAAAAGCGGGTGAGAAAGGGTGCGAATGTCCAACCATACATGATCAAAACAGGGAGCGGAGGTGTTTGGCTGCGACAAGGTGTGAATGTCCACCCATAATTAATGAAAAGCGGGCAACAAGTAGGTTCGAATGCCCAACCATACATCATCAAAAGCAGGAGTGGATGTGTTCGGCTACAAGAAGGTTTGAATGTCCGAGCATAGTTTGTAAAAAGCGGGTAAGAAAAGGTTCGAATGCCCGAACATACACCATCAAAAGAGGGAGCGGAGGTGTTCCGCTGTAAGACGGTGTGAATGTCCGACCATAGTTGGTAAAAAGTGGGTATGAAAAGGTTTGAATGCCCAAATTCGGCTGCAAAAAACTGTGTTCGGCTGCAAAAAGGTGTGAATGTTCGACTAAATTTTGTAAAAAGCGGGTAAGACAAGGTGTGAATGCCTGACAATGTATGATCAAAAGCGGGAGCGGAGGTGTTCAGCTGCAAGAAGGTCTAAATGTCCATTTTTAATTGCTAGAACACATGAAAGAAAATTTTCGAAAATCAATCCGCACATGATCATAAGTGGGAGAGGAGGTGTTCAGCTGCAAGAAGGTGTGAATGTCCACCCATAATTCCTCAAAAATGGGTAAAAAAAAAGGTGCGAATGCCCAACCATACATCATCAAAAGCAGGACTGGATGTGTTAGGCTACAAGAAGGTTTGAATGTCCGAGCATAGTTTGTAAAAAGCGGGTAAGAAAAGGTTCGAATGCCAGAACATACACCATCAAAAGAGGGAGCGGAGGTGTTCCGCCATAAGAAGGTGTGAATGTCCGACCGTAGTTGGTTAAAATACCCGACTGTACACAATCAATAGCGGGAGCGAATGTGTTCGGCTACAAGAAGGTGTGAATGGCCGACCATTTTTTGTAAATAGCGGGTAAGAAAAGGTGCGAATGCCCGACAATGTATGATCAAAAGAGGGAGCGGAGGTTTTCAGCTAAAAGAAGGTCTGAATGTCCAACCATAATTTGTAAAAACCGGGGAAGAAAAGGCTCGAAAGCCCGACTATACACCATCAAAAGCGGGAGCAGAGGGGTTCAGCTGCAAGAAGGTCTGAATGTCCATCAATAATTGCTAGAAAACATGAAAGAAAATTTTCGAATATCAAACCGCACATGATCATATGCGGGAGAGGAGGTGTTCAGCTGCAAGAAGGTGTGAATGTCCACCCATAATTCCTGAAAAATGGGTAAAAAAAGGTGCGAATGCCCAACCATACATCATCAAAAGCATGTGTGAATGTCAGATCATAATTTGCAAAAACCTGATGAACATATCAAATTTGGATCAGCAGGTGAAACAGTCCACTCCATTTCTTTCTGACATGTAGCAACAAACTCTCCCACACCTTGTCACTGCCAGTGTGTACGTTTGGCCAAGGAAATGTGAGGGCGAGTACCACAAACATTAAAAAAATCTAAGTGCTCTGGAGTCAATAAAGTAGGCGCACATATTTTTTCACTTCTTCTCATAGTCATTGTCAGGCCCCAAAGAAATGTGTGATGTTCAGTGCAAATCAGCAGGTTGCATGAAATCAGAAAGGGGTGAAACTAACGCTTTTGCTTCTTCCACTAGTTGTTTTGAAAAAGGAGAGCTGGGAAGTTTCCACTCATAAGCATATGTAAGTGCAGATTAATCAAATTGCACTGCTGTGAAAACTTTGTCAGGCTGTAACATAACGTTAACACCCTCTGGTGTAGAAGTTAAAATAATGCCTAATTTACACATGAGATCACAGCCCATCAGGTTAATGGGACACAACTCTGATAACAAAAATGAGTGTTTGAAGGACAGCCCATCTGGAGTGACACACGCAATGGGCGATGTCATTTTCTCCTTCACAACCTGGCCTGATGCAGACATAGAGTAAAACGTCACCCATTAGTGGAGGCTCCGCTGCCGCGTGACGTCCAGTACCTGCCTCCCACCCTCAGTCAGCCTTTTGCCCAATTTCATCACTTTTCAGCTGTGGACACAGCCACAGTAAAAACAAATATTCGGATCATAGCTCTGGCGTGGCCCATTTCGACCTCCTCTCCCACACGTCCACGTCTTCGACTTCGGCCTCGTCCTCTGTTTACACCAACTGCGTAATACATGGTCATACATGCCAAATGCAGCTCCTTTTCACACTTGTCCTATATCTTACGCGTCTCAACTTGGTTCTCAGCATGGCGAGCATATCGGCGAACGTCAGCCAAACGAGGACCCTCACACCATCCCACGTAAATGTTCTTTACTTCAGTGGCGACATCTGGCATGAGGCCTTTAATTATTGCATTGCATGCAATACTCTCCCATGGTCCTGATTCATTACCCAAATCCCTTGGTCTCTGATGACCGCTGTGCTTGCTGACTTCCTCAAGGATGCGGTGTACAAAATCATCAGTCCCTTCACCGGGTTTCTGTTTGCAGGTGTAAATGTGGGACATATTGATTTTGGTTGGAAATTGAGTGGTGATGGCTTGACACAGTCTTTGGATGGCTGCTTCATATTGAGCGTTATCATTATGTCCTCGTTCACTGTTGGTAGGTCGCAAATCCAGTTGTAGCATACTGGCCTCTATTTTGCAGAGGTCGGTCAGTTTAAACTTTTTTGCCAATATGCGACGAAATTCAACCCCGGTCGGGCAGAATTGTGCGCAGAAATCTCGCAACTCGTCAGCAAAATGGGGTCCAGAAATCTCTGGATCTGGTAAGCATTGTTATGCTTCCATGATGTCAGTCTCAGTCCAGGGTCGATAAACCAGTAATGGTCCAGTGGGAACTGCAACTTTAACCATAGGCATGGTTTGAATCTGGTTTTGTTTTTTCTCACATTTAGATCTCTGAAGTCCAGATTGTGGGTAAAGGATTTTTGTCACTTGCGTTAAAAGTTCTTGGGCAGGTACGCTGGAGAACCAAACGTCTTCCTTTTCCTCATCATCAGACCTATGTAACTGATGTTGTGAGAATGATGGAATTTCTTCCCGAGGGAGGATGGAAGAAGTCCCTTCTTCCCGAGAGCCAGAGGCTTGTGGCAGGGCTGGCTGTTGTTGTTGCAGGCGTCGTGGAGGGCAGGAGTCCAGGTCTGGATCCGGCACAGCGAGAGCGCTCAGGGTGGGGTAAAGAGGTGCAGAAGGAGAAAAAGTGTTATCAGTGGAATATGGTGGTGGTTTAAAAGAAGATTCAGTCTTAATCAGAGCTGAATTATCTTTTCGTCCACATACTAAATTATTATCATCATTCCGTCATGGCATTTGTTTAACATTTTCCTTTCTTTCTCTTAATACACTTTATTTTTTCCAACATTCTATACCTTTCTTACTTCTTATTTAAACTTAATTTTCTTTTTTTTTGCTTCATCTCTTTCTCATATTTGCAAAACATTTCTTCTAATTTTCTTATTTCTAACATACTAAAAGAACCTTCAGGTGGAAAACCTCTGGACCATATTTCTTTTTCATTTCAACATGCTTAGGTCCCCCGGTAGGGTCAAAAGTCTGAGACCTACTGTTTCCCATTCTCAGACTTGGAATGGGGAAATATATTCCTTCACTCAAAGGACGTCTCCAATGAGGACCTTAATCTGTACTCACACTTCTTCGGACTGCTACAAAAGTTTCCCTTACCCATGAAATCTCTGTCTCACTAATGACACAACTGGGAAACCCTCTTTTATTCAAATAAAAACTAAAAAGCAGTCCTATCATCTCAGACTATCAAATTTAAAAAATGATCCCAGCGCTGGTATTCAGGAAAAGGACCTGCCAGTCCTCTCTCTCAGAAAAGGCCTTGGAGGTATGAGGCTGGAACAGCTACTTCAGTCCAGGCTGGCCATGCACTGCGGTCCGGTCCAGAGACACCAGTCGAGGGATCCTGTTCGTGACGCCAAAATTGTGGACATAGAAGGGCATGTTGAAGGTGTGAATGTCCGACCATAGTTGGTAAAAAGCGGGTAAGAAAAGGTTAAAATACCCGACTCTACACAATCAATAGCGGGAGCGGAGTTGTTCGGCTAAAAGAAGGTGTGAAAGTCCTACCATGGTTTGTAAAAAGCGGGTAAGAAAAGGTTCGAATGCCAAAATATACACCATCAAAAGCGGAAGCCGAGGTGTTTGGCTGCAAGTAGGTGTGAATGTCAGATCATAATTTGCAAAAAGCTGATGAGAAAGGTGTGAATGATCGACAATAATTGCTGAAAAATGTGTTAGAAAAGGTAAGAATGCCGGACCATTCATCATCAAAAGCGGGAGAAGAGGTGTTCGGCTGTAAGATGGTGCGAATGTCCGACCATAGTTGGTAAAAAGCGGGTAAGAAAAGGTTCGAATGCCCGAATATATACCATCAAAAGCGGAAGCGGAGGTGTTCGGCTGCAAGAAGGTGTGAACGTCCGACCAAAGTTTGTAAAAAGCAGGTAAGAAAAGGTGCGAATGCCCGAACATACACCATCAAAAGAGGGAGTGGAGGTGTTCCGCTGAAAAACGGTGTGAATGTCCTACCATAGTTGGTAAAAAGCGGGTAAGAAAAGGTTCGAATGCCCGAATATATACCATCAAAAGCGGAAGCGGAGGTGTTCGGCTGCAAGAAGGTGTGAACGTCCGACCAAAGTTTGTAAAAAGCAGTTAAGAAAAGTTTCGAATATCCAACCAAACATAATCAAAAGTGGGAGCAGAGCTGTTCGACTGCAAGTAGGTGTGAATGTCCACCCATAATTCCTGAAAAATGGGTAAGAAAAGGTGCGAATGCCCAACCATACATCATCAAAAGAAGAAGTGGATGTGTTCTGCTACAAGAAGGTTTGAATGTCCGACCATAGTTTGTAAAAAGTGGGTAAGAAAAAGTTCGAATGCCCGAACATACACCATCAAAAGAGGGAGCGGAGGTGTTCCGCTGTAAGACGGTGTGAATGTCCGACCATAATTGGTAAAAAGCGGGTAAGTAAAGGTTAAAATACCCGACTGTACACAATCAATAACGGGAGCGGAGTTGTTCGGCTACAAGAAGGTGTGAAAGTCCGACCATGGTTTGTAAAACGCGGGTAAGACAAGGTGCGAATGCCCGACAATGTATGATCAAAAGAGGGAGCGGAGGTGTTCGGCTGCAAGGTCTGAATTTTCAACCATAATTTGTAAACACCGTTGAAGAAAAGCCTCGAAAGCCCGACTATACACCATCAAAAGCGGGAGCAGAGGTGTTCAGCTGCAAGAAGGTCTGAATGTCCACCAATAATTACTGAAAAATGGGTAAGAAAAGGTGTGAATGCCCAACTATACATCATAAAAAGCAGAAGTGGATGTGTTCGGCCACAAGAAGGTTTGAATGTCCGACCATAGTTTGTAAAAGGCGGGTAAGAAAAGGTTCGAATGCCCGAACATACACAATCAAAAGAGGGAGCGGAGGTGTTTCGCTGCAAGGTGTGAATGTCCGAGCATAGTTTGTAAAAAGTGGGTAAGAAAAGGTTAGAATGCCAGAACATACACCATCAAAAGAGGGAGCGGAGGTGTTCCGCTGTAAGAAGGTGTGAATGTCCGACCATAGTTGGTAAAACGCGGGTAAGAAAAGGTTAAAATACCCGACTCTACACAATCAATAGCGGGAGCGGAGTTGTTCGGCTAAAAGAAGGTGTGAAAGTCTACTTCGCATTCCGCACCTCCGCCCACCCGCTGCACTGAGCACTCTTCAGCCCTTTTAAATGGTATAACTTTACACTACCGCACGCTCCAGCGAGCACCATTCAAGCAACAACTTTGCACTCCAGCTTCGAACATCGGCACAGTCGCAACAAGTAAGGCGACTCTACTCAGAGAAGTCACTCTGCACAGTAACAAGATTTCTTTTGCACAGACAGAAAGGGCTTCATCCGCAAAGGTAAAGCCTGCCAAAAATAGAAACAACTCATTAGTGCTGCTAAACATTGTACTTTGCAGTAAAAGAAAGAGCAAATCTAAAGATTCAGGAATCCGAGAATAAGCTTACTTCCATGAGTTCTTCACGATTTCGGATTTTGCTATAAAATGAATTCCTTCACTCAAACTAAATTAAAACTGCTAAACCGCTAATCTGTTACATGTAAGGCAGATGTCAAATTCACCGAAATAGGATCTAAGGGTATTCGGCCAATCGAGCTGTAGCAGCTTTGGTAAAAGAGTATAAGTTGAAGAGTTTGTAAATAAAGGTGTGCGCACACATAGTGAGCTGTAGGAAAATAGGCAGGGAGCAATGCCGGCTGGGGTATATGTTCTTGTATGTTGTCTGACTGTTTGATTTGAATGTGTTGTGTAAGTGTCCTGTTGAATGTTACATGTTTGGGCTTTGACACTTCACTGTGGTTGTTAACTGTGTGGTGTGTCCTGAAATGTTATATGTTTGGGCTGTGTGACATGCTTAATGCTTGTCAGTAGCTACCCACTTATTCATATATAGCAACTGACAACATAAGAAGTCTGGACATACTTTGATAGCAGTTGTAGAAGTATCCTTATTGATAATAGATAAACTAATTCATAGTGATAGAAGAGTAGATGAACAGGTGCCTGCACATGTCTCACGAAAATAAAATGGGTGTATGATTGCTGACGGCAGAGCAATACTGCCAAACTTATGAGTTCTTGTGGCAAACTTGATTCAGTGTCTTGACGTGTATACGCTGTTTCGCTGACTTGATTGTCACAAGAAACAAAGTGTGTTTGATAAGATCCGACCATTTTATTACGGGAGGATCAGTATGTATGGATTCTGATGTGACTGATAAACCCATTCGTATCGTAAGCATAATCTAATACGTGAGACAACGCCCTGGCACACAATCAAAAAAAAAAAGAGAGAGCGGTTTTGTGTCCCCACAGTCCATAATGTAGAAAAGAGAGAAAAAAGCCTTTCTGATTTGGTGTGTGTGCTCATAGAGTGTAGAGAAAAGAGAGAAAAGAAAGCCGTTTTGGTGTCACGGGTGTTGTGACTTACACATGCAAGTGGATGTGAATATCCCACCATACAAGTATGGTGGAGAGGAAGCTGTGAATGGCCGACCATAGTAAAAAGCGGGTGAGAAAAGGTGCGAATGTCCAATCATACATGATCAAAACAGGGAGCGGAGGTGTTTGGCTGCGACAAGGTGTGTATGTCCACCCATAATTAATGAAAGGCGGGCAACAAGTAGGTTTGAATACCCATCATCAAAAGCAGGAGTGGATGTGTTCGGCTACAAGAAGGTTTGAATGTCTGACCATAGTTTGTAAAAAGCGGGTAAGAAAAGGTTTGAGTGCCCGAACATACACCATCAAAAGAGGGAGCGGAGGTGTTCCGCTGTAAGACGGTGTGAATGTCCAACAATAGTTGGTAAAAAGCGGGTAAGAAAAGGTTAAAATACCCGACTGTACACAATCAATAGGGGGAGCGGAGTTGTTCGGCTACAAGAAGGTGTGAAAGTCCGAGCATAGTTTGTAAAAAGTGGGTAAGAAAAGGTTAGAATGCCAGAACATACACCATCAAAAGAGGGAGCGGAGGTGTTCCGCTGTAAGAAGGTGTGAATGTCCGACCATAGTTGGTAAAACGCGGGTAAGAAAAGGTTAAAATACCCGACTCTACACAATCAATAGCGGGAGCGGAGTTGTTCGGCTAAAAGAAGGTGTGAAAGTCTACTTCGCATTCCGCACCTCCGCCCACCCGCTGCACTGAGCACTCTTCAGCCCTTTTAAATGGTATAACTTTACACTACCGCACGCTCCAGCGAGCACCATTCAAGCAACAACTTTGCACTCCAGCTTCGAACATCGGCACAGTCGCAACAAGTAAGGCGACTCTACTCAGAGAAGTCACTCTGCACAGTAACAAGATTTCTTTTGCACAGACAGAAAGGGCTTCATCCGCAAAGGTAAAGCCTGCCAAAAATAGAAACAACTCATTAGTGCTGCTAAACATTGTACTTTGCAGTAAAAGAAAGAGCAAATCTAAAGATTCAGGAATCCGAGAATAAGCTTACTTCCATGAGTTCTTCACGATTTCGGATTTTGCTATAAAATGAATTCCTTCACTCAAACTAAATTAAAACTGCTAAACCGCTAATCTGTTACATGTAAGGCAGATGTCAAATTCACCGAAATAGGATCTAAGGGTATTCGGCCAATCGAGCTGTAGCAGCTTTGGTAAAAGAGTATAAGTTGAAGAGTTTGTGAATAAAGGTGTGCGCACACATAGTGAGCTGTAGGAAAATAGGCAGGGAGCAATGCCGGCTGGGGTATATGTTCTTGTATGTTGTCTGACTGTTTGATTTGAATGTGTTGTGTAAGTGTCCTGTTGAATGTTACATGTTTGGGCTTTGACACTTCACTGTGGTTGTTAACTGTGTGGTGTGTCCTGAAATGTTATATGTTTGGGCTGTGTGACATGCTTAATGCTTGTCAGTAGCTACCCACTTATTCATATATAGCAACTGACAACATAAGAAGTCTGGACATACTTTGATAGTAGTTGTAGAAGTATCCTTATTGATAATAGATAAACTAATTCATAGTGATAGAACAGTAGATGAACAGGTGCCTGCACATGTCTCACGAAAATAAAATGGGTGTATGATTGCTGACGGCAGAGCAATACTGCCAAACTTATGAGTTCTTGTGGCAAACTTGATTCAGTGTCTTGACGTGTATACGCTGTTTCGCTGACTTGATTGTCACAAGAAACAAAGTGTGTTTGATAAGATCCGACCATTTTATTACGGGAGGATCAGTATGTATGGATTCTGATGTGACTGATAAACCCATTCGTATCGTAAGCATAATCTAATACGTGAGACAACGCCCTGGCACACAATCAAAAAAAAAAGAGAGAGCGGTTTTGTGTCCCCACAGTCCATAATGTAGAAAAGAGAGAAAAAAGCCTTTCTGATTTGGTGTGTGTGCTCATAGAGTGTAGAGAAAAGAGAGAAAAGAAAGCCGTTTTGGTGTCACGGGTGTTGTGACTTACACATGCAAGTGGATGTGAATATCCCACCATACAAGTATGGTGGAGAGGAAGCTGTGAATGGCCGACCATAGTAAAAAGCGGGTGAGAAAAGGTGCGAATGTCCAATCATACATGATCAAAACAGGGAGCGGAGGTGTTTGGCTGCGACAAGGTGTGTATGTCCACCCATAATTAATGAAAAGCGGGCAACAAGTAGGTTTGAATACCCATCATCAAAAGCAGGAGTGGATGTGTTCGGCTACAAGAAGGTTTGAATGTCTGACCATAGTTTGTAAAAAGCGGGTAAGAAAAGGTTTGAATGCCCGAACATACACCATCAAAAGAGGGAGCGGAGGTGTTCCGCTGTAAGACGGTGTGAATGTCCAACAATAGTTGGTAAAAAGCGGGTAAGAAAAGGTTAAAATACCCGACTGTACACAATCAATAGGGGGAGCGGAGTTGTTCGGCTACAAGAAGGTGTGAAAGTCCGACCATGGTTTGTAAAAAGCGGGTAAGAAAAGGTGCGAATGCCCGACAATGTATGATCAAAAGAGGGAGTGGAGGTTTTCGGCTGCAAGAAGGTCTGAATGTCCAACCATAATTTATAAAACCGGGGAAGAAAAGGCTCGAAAGCCCGACTATACACCATCAAAAGTGGGAGCGGAGGTGTTCAGCTTCAAGACGGTCTGAATGTCCATCAATAATTGCTAGAAAACATGAAAGAAAATTTTCGAATATCAAACTGCACATGATCATAAGCAGGATAGGAGGTGTTCAGCTGCAAGAAGGTGTGAATGTCTACCCATAATTACTGAAAAATGGGTAAGAAAAGGTGCGAATGCCTAACCATACATCATCAAAAGAGGGAGCGGAGGTGTTCCGCTGTAAGACGGTGTGAATGTCCGACCATAGATGGTAAAAAGCGGGTAAGAAAAGGTTAAATTACCCGACTGTACACAATCAAAAGAGGGAGCGGAGTTGTTCAGCTAAGAGAAGGTGTGAAAGTCCGACCTTGGTTTGTAAAAAGCGGGTAAGAAAAGGTTCGTATGCCCGAATATACACCATTAAAAGCGGAAGCGGAGGTGTTCGGCTGCAAGATATTGTGAACGTCCGACCAAAGTTTGTAAAAAGCAGTTAAGAAAAGGTTCGAATATCTAACCAAACATAAGAATGAGTCTTTTCCGCTGTAGAATGCCCGACTATAGACCATCAAATGCGGGAGCGGAGGTGTTCGGCTCTGAGTAGGTGTGAATGTCCGACCATAATTGCTGAAGAATGTGTTAGAAAAGGTAAGAATGCTGGACCATACATCATCAAAAGCGGTAGAGGTGGTGTTCGGCTGCAAAAAGGTGTGACTGTTCGACTAAAGTTTGTAAAAAGTGGGTAAGACAAGGTGCGAATGCCTGACAATGTATGATCAAAAGCGGGAGCGGAGGTGTTCAGCTGCAAGAAGGTCTACATGTCCATCAATAATTGCTAGAAAACATGAAAGAAACTTTTCGAAAATCAAACCGCATATGATCATAAGTGGGATAGGAGGTGTTCAGCTGCAAGGTGTGAATGTCCACCCATAATTCCTGAAAAATGGGCAAAAAAAAGGTGTGAATGCCCAACCATACATCATCAAAAGCAGGAGTGGAAGTGTTCGGCTACAAGAAGGTGTGAACGTCCAACCAAAATATGTAAAAAGAAGTTAAGAAAAGGTTCGAATATCCAACCAAACATAATCAAAAGCGGGAGCAGAGCTGTTCGACTGCAAGTAGGTGTGAATGTCAGATCATAATTTGCAAAAAGCTGATGAGAAAGGGTGAGAATGCCCGACTATACATCATCAAATGCGGGAGCGGAGTTGTTCGGCTGTGAGTAGGTGTGAATCTCCGACCATAATTGCTGAAAAATGTGTTAGAAAAGGTAAAAATGCCGGTCCATACATCATCAAAAGCGAGAGAGGTTGTGTTCGGCTGCAAGTAGGTGTGAATGTCCAGCCATAATTACTCACAAACGGGTAAGAAAAGGTAGTATTGCCAGACCATATATGATCAAAACAGGGAGCGGAGGTGGTTCAGCTGCAAGAAGGTTTGAATGTCCAACTAAAGTTCAAATATATTAACAAAAGCGGGAGGAGAGGTCTTCGGATGAAAGTGGTTGAAAATTTCCAACCATAATGTATAAAATGCGGTGAAAAAAAAGGTGTGATAGAACACTAAAAGGTGGAGCGGAAGTGTTCGGCTGCAAGAAGGTGTGAATGTCCGACTATATTTGGTGAAAAGCAGGTGAAGCAAGGTCTGAATGCCCAACCTTACATCATCAAAAGCAAGATCAGACTTGTTTGGCTGCAAGAAGGCCATAGTTTGCCAAAAGCGGGTAAGGTGCGAATGTCCGACTAAATATCAACAAAATTTGGGGCGGAGGTTTTCGGATGCAAGTGGGTGTGAATATCCCACCATACAAGTATGGTGGAGAGGAAGCTGTGAATAGCCGACCATAGTTTGGAAAAAGCGGGTAAGAAAAGGTTTGAATGCCCGAACATACACCATCAAAAGAGGGAGCGGAGGTGTTCCGCTGTACGAAGGTGTGAATGTCCGACCATAGTTGGTAAAAAGCGGGTAAGAAAAGGTTAAAATACCCGACTGTACACAATCAATAGCGGGAGCGGATGTGTTCGGCTACAAGAAGGTGTGACAGTCCGACCATGGTTTGTAAAAAGCGGGTAAGAAAAGGTGCGAATGTCCGACAATGTATGATCAAAAGAGAGAGCGGAGGTTTTCGGATACACGAAGGTTTGAATGTCCTACCATAGTTTGTAAATAGCGGGTAAGAAAAGGTTCGAATGCCCGACGATACACCATAAAAAGCGGGAGCGGAGGTGTTCCGCTGTAAGACGGTGTGAATGTCCGACCATAGTTGGTAAAAAGCGGGTAAGAAAAGGTTAAAATACCCGACTGTACACAATCAATAGCGGGAGCGGAGTTGTTCGGCTACAAGAAGGTGTGAAAGTCCGACCATGGTTTGTAAAAAGCAGTTAAGAAAAGGTTAGAATATCCAACCAAACATAATCAAAAGCGGGAGCAGAGCTGTTCGACTGCAAGTAGGTGTGAATGTCCAGCCATAATTACTCACAAACGGGGGAAGAAAAGGTAGTATTGCCAGACCATACATGATCAAAACAGGGAGCGGAGGTTCAGCTGCAAGGTGTGAATGTCTGACTATAGTTTGTAAAAAGCGGGTAAGACAAGGTGCGAATGCCCAACAATGTATGATCAAAAGAGAGAGCGGAGGTGTTCGGCTGCAAGGTCTGAATGTCCAACCATAATTTGTAAAAACCGGGTAAGAAATGGCTCGAAAGCCTGACTATACATCATCAAAAGCGGGAGCGGAGGTGTTCAGCTGCAAGAAGGTGTGAATGTTCGACTACAGTTTGTAAAAAGCTGGTAAGACAAGGAGCGATGTCCCGACATTGTATGATCAAAAGCGGGAGCGGAGGTGTCCAGCTGTGAGTAGGTGTGAATGTCCGACCATAATTGCTGAAAAATGTGTTAGAAAAGGTAAGAATACTGGACCATACATCATCAAAAGCGGGAGAGGTGGTGTTCGGCTGCAAGAAGGTGTGAAAGTCCGACAATGGTTTGTAAAAAGCGGGTAAAAAAAGGTTCGAATGCCCGAATATACATCATCAAAAGCGGAAGCGGAGGTGTTCGGATGCAAGAAGGTGTGAACGTCCGACCAAAGTTTGTAAAAAGCAGTGAAAAGCGAGAAAAAGCATTTCGTGAGTTCTGCATGATTTGGGATTTTGCTTATAAAATGCATTACTTCACTCAAACTATGTTAAAACTGATTTGTCCTTCATATTTACCATGTCTAGAAATATTTAAACAAAAAAACAACGTTGTACTTTGCAGTAAAAGAAAGAGCAAATCTAAAGTTTCAGGAATCCGAGTATAAGCCTGCTTTCCTGAGTTCTGCACGATTTCGGATTTTGCTATAAAATGAATTGCTTTGCTCAAACCAAGTTAAAACTGCTTTGTCCTTCCATATTCATCAATGTCTAGATCGACTTCAACAAAGAAAAACATTGGACTTTGCAGTAGAAGAAGTTGAAATCCATCTACACATTGATAAATATGAAGGACAAAGCAGTTCCCACTTGCCCATAAGAAAATAAGCTTATTCTCGGATTCCTGATCCTTCAGTGTTGCTCTTTCTTCTACTGCAAAATACAATGTTGTTCTTTGTTGAAGTCGATCTAGACATTGATAAATATGAAGGAAAAAGCAGTTTTAACTTGGTTTGAGTGAATGAATTAATTTTATACATAAAATCCGAAATCGTGCAGAACTCATGAAAATAAGCTTATTCTCGGATTCCTAAAACTTTTGATTGGCTCTTTCTTTTACTGCAAAGTACAACGTTGTTTTTTTGTTTAAATCTATCGAGACATTGATAAATATGAAGGTAAAAGCCGTTTTAACATAGTTTGAGTGAAGGAATTGATTTTATAGATAAAATCCCAAATCATGCAGAACTCCTCAAAAGGGGCGTATGGCTTAATCACAAGTGTGGTTCTTTCTCATTCAGGGTAGTATAAGGAAGTTTATGCTTGAAATATATGTAGAAATGGGTACATATGAAGGACAAAGCAGTGTTAACTTAGTTTGAGTGAAGGAATTCATTTTATACATAAAATCCCAAATCATGCAGAACGTATGAAAAGAAGCTTATTCTCGGATTCCTGATCCTTCAGTTTTGCTCTTTCTTCTACTGCAAAATACAATGTTGTTCTTTGTTGAAGTCGATCTAGACATTGATAAATATGAAGGAAAAAGCAGTTTTAACTTGCTTTGAGTGAATGAATTCATTTTATACATAAAATCCGAAATCGTGCAGAACTCATGAAAATAAGCTTATTCTCGGATTCCTAAAACTTTTGATTTGCTCTTTCTTTTATTGCAAAGTACAACGTTGTTTTTTTGTTTAAATCTATCTAGACATTGATAAATATGAAGGTAAAAGACGTTTTAACATAGTTTGAGTGAAGGAATTAATTTTATAGATAAAATCCCAAATCATGCAGAACTCCTCAAAAGGGAGGTATGGCTTAATCACAAGTGTGGCTCTTTCTCATTCAAGGTAATATAAGGAAGTTTATGCTTGAAATATATGTAGAAATGGGTACATATGAAGGACAAAGCAGTGTTAACTTAGTTTGCGTGAAGAAATTAATTTTATACATAAAATCCGAAATCGTGCAGAACTCATGAAAATAAGCTTATTCTCGGATTCCTAAAACTTTTGATTTGCACTTTCTTTTACTGCAAAGTACAACGTTGTTTTTTGTTGAAATCTATCTAGACATTGATAAATACCAGCCGAAACTCTGCTGCCGCTTTTGATAATTTATGGTTGGGCATTCTTACCTTTTCTTACCCGCTTTTTACAAATTATGATCTCACATTCACACCTACTTGCAGTCGAACACCTTCTCATCCACTTATGATCATGTGCGGTTGGGCTTTCGCACCTTTTCTTACCCATTTTTCAGTAATTATGGGTGAACATTCAGACCTTCTTGCAGCCGAAAACCTCCGCTCCTCTTTTGATCATACATTGTCGGGCATTCACACCTTTTCTTACCCGCTGGTCGGCTATTGACAGCTTCCTCTCCACCATACTTGTATGGTTGGATATTCACACCCACTTGCATCCGAAGACCTCTGCCCCAAATTTTGTTGATATTTAGTCGGACATTCGCACCTTACCCGCTTTTGGCAAACTATGGCCTTCTTGCAGCCAAACACCTCTGATCTCGCTTTTGATGATGTAAGGTTGGGCATTCAGACCTTGCTTCACCTGCTTTTCACCAAATATAGTCGGACATTCACACCTTCTTGCAGCCGAACACTTCCGCTCCACCTTTTAGTGTTCTATCACACCTTTTTTTTTCACCGCATTTTATACATTATGGTTGGAAATTTTCAACCACTTTCATCCGAAGACCTCTCCTCCCGCTTTTGTTAATATATTTGAACTTTAGTTGGACATTCAAACCTTCTTGCAGCTGAACCACCTCCGCTCCCTGTTTTTATCATATATGGTCTGGCAATACTACCTTTTCTTACCCGTTTGTAAGTAATTATGGCTGGACATTCACACCTACTTGCAGCCGAACACAACCTCTCTCGCTTTTGATGATGTATAGTCGGGCATTCTCACCCTTTCTCATCAGCTTTTTGCAAATTATGATCTGATAGTCACACCTACTAGCAGTCGAACAGCTCTGCTCCCGCTTTTGATTATGTTTGGTTGGATATTCGAACATTTTCTTAAAGCTTTTTACAAACTTTGGTCGGACGTTCACACCGTCTTGCAGCCGAACACCTCCGCTTCCGCTTTTGATGGTGTATAGTCGAGCATTCGAGCCTTTTCTTACCCACCTATTACATACTATGGTTGGACATTCAAACCTTCTTGTAGCCGAACACATCCGCTCCTGCTTTTGATGATGTATGATTTGGCATTCGCACCTTTTCTTACCCATTTTTCAGTAATTATTGGTCGGACATTCAGACCTTCTTGCACCTGAACACCTCTGCTCCCGCTTTTGATGGTGTATAGTCGGGCTTTCGAGCCTTTTCTTCCCCGATTTTTACAAATTATGGTTGGACATTCAGACCTTGCAGCCGAAAACCTCCGCTCCCTCTTTTGATCATACATTGTCGGGCATTCGCCCCTTGTCTTACACGGTTTTTACAAACTTTAGTCAGACATTCACACCTTGCAGCTGAACCACCTCCATTCCCTGTTTTGATCATGTGTGGTCTGGAAATACTACCTTTTCTTCCCCCGTTTGTGAGTAATTATGGCTGGACATTCACACCTACTTGCAGCCGAAAAACCACCTCTCCCGCTTTTGATGATGTATTGTCCGGCATTCTAGTCTTTTCTATCACATTTTTCAGCAATTATGATCTGACATTCACACCTACTTGCAGTCGAGCAGCTCTGCTCCCGCTTTTGATTATGTTCGGTTGGATATTCAAACCTTTTCTTAACTGCTTTTTACAAACTTTGGTCGGACGTTCACACCTTCTTGAAGCCGAACACCCCCGCTTCCGCTTTTGATGGTATATATTCGGGTATTAGAACCTTCTCTTACCTGCTTTTTACAAACCATGGTTGGACTTTCATACCTTCTTGTAGCTGAACAACTCCACTCCTGCTTTTGATGATTTATGGTTGGACATTCGCATCTTTTCCTACCCATTTTTCAGTAATTATGGGTGGATATTCACATCTTTTTGCAGCTGAACACCTCCTCTCCCGCTAATGATCATGTAAGGTTTGATATTCGAAAATTTTCTTTCATGTTTTAAAGCAATTATTAATGGACATTCACACCTACTTGCAGCCGAACACCACCTCTCCCGCTTTTGATGATGTATGGACCGGCATTCTTACCTTTTCTAACACATTTTTCAGCAATTATGGTTGGAGAATCACACCTACTCACAGCCGAACAACTCCGCTACCGCATTTGATGGTGTATAGTTGGGATTTCTCACCCTTTCTCATCAGCTTTTTGCAAATTATTCTCTGACATTCACACCTACTTGCAGTCGAACAGCTCTGCTCCCGCTTTTGATTATGTTTGGTTAGATATTCGAACCTTTTCTTAACTGCTTTTTTACAAACTTTGGTCGGACGTTCACACCTTCTTGCAGCCGACCACCTACGCTTCCGGTTTTGATAGTGTATATTCGGGCATACGAACCTTTTCTTACCCGGTTTTTACAAACCAGGGTCGGACTTTCACACCTTCTTGTAGCCGAACAACTCCGCTCCCGCTATTGATTGTGTAAAGTCGGGTATTTTAACCTTTTCTTACCCGCTTTTTACCAACTATGGTCGGACATTCACACCGTCTTACAGCGGAACACCTCTGCTCCCGCTTTTGATGGTGTATAGTCGGGCATTCTAACCTTTTCTTACCCGCTTTTTACAAACTATGGTGGGACATTCAAACCTTCTTTTATCCGAAAACCTCCGCTCTCTCTTTTGATCATACATTGTCGGACATTCGCACCTTTTCTTATCCGCTTTTTACAAACCATGGTCGGACTTTCACACCTTCTTGTAGCCGAACACATCCGCTCCCGCTATTGATTGTGTACAGTCGGGTATTTTAACCTTTTCTTACCCGCTTTTTACCAACTATGGTCGGACATTCACACCTTCGTACAGCGGAACACCTCCGCTCCCTCTTTTGATGGTGTATGTTCGGGTATTCAAACCTTTTCTTACCCGCTTTTTCCAAACTATGGTCGGCTATTGACAGCTTCCTCTCCACCATACTTGTATGGTTGGATATTCACACCCACTTGCATCCGAAGACCTCTGCCCCAAATTTTGTTGATATTTAGTCGGACATTCGCACCTTACCCGCTTTTGGCAAACTATGGCCTTCTTGCAGCCAAACACCTCTGATCTCGCTTTTGATGATGTAAGGTTGGGCATTCAGACCTTGCTTCACCTGCTTTTCACCAAATATAGTCGGACATTCACACCTTCTTGCAGCCGAACACTTCCGCTCCACCTTTTAGTGTTCTATCACACCTTTTTTTCACCGCATTTTATACATTATGGTCGGAAATTTTCAACCACTCTCATCTGAAGACCTCTCCTCCCGCTTTATTTAATATATTTGAACTTTAGTCGGACATTCAAACCTTCTTGCAGCTGAACCACCTCTGCTCCCTGTTTTGATCATATATGGTCTGGCAATACTACCTTTTCTTACCCGTTTGTGAGTAATTATGGCTGGACATTCACACCTACTTGCAGCCGAACACAACCTCTCTCGCTTTTGATGATGTATGGACCGGCATTCTTACCTTTTCTAACACATTTTTCAGCAATTATGGTCGGAGATTCACACCTACTCACAGCCGAACAACTCCGCTCCCGCATTTGATGATGTATAGTCGGGCATTCTCACCCTTTCTCATCAGCTTTTTGCAAATTATGATCTGACATTCACACCTACTTGCAGTCGAAAAGCTCTGCTCCCGCTTTTGATTATGTTTGGTTGGATATTCAAACCTTTTCTTAACTGCTTTTTACATATTTTGGTTGGACGTTCACACCTTCTTGTAGCCAAACACTTCCACTCCTGCTTTTGATGATGTATGGTTGGGCATTCACACCTTTTTTTTGCCCATTTTTCAGGAATTATGGGTGGACATTCACACCTTGCAGCTGAACACCTCCTATCCCACTTATGATCATGTGCGGTTTGATTTTCGAAAAGTTTCTTTCATGTTTTCTAGCAATTATTGATGGACATTTAGACCTTCTTGCAGCTGAACACCACCTCTCCCGATTTTGATTATGTATGGACCGGCATTTTTACCTTTTCTAACACATTTTTCAGCAATTATGGTTGGAGATTCACACCTACTCACAGCCGAACAACTCCGCTACCGCATTTGATGGTGTATAGTCGGGCATTCTCACCCTTTCTCATCAGCTTTTTGCAAATTATGATCTGACATTCACACCTACTTGCAGTCGAACAGCTCTGCTCCCGCTTTTGATTATGTATGGTTGGATATTCGAACCTTTTCTTAACTGCTTTTTACAAACTTTGGTTGGACGTTCACACCTTCTTGTAGCCGAACACATGCACTCCTGCTTTTGATGATGTATGGTTGGGCATTCGCACCTTTTTTTTACCCATTTTTCAGGTATTATGGGTGGACATTCACACCTTCTTGCAGCTGAACACCTCCTCTCCCACTTATGATCATGTGTGGTTTGATTTTCGAAAATTTTCTTTCATGTTTTCTAGCAATTATTGATGGACATTTAGACCTTCTTGCAGCTGAACACCAACCTCTCCCGATTTTGATTATGTATGGACCGGCATTTTTACCTTTTCTAACACATTTCTAAATTGAGAAAGGAAATTATTTTAGAGGAAGCACTAGAGTTTAGATCCCACATTTGTTGATAGGCATTCATTTATTTCTTCACTTCTGATAAAAATGATAAGACTGACCTAAAGAATTGGAGGCCCATCACACTTTTAAACTTTGACTGTAAACTTTTTAGCAAGGTTTTAACGACACGGATGTCCTCTGTTTTAGAGGAGGTAATTCACCCAGACCAGGCTTGTGCCATCTCAGAGAGACAACTCACCGACAGCCTCGTACTGATTCGAGACATCATTGATTATGCTAGAGACAGAAACACCCGGCTTGTCATCTTAAATTTAGACTTTGAAAAAGCTTTTGATCGGGTCTCGCATCAATATCTCTTTCAGGTGTTGCAGCCATCGAATAGGGCCCGATTGTTCCTACTTGGTGAGATTTGCTTGGTTGAGACGCTTGCTCCCCCCCCTTGCTCTTCGGCTGACCAAGTAGGAACAATCGGGCCCTATTCGATGGCTGCCTTGTCTTTTACTCTGTGCAAAAGACAAGGCAGCCACAAACACCACGGGAACACCGTATTGAGGCTTTGTTCTGACCACTCATTCGGTGTCGCGTTTATTTCAAGCAATTCTCCCGGTTAGCCCACACTCGGCTCGCTCCCAGAGCTGTGTTAAAGTCTACTTCGCATTCACTCTCTTTTCTCAGCAGATTAAAAGAAAGTTTCATCTTGGGCTCCCTGAAACTTCCATCCTGCACCGCTGTTTGCTTTTTCACAAGAGCAGAGAAGAGCGCACCGTTCCCAGCGGCACTGCAGTACTGGGTCGATGCTTGGAGTGAACGGAGCAAGCTTCTTTTTCAACTCCTATTCTTAAAAATCCATTTAATATGTAGTCCTCGTATAGAGGACATATTAAACTGATAAGAACAGATACTACACTTGATCTTAGCCAAAAGGCCGAGAAGCGATAACTGTCCACTGTTTCAGGTCCGAGGGCCCTTGCTGGCACAATGCGCACTTGTAGCAGTGTTCTTTTTATGGCCATAGGTGGCCAGAGTGTCACGTTGCACCTCCGCCCACCCGCTGCACTGAGCACTCTTCAGCCCTTTTAAATGGTATAACTTTGCACTCCCGCATGCTCCAGCAAGCACCATTCAAGCAACAACTTTGCACTCCAGCTTCGAACATCGGCACAATCGAAACAAGTAAGGCGACTCTACTCAGAGAAGTCACTCTGCACAGTAACAAGATTTCTTTTGCACAGACAGAAAGGGCTTCACCCGCAAAGGTAAAGCCTGCCAAAAATAGAAACAACTCATTAGTGCTGCTCTCCACGAAAGTCTTTAGTAAAAGGCGAAAGACTTGTATGTTATGAAGAGAAACCAGAGTACGATTATCCGTCAGTGCGGGAGCAGGGCATCAGGCTAGTTGCCATAGCCACCTTCCCCATGGTGAGCGTTGCTTGGTTGAAACGCTTGCCCCTGTGCAATCGACAAGGCAGCAACAAAAAACACCACGGGAACACCGTATTGAGGCTTTGTTCTGACCGCTCATTCGGTGTCGCGTTTCTTTCAAGCAATTCTCCCGGTTAGCCCGCACTCGGCTCGCTCCCAGAGCCGTGTTAAAGTCTACTTCGCATTCACTCTCTTTTCTCAGCAGACTCTTGGGAATTTATCTATAAAATGAATTCCTTCACTCAAACTATGTTAAAACTGCTTTGTCCTTCATATTTACCATGTCTAGAAAGATTTAAACAAAAAAAAAACAATGTTGTACTTTGCAGTAAAAGAAAGAGCAAATCTAAAGTTTCAGGAATCCGAGAATAAGCTTACTTTCATGAGTTCTTCACGATTTCGGATTTTGCTATAAAATGAATTCCTTCACTCAAACTAAATTAAAACTGCTAAACCGCTAATCTGTTACATGTAAGGCAGATGTCAAATTCACCGAAATAGGATCTAAGGGTATTCGGCCAATCGAGCTGTAGCAGCTTTGGTAAAAGAGTATAAGTTGAAGAGTTTGTGAATAAAGGTGTGCGCACACATAGTGAGCTGTAGGAAAATAGGCAGGGAGCAATGCCGGCTGGGGTATATGTTCTTGTATGTTGTCTGACTGTTTGATTTGAATGTGTTGTGTAAGTGTCCTGTTGAATGTTACATGTTTGGGCTTTGACACTTCACTGTGGTTGTTAACTGTGTGGTGTGTCCTGAAATGTTATATGTTTGGGCTGTGTGACATGCTTAATGCTTGTCAGTAGCTACCCACTTATTCATATATAGCAACTGACAACATAAGAAGTCTGGACATACTTTGATAGTAGTTGTAGAAGTATCCTTATTGATAATAGATAAACTAATTCATAGTGATAGAACAGTAGATGAACAGGTGCCTGCACATGTCTCACGAAAATAAAATGGGTGTATGATTGCTGACGGCAGAGCAATACTGCCAAACTTATGAGTTCTTGTGGCAAACTTGATTCAGTGTCTTGACGTGTATACGCTGTTTCGCTGACTTGATTGTCACAAGAAACAAAGTGTGTTTGATAAGATCCGACCATTTTATTACGGGAGGATCAGTATGTATGGATTCTGATGTGACTGATAAACCCATTCGTATCTTAAGCATAATCTAATACGTGAGACAACGCCCTGGCACACAATCAAAAAAAAAAAAGAGAGAGCGGTTTTGTGTCCCCACAGTCCATAATGTAGAAAAGAGAGAAAAAAGCCTTTCTGATTTGGTGTGTGTGCTCACAGTGCAGAGTGTAGAGAAAAGAGAGAAAAGAAAGCCGTTTTGGTGTCACAGGTGTTGTGACTTACACACACACATTTCTGAATTGAGAAAGGAAATTATTTTAGAGGAAGCACTAGAGTTTAGATCCCACATTTGTTGATAGGCATTCATTTATTTCTTCACTTCTGATGAAGTTTCAACAATAAACAACAAACTTTGTATTATGAGAAAGAACCAGACTCATTCTTCAGGAATCCGAAAATAAGCTCTATTTTACGAGTTATGCACGAATTCGGATTCTCCTATAAAACGAATTCCTTAACTCTAACCAAGTTAAGACTGCTTTGTCCTTCATATTTATTCTTGTCTAATCAAGTTTCAACGATAAACAACGTTGTACTTTGTAGAATGAGAAAGAACTTCTTCAGCAATAAGCATCTCTCGACATATGATGAAATACAGATTTTGCTATAAAATTAATTCCTTCTATCAGCCTGACTTAAAACTGTTTGTCCTCCTTATTTATCCACTTCAAATCAAGTTTCAACAATTAAAAAAATGTTGTAGTTTGAGAAAAAACAACTTAATCTTAAGCAATCAGTAGGGTAAGAAAGGGTAAGAAAAGGTGCAAATGCCAACGATACATCACTAAAAGGTGGAGCGGAAGTATTCGGCTGCAAGTAGGTGCGAATGCCTGACAATGTATGATCAAAAGAGGGAGCGGAGGTTTTCGGCTGCAAGGTCTGAATGTCCAACCATAATTTGTAAAAACCGGGGAAGAAAAGGCTCGAAAGCCCGACTATACACCATCAAAAGCGGGAGCGGAGGTGTTCGGCTGCAAGTAGGTGTGAATGTTCGACCATAATTTGTAAAAAGCGGGTAAGAAAAGGTTCGAATGCCCGACTATATATTAACCAAAGCAGGAGGAGAGGTCTTCGGGTAAGAGTGGGTGAGAATTTACAACCATAATCTATAAAATGCGGTGAAAAAAAAGGTGTGAATACCCCATAGAACACTAAAAGGTAGAGCGGAAGTGTTCGGCTGCAAGAAGGTGTGACTGTTCGACTATATTTGGTGAAAAGCAGGTGAAGCAAGGTCTGAATGCCCAACCTTACATCATCAAAAACGAGATCAGAGGTGTTTGGCTGCAAGAAGGCCATAGTTTGCCAAAAGCGGGTAAGCTGCGAATGACCGACTAAATATCAACAAAAGTGGGGGCGGAGGTCTTCGGATGCAAGTGGGTGTGAATATCCCACCATACAAGTATGGTGGAGAGGAAGCTGTGAATGGCCGACCATAATAAAAAGCAGGTGAGAAAAGGTGCGAATGTCCAATCATGCATGATCAAAACAGGGAGTGGAGGTGTTTGGCTGCGACAAGGTGTGTATGTCCACCCATAATTAATGAAAAGCGGGCAACAAGTAGGTTTGAATACCCATCATCAAAAGCAGGAGTGGATGTGTTCGGCTACAAGAAGGTTTGAATGTCTGACCATAGTTTGTAAAAAGCGGGTAAGAAAAGGTTCGAGTGCCCGAACATACACCATCAAAAGAGGGAGCGGAGGTGTTCCGCTGTAAGAAGGTGTGAATGTCCAACAATAGTTGGTAAAAAGCGGGTAAGAAAAGGTTAAAATACCCGACTGTACACAATCAATAGCGGGAGCGGAGTTGTTCGGCTACAAGAAGGTGTGAAAGTCCGACCATTGTTTGTAAAAAGCGGGTAAGAAAAGGTGTGAATGCCCGACAATGTATGATCAAAAGAGGGAGTGGAGGTTTTCGGCTGCAAGAAGGTCTGAATGTCCATCAATAATTGCTAGAAAACATGAAAGAAAATTTTCGAAAATCAAACCACACATGATCATAAGTGGGAGAGGAGGTGTTCAGCTGCAAGAAGGTGTGAATGTCCACCCATAATACCTGAAAAATGGGTAAAAAAAAGGTGCGAATGCCCAACCATACATCATCAAAAGCAGGAGTGCATGTGTTCGGCTACAAGAAGGTGTGAACGTCCAACCAAAGTTTGTAAAAAGCAGTTAAGAAAAGGTTCGAATATCCAACCATACATAATCAAAAGCGGGAGCAGAGCTGTTCGACTGCAAGTAGGTGTGAATGTCAGATCATAATTTGCAAAAAGCTGATGAGAAAGGTTGAGAATGCCCGACTATACACCATCAAATGCGGGAGCGGAAGTGTTCGGCTGTGAGTAGGTGTGAATGTCAAACCATAATTGCTGAAAAATGTGTTAGAAAAGACTAGAATGCCGGACCATACATCATCAAAAGCGGGAAAAGTGGTGTTCGGCTGCAAGTAGGTGTGAATGTCCAGCCATAATTACTCACAAACCGGTAAGAAAAGGTATTATTGCCAGACCATACATTATCAAAACAGGGAGCGGAGGTGGTTCAGCTGCAAGGTGTGAATGTCTGACTAAAGTTTATAAAAAGCGGGTAAGACAAGGTGCGAATGCCTGACAATGTATGATCAAATGAGGGAGCGGAGGTTTTCGTCTGCAAGGTCTGAATGTACAACCATAATTTGTAAAAACCGGGGAAGAAAAGGCTCGAAAGCCCGACTATACACCATCAAAAGCGGGAGCGGAGGTGTTCGGCTGCAAGTAGGTGTGAATGTTCGACCATAATTTGTAAAAAGCGGGTAAGAAAAGGTTTGAATGCCCGACTATATATTAACAAAAGCGGGAGAAGAAGTCTTCGGATAAGAGTGGGTGAGAATTTCCAACCATAATCAATAAAATCCGGTGAAAAAAAAGGTGTGAATACCCCATAGAACACTAAAAGGTGGAGCAGAAGTGTTCGGCTGCAAGAAGGTGTGACTGTTCGACTATATTTGGTGAAAAGCAGGTGAAGCAAGGTCTGAATGCCCAACCTTACACCATCAAAAACGAGATCAGAGGTGTTTGGCTGCAAGAAGGCCATAGTTTGCCAAAAGCGGGTAAGCTGCGAATGACCGACTAAATATCAACAAAAGTGGGGGCGGAGGTCTTCGGATGCAAGTGGGTGTGAATATCCCACCATACAAGTATGGTGGAGAGGAAGCTGTGAATGGCCGACCATAATAAAAAGCGGGTGAGAAAAGGTGCGAATGTCCAATCATACATGATCAAAACAGGGAGCGGAGGTGTTTGGCTGCGACAAGGTGTGTATGTCCACCCATAATTAATGAAAAGCGGGCAACAAGTAGGTTTGAATACCCATCATCAAATGCAGGAGTGGATGTGTTCGGCTACAAGAAGGTTTGAATGTCTGACCATAGTTTGTAAAAAGCGGGTAAGAAAAGGTTCGAGTGCCCGAACATACACCATCAAAAGAGGGAGCGGAGGTGTTCCGCTGTAAGAAGGTGTGAATGTCCAACAATAGTTGGTAAAAAGCGGGTAAGAAAAGGTTAAAATACCCGACTGTACACAATCAATAGCGGGAGCGGAGTTGTTCGGCTACAAGAAGGTGTGAAAGTCCGACCATTGTTTGTAAAAAGCGGGTAAGAAAAGGTGTGAATGCCCGACAATGTATGATCAAAAGAGGGAGTGGAGGTTTTCGGCTGCAAGAAGGTCTGAATGTCCAACCATAATTTGTAAAAACCGGGGAAGAAAAGGCTCGAAAGCCCGACTATACACCATCAAAAGTGGGAGCGGAGGTGTTCAGCTTAAAGACGGTCTGAATGTCCATCAATAATTGCTAGAAAACATGAAGGAAAATTTTCGAATATCAAACTGCACATGATCATAAGCAGGAGAGGAGGTGTTCAGTTGCAAGAAGGTGTGAATGTCTACCCATAATTACTGAAAAATGGGTAAGAAAAGGTGCGAATGCCTAACCATACATCATCAAAAGAGGGAGCGGAGGTGTTCCGCTGTAAGACGGTGTGAATGTCCGACCATAGATGGTAAAAAGCGGGTAAGAAAAGGTTAAATTACCCGACTGTACACAATCAAAAGAGGGAGCGGAGTTGTTCAGCTAAGAGAAGGTGTGAAAGTCTGACCTTGGTTTGTAAAAAGCGGGTAAGAAAAGGTTCGTATGCCCGAATATACATCATCAAAAGCGGAAGCGGAGGTGTTCGGCTGCAAGATATTGTGAACGTCCGACCAAAGTTTGTAAAAAGCAGTTAAGAAAAGGTTCGAATATCTAACCAAACATAAGAATGAGTCTTTTCCGCTGTAGAATGCCCGACTATAGACCATCAAATGGGGGAGCGGAGGTGTTCGGCTCTGAGTAGGTGTGAATGTCCGACCATAATTGCTGAAGAATGTGTTAGAAAAGGTAAGAATGCTGGACCATACATCATCAAAAGCGGTAGAGGTGGTGTTCGGCTGCAAAAAGGTGTGACTGTTCGACTAAAGTTTGTAAAAAGTGGGTAAGACAAGGTGCGAATGCCTGACAATGTATGATCAAAAGCGGGAGCGGAGGTGTTCAGCTGCAAGAAGGTCTACATGTCCATCAATAATTGCTAGAAAACATGAAAGAAACTTTTCGAAAATCAAACCGCACATGATCATAGGTGGGATAGGAGGTGTTCAGCTGCAAGGTGTGAATGTCCACCCATAATTCCTGAAAAATGGGCAAAAAAAAGGTGTGAATGCCCAACCATACATCATCCAAAGCAGGAGTGCATGTGTTCGGCTACAAGAAGGTGTGAACGTCCAACCAAAATATGTAAAAAGAAGTTAAGAAAAGGTTCGAATATCCAACCAAACATAATCAAAAGCGGGAGCAGAGCTGTTCGACTGCAAGTAGGTGTGAATGTCAGATCATAATTTGCAAAAAGCTGATGAGAAAGGGTGAGAATGCCCGACTATACATCATCAAATGCGGGAGCGGAGTTGTTCGGCTGTGAGTAGGTGTGAATCTCCGACCATAATTGCTGAAAAATGTGTTAGAAAAGGTAAAAATGCCGGTCCATACATCATCAAAAGCGAGAGAGGTTGTGTTCGGCTGCAAGTAGGTGTGAATGTCCAGCCATAATTACTCACAAACGGGTAAGAAAAGGTAGTATTGCCAGACCATATATGATCAAAACAGGGAGCGGAGGTGGTTCAGCTGCAAGAAGGTTTGAATGTCAAACTAAAGTTCAAATATATTAACAAAAGCGGGAGGAGAGGTCTTCGGATGAGAGTGGTTGAAAATTTCCAACCATAATGTATAAAATGCGGTGAAAAAAAAGGTGTGATAGAACACTAAAAGGTGGAGCGGAAGTGTTCGGCTGCAAGAAGGTGTGAATGTCCGACTATATTTGGTGAAAAGCAGGTGAAGCAAGGTCTGAATGCCCAACCTTACATCATCAAAAGCGAGATCAGAGGTGTTTGGCTGCAAGAAGGCCATAGTTTGCCAAAAGCGGGTAAGGTGCGAATGTCCGACTAAATATCGACAAAATTTGGGGCGGAGGTCTTCGGATGCAAGTGGGTGTGAATATTCCACCATACAAGTATGGTGGAGAGGAAGCTGTGAATAGCCGACCATAGTTTGGAAAAAGCGGGTAAGAAAAGGTTTTAATGCCCGAACATACACCATCAAAAGAGGGAGCGGAGGTGTTCCGCTGTACGAAGGTGTGAATGTCCGACCATACTTGGTAAAAAGCGGGTAAGAAAAGGTTAAAATACCCGACTGTACACAATCAATAGCGGGAGCGGATGTGTTCGGCTACAAGAAGGTGTGACAGTCCGAAATGAAAAGCGGGCAACAAGTAGGTTCGAATGCCATACCATACATCATCAAAAGCACGAGTGGATGTGTTCGGCTACAAGAAGGTTTGAATGTCCGAGCATAGTTTGTAAAAAGCGGGTAAGAAAAGGGTCGAATGCCCGAACATACACCATCAAAAGAGGGAGCGGAGGTGTTCCGTTGTAAGACGGTGTGAATGTCCGACCATAGTTGGTAAAAAGTGGGTATGAAAAGGTTCGAATGCCCAAATTCGGCTGCAAAAAACTGTGTTCGGCTGCAAAAAGGTGTGATTGTTCGACTAAAGTTTGTAAAAAGCGGGTAAGAAAAGGTGCGAATGTCCGACAATGTATGATCAAAAGAGAGAGCGGAGGTTTTTGGATACACGAAGGTTTGAATGTCCTACCATAGTTTGTAAATAGCGGGTAAGAAAAGGTTCGAATGCCCGACTGTACACAATCAATAGCGGGAGCGGAGTTGTTCGGCTACAAGAAGGTGTGAAAGTCCGACCATGGTTTGTAAAAAGCGGGTAAGAAAAGGTTCGAATATCCAACCAAACATAATCAAAAGCGGGAGCAGAGCTGTTCGACTGCAAGTAGGTGTGAATGTCCAGCCATAATTACTCACAAACGGGGGAAGAAAAGGTAGTATTGCCAGACCATACATGATCAAAACAGGGAGCGGAGGTTCAGCTGCAAGGTGTGAATGTCTGACTATAGTTTGTAAAAAGCGGGTAAGACAAGGTGCGAATGCCCAACAATGTATGATCAAAAGAGAGAGCGGAGGTGTTCGGCTGCAAGGTCTGAATGTCCAACCATAATTTGTAAAAACCGGGTAAGAAAAGGCTCGAAAGCCCGACTATACATCATCAAAAGCGGGAGCGGAGGTGTCCAGCTGTGAGTAGGTGTGAATGTCCGACCATAATTGCTGAAAAATGTGTTAGAAAAGGTAAGAATACTGGACCATACATCATCAAAAGCGGGAGAGGTGGTGTTCGGCTGCAAGAAGGTGTGAAAGTCCGACAATGGTTTGTAAAAAGCGGGTAAAAAAAGGTTCGAATGCCCGAATATACATCATCAAAAGCGGAAGCGGAGGTGTTCGGATGCAAGAAGGTGTGAACGTCCGACCAAAGTTTGTAAAAAGCAGTGAAAAGCGAGAAAAAGCATTTCGTGAGTTCTGCATGATTTGGGATTTTGCTTGTAAAATGCATTACTTCACTCAAACTATGTTAAAACTAATTTGTCCTTCATATTTACCATGTCTAGAAATATTTAAACAAAAAAACAACGTTGTACTTTGCAGTAAAAGAAAGAGCAAATCTAAAGTTTCAGGAATCCGAGTATAAGCCTGCTTTAATGTGTTCTGCACGATTTCGGATTTTGCTATAAAATGAATTGCTTTGCTCAAACCAAGTTAAAACTGCTTTGTCCTTCCATATTCATCAATGTCTAGATCGACTTCAACAAAGAAAAACATTGGACTTTGCAGTAGAAGAAGTTGAAATCCATCTACACATTGATAAATATGAAGGACAAAGCAGTTCCCACTTGCCCATAAGAAAATAAGCTTATTCTCGGATTCCTGATCCTTCAGTTTTGCTCTTTCTTCTACTGCAAAATACAATGTTGTTCTTTGTTGAAGTCGATCTAGACATTGATAAATATGAAGGAAAAAGCAGTTTTAACTTGGTTTGAGTGAATGAATTCATTTTATACATAAAATCCGAAATCGTGCAGAACTCATGAAAATAAGCTTATTCTCGGATTCCTAAAACTTTTGATTTGCTCTTTCTTTTATTGCAAAGTACAACGTTGTTTTTTTGTTTAAATCTATCGAGACATTGATAAATATGAAGGTAAAAGCCGTTTTAACATAGTTATGTGAAGGAATTAATTTTATAGATAAAATCCCAAATCATGCAGAACTCCTCAAAAGGGAGGTATGGCTTAATCACAAGTGTGGCTCTTTCTCATTCAGGGTAATATGAGGAAGTTTATGCTTGAAATATATGTAGAAATGGGTACATATGAAGGACAAAGCAGTGTTAACTTAGTTTGCGTGAAGAAATTCATTTTATACATAAAATCCGAAATCGTGCAGAACTCATGAAAATAAGCTTATTCTCGGATTCCTAAAACTTTTGATTTGCACTTTCTTTTACTGCAAAGTACAACGTTGTTTTTTGTTGAAATCTATCTAGACATTGATAAATACCAGCCGAAACTCTGCTGCCGCTTTTGATAATTTATGGTTGGGCATTCTTACCTTTTCTTACCCGCTTTTTACAAATTATGATCTCACATTCACACCTACTTGCAGTCGAACACCTTCTCATCCACTTATGATCATGTGCGGTTGGGCTTTCGCACCTTTTCTTACCCATTTTTCAGTAATTATGGGTGGACATTCAGACCTTCTTGCAGCCGAAAACCTCCGCTCCTCTTTTGATCATACATTGTCGGGCATTCACACCTTGTCTTACCCGCATTTTACAAACTTTAGTCGGACATTCAAACCTTCTTGCAGCTGAACCACCTCCGCTCCCTGTTTTGATCATATATGGTCTGGCAATAGTACCTTTTCTTACCCGTTTGTGAGTAATTATGGCTGGACATTCACACCTTCTTGCAGCCGAACACAACCTCTCTCGCTTTTGATGATATATGGTCCGGCATTCTTACCTTTTCTAACACATTTTTCAGCAATTATGGTCGGACATTCACACCTACTCACAGACGAACACCTCCGCTCCCACATTTGATAGTGTATAGTCGGGCATTCTCACCCTTTCTCATCAGCTTTTTGCAAATTATGATCTGACATTCACACCTACTTGCAGTCGAACAGCTCTGCTCCCGCTTTTGATTATGTTTGGTTGGATATTCGAACATTTTCTTAATGCTTTTTACAAACTTTGGTTGGACGTTCACACCGTCTTGCAGCCGAACACCTCCGCTTCCGCTTTTGATGGTGTATAGTCGGGCATTCGAGCCTTTTCTTACCCACCTATTACTTACTATGGTTGGACATTCAAACCTTCTTGTAGCCGAACACATCCGCTCCTGCTTTTGATGATGTATGATTTGGCATTCGCACCTTTTCTTACCCATTTTTCAGTAATTATTGGTCGGACATTCAGACCTTCTTGCACCTGAACACCTCTGCTCCCGCTTTTGATGGTGTATAGTCGGGCTTTCGAGCCTATTCTTCCCCGATTTTTTAAAATTATGGTTGGACATTCAGACCTTGCAACCGAAAACCTCCGCTCCCTCTTTTGATCATACATTGTCGGGCATTCGCCCCTTGTCTTACACGGTTTTTACAAACTTTAGTCAGACATTCACACCTTGCAGCTGAACCACCTCCATTCCCTGTTTTGATCATGTGTGGTCTGGAAATACTACCTTTTCTTCCCCCGTTTGTGAGTAATTATGGCTGGACATTCACACCTACTTGCAGCCGAACACCACCTCTCCCGCTTTTGATGATGTATTGTCCGGCATTCTAGTCTTTTCTATCACATTTTTCAGCAATTATGATCTGACATTCACACCTACTTGCAGTCGAACAGCTCTGCTCCCGCTTTTGATTATGTTCGGTTGGATATTCAAACCTTTTCTTAACTGCTTTTTACAAACTTTGGTCGGACGTTCACACCTTCTTGCAGCCGAACACCCCCGCTTCCGCTTTTGATGGTATATATTCGGGTATTCGAACCTTCTCTTACCCGCTTTTTACAAACCATGGTTGGACTTTCATACCTTCTTGTAGCTGAACAACTCCACTCCTGCTTTTGATGATTTATGGTTGGACATTCGCATCTTTTCCTACCCATTTTTCAGTAATTATGGGTGGATATTCACATCTTCTTGCAGCTGAACACCTCCTCTCCCGCTAATGATCATGTAAGGTTTGATATTTGAAAATTTTCTTTCATGTTTTAAAGCAATTATTAATGGACATTCACACCTACTTGCAGCCGAACACCACCTCTCCCGCTTTTGATGATGTATGGACCGGCATTCTTACCTTTTCTAACACATTTTTCAGCAATTATGGTTGGAAAATCACACCTACTCACAGCCGAACAACTCCGCTACCGCATTTGATGGTGTATAGTCGGGATTTCTCACCCTTTCTCATCAGCTTTTTGCAAATTATGATCTGACAT
Organism: Leuresthes tenuis; assembly: GCF_036924035.1. Classification (NCBI taxonomy): domain Eukaryota; kingdom Metazoa; phylum Chordata; class Actinopteri; order Atheriniformes; family Atherinopsidae; genus Leuresthes; species Leuresthes tenuis. The sequence goes on along the minus strand of NW_027325366.1, from coordinate 12,665,078 downwards.
TCACACCTACCTTCCAGTGGAACAGCTCTGCTCCCGCTTTTGATTATGTTTGGTTAGATATTCGAACCTTTTCTTAACTGCTTTTTTACAAACTTTGGTCGGACGTTCACACATTCTTGCAGCCGAACACCTACGCTTCCGGTTTTGATAGTGTATATTCGGGCATACGAACCTTTTCTTACCCGCTTTTTACAAACCATGGTCGGACTTTCACACCTTCTCTTAGCTGAACAACTCCGCTCCCTCTTTTGATTGTGTACAGTCGGGTATTTTAACCTTTTCTTACCCGCTTTTTACCGACTATGATCGGACATTCACACCGTCTTACAGCGGAAAACCTCCGCTCCCTCTTTTGATGGTGTATGTTCGGGCATTCGAACCTTTTCTTACCCGCTTTTTACAAACCAGGGTCGGACTTTCACACCTTTTAGTAGCCGAACAACTCCGCTCCCGCTATTGATTGTGTACAGTCGGGTATTTTAACCTTTTCTTACCCGCTTTTTACCAACTATGGTCGGACATTCACACTGTCTTACAGCGGAACACCTCCGCTCCCTCTTTTGATGGTGTATGTTCGGGTATTCAAACCTTTTCTTACCCGCTTTTTCCAAACTATGGTCGGCTATTCACAGCTTCCTCTCCACCATATTTGTATGGTTGGATATTCACACCCACTTGCATCCGAAGACCTCTGCCCCAAATTTTGTTGATATTTAGTCGGACATTCGCACCTTACCCGCTTTTGGCAAACTATGGCCTTCTTGCAGCCAAACACCTCTGATCTCGCTTTTGATGATGTAAGGTTGGGCATTCAGACCTTGCTTCACCTGCTTTTCACCAAATATAGTCGGACATTCACACCTTCTTGCAGCCGAACACTTCCGCTCCACCTTTTAGTGTTCTATCACACCTTTTTTTCACCGCATTTTATACATTATGGTCGGAAATTTTCAACCACTCTCATCCGAAGACCTCTCCTCCCGCTTTCTTTAATATATTTGAACTTTAGTCGGACATTCAAACCTTCTTGCAGCTGAACCACCTCCGCTCCCTGTTTTGATCATATATGGTCTGGCAATACTACCTTTTCTTACCCGTTTGTGAGTAATTATGGCTGGACATTCACACCTACTTGCAGCCGAACACAACCTCTCTCGCTTTTGATGATGTATGGACCGGCATTTTTACCTTTTCTAACACATTTTTCAGCAATTATGGTCGGAGATTCACACCTACTCACAGCCGAACAACTCCGCTCCCGCATTTGATGATGTATAGTCGGGCATTCTCACCTTTTTTTTTTTTTTTGCCCATTTTTCAGGAATTATGGGTGGACATTCACACCTTGCAGCTGAACACCTCCTATCCCACTTATGATCATGTGCGGTTTGATTTTCGAAAATTTTCTTTCATGTTTTCTAGCAATTATTGATGGAAATGTAGACCTTCTTGCAGCTGAACACCTCCGCTCCCGCTTTTGATCGTACATTGTCAGGCATTCGCACCTTGTCTTACCCACTTTTTACAAACTTTAGTCGAACAGTCACACCTACTTGCAGCCGAACACAACCTCTCTCACTTTTGATGATGTATGGACCGGCATTCTTACCTTTTCTAACACATTTTTCAGCAATTATGGTCGGAGATTCACACCTACTCACAGCCGAACAACTCCGCTCCCGCATTTGATGGTGTATAGTCGGGCATTCTCACCCTTTCTCATCAGCTTTTTGCAAATTATGATCTGACATTCACACCTACTTGCAGTCGAACAGCTCTGCTCCCGCTTTTGATTATGTTTGGTTGGATATTCGAACCTTTTCTTAACTGCTTTTTACAAACTTTGGTTGGACGTTCACACCTTCTTGTAGCCGAACACATGCACTCCTGCTTTTGATGATGTATGGTTGGGCATTCGCACCTTTTTTTTACCCATTTTTCAGGTATTATGGGTGGACATTCACACCTTCTTGCAGCTGAACACCTCCTCTCCCACTTATGATCATGTGTGGTTTGATTTTCGAAAATTTTCTTTCATGTTTTCTAGCAATTATTGATGGACATTTAGACCTTCTTGCAGCTGAACACCACCTCTCCCGATTTTGATGATGTATGGACCGGCATTTTTACCTTTTCTAACACATTTTTCAGCAATTATGGTTGGAGATTCACACCCACTCACAATCGAATAACTCCGCTACCGCATTTGATGGTGTATAGTCGGGCATTCTCACCCTTTCTCATCAGCTTTTTGCAAATTATGATCTGACATTCACACCTACTTCCAGTCGAACAGCTCTGCTCCCGCTTTTGATTATGTTTGGTTAGATATTCGAACCTTTTCTTAACTGCTTTTTACAAACTTTGGTCGGACGTTCACAATATCTTGCAGCCGAACACCTCCGCTTCCGCTTTTGATGGTGTATATTCGGGCATACGAACCTTTTCTTACCCGCTTTTTACAAACCAAGGTCGGACTTTCACACCTTCTCTTAGCTGAACAACTCCGCTCCCTCTTTTGATTGTGTACAGTCGGGTAATTTAACCTTTTCTTACCCGCTTTTTACCATCTATGGTCGGACATTCACACCGTCTTACAGCGGAACACCTCCACTCCCTCTTTTGATGATGTATGGTTAGGCATTCGCACCTTTTCTTACCCATTTTTCAGTAATTATGGGTAGACATTCACACCTTCTTGCAGCTGAACACCTCCTCTCCCGCTTATGATCATGTGCAGTTTGATATTCGAAAATTTTCTTTCATGTTTTCTAGCAATTATTGATGGACATTTAGACCGTCTTGCAGATGAACACCTCCGCTCCCACTTTTGATGGTGTATAGTCGGGCTTTCGAGCCTTTTCTTCCCCGGTTTTACAAATTATGGTTGGACATTCAGACCTTCTTGCAGCCGAAAACCTCCACTCCCTCTTTTGATCATACATTGTCGGGCATTCGCACCTTTTCTTACCCGCTTTTTACAAACCATGGTCGGACTTTCACACCTTTTAGTAGCCGAACAACTCCGCTCCCGCTATTGATTGTGTACAGTCGGGTATTTTAACCTTTTCTTACCCGCTTTTTACCAACTATGGTTGGACATTCACACCTTCTTACAGCAGAACACCTCCGCTCCCTGTTTTGATTATGTATGGTTTGACATTCGCACCTTCTCTCACCCGCCTTTTACTATGGTCGGCCATTCACAGCTTCCTCTCCACCATACTTGTATGGTGGGATATTCACACCCACTTGCATCCGAAGACCTCTGCCCCCACTTTTGTTGATATTTAGTCGGTCATTTTGATTATGTATGGACCGGCATTTTTACCTTTTCTAACACATTTCTAAATTGAGAAAGGAAATTATTTTAGAGGAAGCACTAGAGTTTAGATCCCACATTTGTTGATAGGCATTCATTTATTTCTTCACTTCTGATAAAAATGATAAGACTGACCTAAAGAATTGGAGGCCCATCACACTTTTAAACTTTGACTGTAAACTTTTTAGCAAGGTTTTAACGACACGGATTTCCTCTGTTTTAGAGGAGGTAATTCACCCAGACCAGGCTTGTGCCATCTCAGAGAGACAACTCACCGACAGCCTCGTACTGATTCGAGACATCATTGATTACGCTAGAGACAGAAACACCCGGCTTGTCATCTTAAATTTAGACTTTGAAAAAGCTTTTGATCGGGTCTCGCATCAATATCTCTTTCAGGTGTTGCAGCCATCGAATAGGGCCCGATTGTTCCTACTTGGTGAGATTTGCTTGGTTGAGACGCTTGCTCCCCCCCCTTGCTCCTCGGCTGACCAAGTAGGAACAATCGGGCCCTATTCGATGGCTGCCTTGTCTTTTACTCTGTGCAAAAGACAAGGCAGCCACAAACACCACGGGAACACCGTATTGAGGCTTTGTTCTGACCACTCATTCGGTGTCGCGTTTATTTCAAGCAATTCTCCCGGTTAGCCCACACTCGGCTCGCTCCCAGAGCTGTGTTAAAGTCTACTTCGCATTCACTCTCTTTTCTCAGCAGATTAAAAGAAAGTTTCATCTTGGGCTCCCTGAAACTTCCATCCTGCACCGCTGTTTGCTTTTTCACAAGAGCAGAGAAGAGCGCACCGTTCCCAGCGGCACTGCAGTACTGGGTCGATGCTTGGAGTGAACGGAGCAAGCTTCTTTTTCAACTCCTATTCTTAAAAATCCATTTAATATGTAGTCCTCGTATAGAGGACATATTAAACTGATAAGAACAGATACTACACTTGATCTTAGCCAAAAGGCCGAGAAGCGATAACTGTCCACTGTTTCAGGTCCGAGGGCCCTTGCTGGCACAATGCGCACTTGTAGCAGTGTTCTTTTTATGGCCATAGGTGGCCAGAGTGTCACGTTGCACCTCCGCCCACCCGCTGCACTGAGCACTCTTCAGCCCTTTTAAATGGTATAACTTTGCACTCCCGCATGCTCCAGCAAGCACCATTCAAGCAACAACTTTGCACTCCAGCTTCGAACATCGGCACAATCGAAACAAGTAAGGCGACTCTACTCAGAGAAGTCACTCTGCACAGTAACAAGATTTCTTTTGCACAGACAGAAAGGGCTTCACCCGCAAAGGTAAAGCCTGCCAAAAATAGAAACAACTCATTAGTGCTGCTCTCCACGAAAGTCTTTAGTAAAAGGCGAAAGACTTGTATGTTATGAAGAGAAACCAGAGTACGATTATCCGTCAGTGCGGGAGCAGGGCCTCAGGCTAGTTGCCATAGCCACCTTCCCCATGGTGAGCGTTGCTTGGTTGAAACGCTTGCCCCTGTGCAATCGACAAGGCAGCAACAAAAACACCACGGGAACACCGTATTGAGGCTTTGTTCTGACCGCTCATTCGGTGTCGCGTTTCTTTCAAGCAATTCTCCCGGTTAGCCCGCACTCGGCTCGCTCCCAGAGCCGTGTTAAAGTCTACTTCGCATTCACTCTCTTTTCTCAGCAGACTCTTGGGATTTTATCTATAAAATGAATTCCTTCACTCAAACTATGTTAAAACTGCTTTGTCCTTCATATTTACCATGTCTAGAAAGATTTAAACAAAAAAAAAACAACGTTGTACTTTGCAGTAAAAGAAAGAGCAAATCTAAAGTTTCAGGAATCCGAGAATAAGCTTACTTTCATGAGTTCTTCACGATTTCGGATTTTGCTATAAAATGAATTCCTTCACTCAAACTAAATTAAAACTGCTAAACCCCTAATCTGTTACATGTAAGGCAGATGTCAAATTCACCGAAATAGGATCTAAGTGTATTCGGCCAATCGAGCTGTAGCAGCTTTGGTAAAAGAGTATAAGTTGAAGAGTTTGTGAATAAAGGTGTGCGCACACATAGTGAGCTGTAGGAAAATAGGCAGGGAGCAATGCCGGCTGGGGTATATGTTCTTGTATGTTGTCTGACTGTTTGATTTGAATGTGTTGTGTAAGTGTCCTGTTGAATGTTACATGTTTGGGCTTTGACACGCTTCACTGTGGTTGTTAACTGTGTGGTGTGTCCTGAAATGTTATATGTTTGGGCTGTGTGACATGCTTAATGCTTGTCAGTAGCTACCCACTTATTCATATATAGCAACTGACAACATAAGAAGTCCGGACATACTTTGATAGTAGTTGTAGAAGTATCCTTATTGATAATAGATCACTAATTCATAGTGATAGAACAGTAGATGAACAGGTGCTTGCACATGTCTCACGAAAATAAAATGGGTGTATGATTGCTGACGGCAGAGCAATACTGCCAAACTTATGAGTTCTTGTGGCAAACTTGATTCAGTGTCTTGACGTGTATACGCTGTTTCGCTGACTTGATTGTCACAAGAAACAAAGTGTGTTTGATAAGATCCGACCATTTTATTACGGGAGGATCAGTATGTATGGATTCTGATGTGACTGATAAACCCATTCGTATCTTAAGCATAATCTAATACGTGAGACAACGCCCTGGCACACAATCAAAAAAAAAAAAGAGAGAGCGGTTTTGTGTCCCCACAGTCCATAATGTAGAAAAGAGAGAAAAAAGCCTTTCTGATTTGGTGTGTGTGCTCACAGTGCAGAGTGTAGAGAAAAGAGAGAAAAGAAAGCCGTTTTGGTGTCACAGGTGTTTTGACTTACACACACACATTTCTGAATTGAGAAAGGAAATTATTTTAGAGGAAGCACTAGAGTTTAGATCCCACATTTGTTGATAGGCATTCATTTATTTCTTCACTTCTGATGAAGTTTCAACAATAAACAACAAACTTTGTATTATGAGAAAGAACCAGACTCATTCTTCAGGAATCCGAAAATAAGCTCTATTTTACGAGTTATGCACGAATTCGGATTCTCCTATAAAACGAATTCCTTAACTCTAACCAAGTTAAGACTGCTTTGTCCTTCATATTTATTCTTGTCTAATCAAGTTTCAACGATAAACAACGTTGTACTTTGTAGAATGAGAAAGAACTTCTTCAGCAATAAGCATCTCTCGACATATGATGAAATACAGATTTTGCTATAAAATTAATTCCTTCTATCAGCCTGACTTAAAACTGTTTGTCCTCCTTATTTATCCACTTCAAATCAAGTTTCAACAATTAAAAAAATGTTGTAGTTTGAGAAAAAACAACTTAATCTTAAGCAATCAGTAGGGTAAGAAAGGGTAAGAAAAGGTGCAAATGCCAACCATACATCACTAAAAGGTGGAGCGGAAGTATTCGGCTGCAAGTAGGTGCGAATGCCTGACAATGTATGATCAAAAGAGGGAGCGGAGGTTTTCGGCTGCAAGGTCTGAATGTCCAACCATAATTTGTAAAAACCGGGGAAGAAAAGGCTCGAAAGCCCGACTATACACCATCAAAAGCGGGAGCGGAGGTGTTCGGCTGCAAGTAGGTGTGAATGTTCGACCATAATTTGTAAAAAGCGGGTAAGAAAAGGTTCGAATGCCCGACTATATATTAACCAAAGCAGGAGGAGAGGTCTTCGGGTAAGAGTGGGTGAGAATTTACAACCATAATCTATAAAATGCGGTGAAAAAAAAGGTGTGAATACCCCATAGAACACTAAAAGGTAGAGCGGAAGTGTTCGGCTGCAAGAAGGTGTGAATGTCTGACCATAGTTTGTAAAAAGCGGGTAAGAAAAGGTTCGAATGCCCGAACATACACCATCTTCTTCCGCTGTAAGAAGGTGTGAATGTCCGACCATAGTTGGCAAAAAGCAGGTAAGAAAAGGTTAAAATACCCGATTGTACACAATCAATAGCGGGAGCAGAGTTGTTCCGCTACTAAAAGGTGTGAAAGTCCGACCATGGTTTGTAAAAAGCGGGTAAGAAAAGGTGCGAATGCCCGACAATGTATGATCAAAAGAGGGAGCGGAGGTTTTCGGCATAAACAAGGTCTGAATGTCCATCCATATTTTGTAAAAATCTGGGAAGAAAAGGCTCGAAAGCCCGACTATACACCATCAACAGCTGGAGCGGAGGTGTTCAGCTGCAAGAAGGTCTGAATGTCCATCAATAATTGCTAGAAAACATGGAAGAGAATTTTCGAATATCAAACCGCACATGATCATAAGCGGGAGAGGAGGTGTTCAAATGCAAAAAGGTGTGAATGTCCACCCATAATTACTGCAAAATGGGTAAGAAAAGGTACAAATGCCCAACCATACATGATCCTAATAGGGAGCGGAGGTGTTTGGCTGCGACAAGGTGTGTATGTCCACCCATAATTAATGAAAAGCGGGCAACAAGTAGGTTTGAATACCCATCATCAAAAGCAGGAGTGGATGTGTTCGGCTACAAGAAGGTTTGAATGTCTGACCATAGTTTGTAAAAAGCGGGTAAGAAAAGGTTCGAATGCCCGAACATACACCATCAAAGGAGGGAGCGGAGGTGTTCCGCTGTAAGAAGGTGTGAATGTCCAACCATAATTGGCAAAAAGCAGGTAAAAAAAGGTTAAAATACCCTATTGTACACAATCAATAGCGGGAGCAGAGTTGTTCCGCTACTAAAAGGTGTGAAAGTCCGACCATGAATTGTAAAAAGTGGGTAAGAAAAGGTGCGAATGCCCTACAATGTATGATCAAAAGAGGGAGCGGAGGTTTTCGGCTGAAAGAAGGTCTGAATGTCCATCCATAATTTGTATAAATCGGGGAAGAAAAGGCTCGAAAGCCCGACTATACACCATCAACAGCTGGAGCGGAGATGTTCAGCTGCAAGAAGGTCTGAATGTCCATCAATAATTTCTAGAAAACATGGAAGAGAATTTTCGAATATCAAACCGCACATGATCATAAGCGGGAGAGGAGGTGTTAAAATGCAAAAAGGTGTGAATGTCCACCCATAATTACTGCAAAATGGGTAAGAAAAGGTACGAATGCCCAACCATACATCATCAAAAGCAGGAGTGGATGTGTTCGGCTACAAGAAGGTTTTAATGTCAGACCATAGTTTGTAAAAAGCGGGTAAGAAAAGGTTAGAATGCCCGAACATACACCATTAAAAGAGGGAGCGGAGGTGTTCCACTGTAAGAAGGTGTGAATGTTTGACCATAGTTGGTAAAAAGCGGGTAAGAAAAGGTGAAAATACCCGACTGTACACAATCAATAGCGGGAGCGGAGTTGTTCGGCTACTAAAAGGTGTGAAAGTCCGACCCTGGTTTGTAAAAAGCGGGTAAGAGAAGGTGCGAATGCCCGACAATGTATGATCAAAAGAGGGAGCGGAGGTTTTCGGCTGCAAGAAGGTCTGAATGTCCAACAATAATTTTGTAAAAACCGGGGAAGAAAAGGCTCGAAAGCCCGACTATACATCATCAAATGCGGGAGCGGAGGTGTTCAGCTGCAAGAAAGTCTGAATGTCCATCAATAATTGCTAGAAAACATGAAAGAAAATTTTCGAATATCAAACCACACATCATCATAAGCGGGAGAGGAGGTGTTCAGCTGCAAGAAGGTGTGAATGTCCGATCATAGTTTTTAAAAAATGGGTAAGAAAAGGTGCGAATGCTCAACCATACATCATCAAAAGCAGGAGTGGATGTGTTCGGCTAAAAGAAGGTTTGAATGTCCGACCATAGTTCGTAAAATGCGGGTAAGAAAAGGTTCGAATGCCCGAACATACACCATCAAAAGAGGGAGCGGAGGTGTTCCGCTGTAAGACGGTGTGAATGTCCAACAATAGTTGGTAAAAAGCGGGTAAGAAAAGGTTAAAATACCCGACTGTACACAATCAATAGCGGGAGCGGAGTTGTTCGGCTACAAGAAGGTGTGAAAGTCCGACCATGGTTTGTAAAAAGCGGGTAAGAAAAGGTTCGAATGCCCGAATATATACCATCAAAAGCGGAAGCGGAGGTGTTCGGCTGCAAGAAGGTGTGAACGTCCGACCAAAGTTTGTAAAAAGCAGTGAAGAAAAGTTTCGAATATCCAACCAAACATAATCAAAAGCGGGAGCAGAGCTGTTCGACTGCAAGTAGGTGTGAATGTCAGATCATAATTTGCAAAAAGCTGATGAGAAAGGTTGAGAATGCCCGACTATACACCATCAAATGCGGGAGCGGAAGTGTTCGGCTGTGAGTAGGTGTGAATGTCAAACCATAATTGCTGAAAAATGTGTTAGAAAAGACTAGAATGCCGGACCATACATCATCAAAAGCGGGAATAGTGGTGTTCGGCTGCAAGTAGGTGTGAATGTCCAGCCATAATTACTCACAAACCGGTAAGAAAAGGTATTATTGCCAGACCATACATTATCAAAACAGGGAGCGGAGGTGGTTCAGCTGCAAGGTGTGAATGTTTGACTAAAGTTTATAAAAAGCGGGTAAGACAAGGTGCGAATGCCTGACAATGTATGATCAAATGAGGGAGCGGAGGTTTTCGGCTGCAAGGTCTGAATGTACAACCATAATTTGTAAAAACCGGGGAAGAAAAGGCTCGAAAGCCCGACTATACACCATCAAAAGCGGGAGCGGAGGTGTTCGGCTGCAAGTAGGTGTGAATGTTCGACCATAATTTGTAAAACGCGGGTAAGAAAAGGTTTGAATGCCCGACTATATATTAACAAAAGCAGGAGGAGAAGTCTTCGGATAAGAGTGGGTGAGAATTTCCAACCATAATCAATAAAATGCGGTGAAAAAAAAGGTGTGAATACCCCATAGAACACTAAAAGGTGGAGCAGAAGTGTTCGGCTGCAAGAAGGTGTGACTCTTCGACTATATTTGGTGAAAAGCAGGTGAAGCAAGGTCTGAATGCCCAACCTTACATCATCAAAAACGAGATCAGAGGTGTTTGGCTGCAAGAAGGCCATAGTTTGCCAAAAGCTGGTAAGCTGCGAATGACCGACTAAATATCAACAAAAGTGGGGGCGGAGGTCTTCGGATGCAAGTGGGTGTGAATATCCCACCATACAAGTATGGTGGAGAGGAAGCTGTGAATGGCCGACCATAATAAAAAGCGGGTGAGAAAAGGTGCGAATGTCCAATCATACATGATCAAAACAGGGAGTGGAGGTGTTTGGCTGCGACAAGGTGTGTATGTCCACCCATAATTAATGAAAAGCGGGCAACAAGTAGGTTTGAATACCCATCATCAAAAGCAGGAGTGGATGTGTTCGGCTACAAGAAGGTTTGAATGTCTGACCATAGTTTGTAAAAAGCGGGTAAGAAAAGGTTCGAGTGCCCGAACATACACCATCAAAAGAGGGAGCGGAGGTGTTCCGCTGTAAGAAGGTGTGAATGTCCAACAATAGTTGGTAAAAAGCGGGTAAGAAAAGGTTAAAATACCCGACTGTAGACAATCAATAGCGGGAGCGGAGTTGTTCGGCTACAAGAAGGTGTGAAAGTCCGACCATTGTTTGTAAAAAGCGGGTAAGAAAAGGTGTGAATGCCCGACAATGTATGATCAAAAGAGGGAGTGGAGGTTTTCGGCTGCAAGAAGGTCTGAATGTCCATCAATAATTGCTAGAAAACATGAAAGAAAATTTTCGAAAATCAAACCACACATGATCATAAGTGGGAGAGGAGGTGTTCAGCTGCAAGAAGGTGTGAATGTCCACCCATAATACCTGAAAAATGGGTAAAAAAAAGGTGCGAATGCCCAACCATACATCATCAAAAGCAGGAGTGCATGTGTTCGGCTACAAGAAGGTGTGAACGTCCAACCAAAGTTTGTAAAAAGCAGTGAAGAAAAGGTTCGAATATCCAACCATACATAATCAAAAGCGGGAGCAGAGCTGTTCGACTGCAAGTAGGTGTGAATGTCAGATCATAATTTGCAAAAAGCTGATGAGAAAGGTTGAGAATGCCCTACTATACACCATCAAATGCGGGAGCGGAAGTGTTCGGCTGTGAGTAGGTGTGAATGTCAAACCATAATTGCTGAAAAATGTGTTAGAAAAGACTAGAATGCCGGACCATACATCATCAAAAGCGGGAAAAGTGGTGTTCGGCTGCAAGTAGGTGTGAATGTCCAGCCATAATTACTCACAAACCGGTAAGAAAAGGTATTATTGCCAGACCATACATTATCAAAACAGGGAGCGGAGGTGGTTCAGCTGCAAGGTGTGAATGTCTGACTAAAGTTTATAAAAAGCGGGTAAGACAAGGTGCGAATGCCTGACAATGTATGATCAAATGAGGGAGCGGAGGTTTTCGGCTGCAAGGTCTGAATGTACAACCATAATTTGTAAAAACCGGGGAAGAAAAGGCTCGAAAGCCCGACTATACACCATCAAAAGCGGGAGCGGAGGTGTTCGGCTGCAAGTAGGTGTGAATGTTCGACCATAATTTGTAAAAAGCGGGTAAGAAAAGGTTTGAATGCCCGACTATATATTAACAAAAGCAGGAGAAGAAGTCTTCGGATAAGAGTGGGTGAGAATTTCCAACCATAATCAATAAAATCCGGTGAAAAAAAAGGTGTGAATACCCCATAGAACACTAAAAGGTGGAGCAGAAGTGTTCGGCTGCAAGAAGGTGTGACTGTTCGACTATATTTGGTGAAAAGCAGGTGAAGCAAGGTCTGAATGCCCAACCTTACACCATCAAAAACGAGATCAGAGGTGTTTGGCTGCAAGAAGGCCATAGTTTGCCAAAAGCGGGTAAGCTGCGAATGACCGACTAAATATCAACAAAAGTGGGGGCGGAGGTCTTCGGATGCAAGTGGGTGTGAATATCCCACCATACAAGTATGGTGGAGAGGAAGCTGTGAATGGCCGACCATAATAAAAAGCGGGTGAGAAAAGGTGCGAATGTCCAATCATACATGATCAAAACAGGGAGTGGAGGTGTTTGGCTGCGACAAGGTGTGTATGTCCACCCATAATTAATGAAAAGCGGGCAACAAGTAGGTTTGAATACCCATCATCAAAAGCAGGAGCGGAGGTGTTCAGCTGCAAGAAGGTCTACATGTCCATCAATAATTGCTAGAAAACATGAAAGAAACTTTTCGAAAATCAAACCGCACATGATCATAGGTGGGATAGGAGGTGTTCAGCTGCAAGGTGTGAATGTCCACCCATAATTCCTGAAAAATGGGCAAAAAAAAGGTGTGAATGCCCAACCATACATCATCCAAAGCAGGAGTGCATGTGTTCGGCTACAAGAAGGTGTGAACGTCCAACCAAAATATGTAAAAAGAAGTTAAGAAAAGGTTCGAATATCCAACCAAACATAATCAAAAGCGGGAGCAGAGCTGTTCGACTGCAAGTAGGTGTGAATGTCAGATCATAATTTGCAATAAGCTGATGAGAAAGGGTGAGAATGCCCGACTATACATCATCAAATGCGGGAGCGGAGTTGTTCGGCTGTGAGTAGGTGTGAATCTCCGACCATAATTGCTGAAAAATGTGTTAGAAAAGGTAAAAATGCCGGTCCATACATCATCAAAAGCGAGAGAGGTTGTGTTCGGCTGCAAGTAGGTGTGAATGTCCAGCCATAATTACTCACAAACGGGTAAGAAAAGGTAGTATTGCCAGACCATATATGATTCATGGAGGTGGTTCAGCTGCAAGAAGGTTTGAATGTCAAACTAAAGTTCAAATATATTAACAAAAGCGGGAGGAGAGGTCTTCGGATGAAAGTGGTTGAAAATTTCCAACCATAATGTATAAAATGCGGTGAAAAAAAAGGTGTGATAGAACACTAAAAGGTGGAGCGGAAGTGTTCGGCTGCAAGAAGGTGTGAATGTCCGACTATATTTGGTGAAAAGCAGGTGAAGCAAGGTCTGAATGCCCAACCTTACATCATCAAAAGCAAGATCAGAGTTGTTTGGCTGCAAGAAGGCCATAGTTTGCCAAAAGCGGGTAAGGTGCGAATGTCCGACTAAATATCAACAAAATTTGGGGCGGAGGTTTTCGGATGTAAGTGGGTGTGAATATCCCACCATACAAGTATGGCGGAGAGGAAGCTGTGAATAGCCGACCATAGTTTGGAAAAAGCGGGTAAGAAAAGGTTTGAATGCCCGAACATACACCATCAAAAGAGGGAGCGGAGGTGTTCCGCTGTACGAAGGTGTGAATGTCCGACCATACTTGATAAAAAGCGGGTAAGAAAAGGTTAAAATACCCGACTGTACACAGTCAATAGCGGGAGCAGATGTGTTCGGCTACAAGAAGGTGTGACAGTCCGAAATGAAAAGCGGGCAACAAGTAGGTTCGAATGCCATACCATACATCATCAAAAGCACGAGTGGATGTGTTCGGCTACAAGAAGGTTTGAATGTCCGAGCATAGTTTGTAAAAAGCGGGTAAGAAAAGGTTCGAATGCCCGAATATACACCATCAAAAGAGGGAGCGGAGGTGTTCCGTTGTAAGACGGTGTGAATGTCCGACCATAGTTGGTAAAAAGTGGGTATGAAAAGGTTCGAATGCCCAAATTCGGCTGCAAAAAACTGTGTTCGGCTGCAAAAAGGTGTGATTGTTTGACTAAAGTTTGTAAAAAGCGGGTAAGAAAAGGTGCGAATGTCCGACAATGTATGATCAAAAGAGAGAGCGGAGGTTTTCGGATACACGAAGGTTTGAATGTCCTACCATAGTTTGTAAATAGCGGGTAAGAAAAGGTTCGAATGCCCGACTATACACCATAAAAAGCGGGAGCGGAGGTGTTCCGCTGTAAGACGGTGTGAATGTCCGACCATAGTTGGTAAAAAGCGGGTAAGAAAAGGTTAAAATACCCGACTGTACACAATCAATAGCGGGAGCGGAGTTGTTCGGCTACAAGAAGGTGTGAAAGTCCGACCATGGTTTGTAAAAAGCGGGTAAGAAAAGGTTCGAATATCCAACCAAACATAATCAAAAGCGGGAGCAGAGCTGTTCGACTGCAAGTAGGTGTGAATGTCCAGCCATAATTACTCACAAACGGGGGAAGAAAAGGTAGTATTGCCAGACCATACATGATCAAAACAGGGAGCGGAGGTTCAGCTGCAAGGTGTGAATGTCTGACTATAGTTTGTAAAAAGCGGGTAAGACAAGGTGCGAATGCCCAACAATGTATGATCAAAAGAGAGAGCGGAGGTGTTCGGCTGCAAGGTCTGAATGTCCAACCATAATTTGTAAAAACCGGGTAAGAAAAGGCTCGAAAGCCCGACTATACATCATCAAAAGCGGGAGCGGAGGTGTCCAGCTGTGAGTAGGTGTGAATGTCCGACCATAATTGCTGAAAAATGTGTTAGAAAAGGTAAGAATACTGGACCATACATCATCAAAAGCGGGAGAGGTGGTGTTCGGCTGCAAGAAGGTGTGAAAGTCCGACAATGGTTTGTAAAAAGCGGGTAAAAAAAGGTTCGAATGCCCGAATATACATCATCAAAAGCGGAAGCGGAGGTGTTCGGATGCAAGAAGGTGTGAACGTCCGACCAAAGTTTGTAAAAAGCAGTGAAAAGCGAGAAAAAGCATTTCGTGAGTTCTGCATGATTTGGGATTTTGCTTGTAAAATGCATTACTTCACTCAAACTATGTTAAAACTAATTTGTCCTTCATATTTACCATGTCTAGAAATATTTAAACAAAAAAACAACGTTGTACTTTGCAGTAAAAGAAAGAGCAAATCTAAAGTTTCAGGAATCCGAGTATAAGCCTGCTTTAATGAGTTCTGCACGATTTCGGATTTTGCTATAAAATGAATTGCTTTGCTCAAACCAAGTTAAAACTGCTTTGTCCTTCCATATTCATCAATGTCTAGATCGACTTCAACAAAGAAAAACATTGGACTTTGCAGTAGAAGAAGTTGAAATCCATCTACACATTGATAAATATGAAGGACAAAGCAGTTCCCACTTGCCCATAAGAAAATAAGCTTATTCTCGGATTCCTGATCCTTCAGTTTTGCTCTTTCTTCTACTGCAAAATACAATGTTGTTCTTTGTTGAAGTCGATCTAGACATTGATAAATATGAAGGAAAAAGCAGTTTTAACTTGGTTTGAGTGAATGAATTCATTTTATAGATAAAATCCCAAATCATGCAGAACTCCTCAAAAGGGAGGTATGGCTTAATCACAAGTGTGGCTCTTTCTCATTCAGGGTAATATGAGGAAGTTTATGCTTGAAATATATGTAGAAATGGGTACCTATGAAGGACAAAGCAGTGTTAACTTAGTTTGCGTGAAGAAATTCATTTTATACATAAAATCCGAAATCGTGCAGAACTCATGAAAATAAGCTTATTCTCGGATTCCTAAAACTTTTGATTTGAACTTTCTTTTACTGCAAAGTACAACGTTGTTTTTTGTTGAAATCTATCTAGACATTGATAAATACCAGCCGAAACTCTGCTGCCGCTTTTGATAATTTATGGTTGGGCATTCTTACCTTTTCTTACCCGCTTTTTACAAATTATGATCTTACATTCACACCTACTTGCAGTCGAACACCTTCTCATCCACTTATGATCATGTGCGGTTGGGCTTTCGCACCTTTTCTTACCCATTTTTCAGTAATTATGGGTGGACATTCAGACCTTCTTGCAGCCGAAAACCTCCGCTCCTCTTTTGATCATACATTGTCGGGCATTCACACCTTGTCTTACCCGCTTTTTACAAACTTTAGTCGGACATTCAAACCTTCTTGCAGCTGAACCACCTCCGCTCCCTGTTTTGATCATATATGGTCTGGCAATAGTACCTTTTCTTACCCGTTTGTGAGTAATTATGGCTGGACATTCACACCTTCTTGCAGCCGAACACAACCTCTCCCGCTTTTGATGATATATGGTCCGGCATTCTTACCTTTTCTAACACATTTTTCAGCAATTATGGTCGGACATTCACACCTACTCACAGACGAACACCTCCGCTCCCACATTTGATAGTGTATAGTCGGGCATTCTCACCCTTTCTCATCAGCTTTTTGCAAATTATGATCTGATATTCACACCTACTTGCAGTCGAACAGCTCTGCTCCCGCTTTTGATTATGTTTGGTTGGATATTCGAACATTTTCTTAATGCTTTTTACAAACTTTGGTTGGACGTTCACACCGTCTTGCAGCCGAACACCTCCGCTTCCGCTTTTGATGGTGTATAGTCGGGCATTCGAGCCTTTTCTTACCCACCTATTACTTACTATGGTTGGACATTCAAACCTTCTTGTAGCCGAACACATCCGCTCCTGCTTTTGATGATGTATGATTTGGCATTCGCACCTTTTCTTACCAATTTTTCAGTAATTATTGGTCGGACATTCAGACCTTCTTGCACCTGAACACCTCTGCTCCCGCTTTTGATGGTGTATAGTCGGGCTTTCGAGCCTTTTCTTCCCCGATTTTTTAAAATTATGGTTGGACATTCAGACTTTGCAACCGAAAACCTCCGCTCCCTCTTTTGATCATACATTGTCGGGCATTCGCCCCTTGTCTTACACGGTTTTTACAAACTTTAGTCAGACATTCACACCTTGCAGCTGAACCACCTCCATTCCCTGTTTTGATCATGTGTGGTCTGGAAATACTACGTTTTCTTCCCCCGTTTGTGAGTAATTATGGCTGGACATTCACACCTATTTGCAGCCGAAAAACCACCTCTCCCGCTTTTGATGATGTATTGTCCGGCATTCTAGTCTTTTCTATCACATTTTTCAGCAATTATGATCTGACATTCACACCTACTTGCAGTCGAAAAGCTCTGCTCCCGCTTTTGATTATGTTCGGTTGGATATTCAAACCTTTTCTTAACTGCTTTTTACAAACTTTGGTCGGACGTTCACACCTTCTTGCAGCCGAACACCCCCGCTTCCGCTTTTGATGGTATATATTCGGGTATTCGAACCTTCTCTTACCCGCTTTTTACAAACCATGGTTGGACTTTCATACCTTCTTGTAGCTGAACAACTCCACTCCTGCTTTTGATGATTTATGGTTGGACATTCGCATCTTTTCCTACCCATTTTTCAGTAATTATGGGTGGATATTCACATCTTCTTGCAGCTGAACACCTCCTCTCCCGCTAATGATCATGTAAGGTTTGATATTCGAAAATTTTCTTTCATGTTTTAAAGCAATTATTAATGGACATTCACACCTACTTGCAGCCGAACACCACCTCTCCCGCTTTTGATGATGTATGGACCGGCATTCTTACCTTTTCTAACACATTTTTCAGCAATTATGGTTGGAAAATCACACCTACTCACAGCCGAACAACTCCGCTACCGCATTTGATGGTGTATAGTCGGGATTTCTCACCCTTTCTCATCAGCTTTTTGCAAATTATTCTCTGACATTCACACCTACTTGCAGTCGAACAGCTCTGCTCCCGCTTTTGATTATGTTTGGTTAGATATTCGAACCTTTTCTTAACTGCTTTTTTACAAACTTTGGTCGGACGTTCACACATTCTTGCAGCCGAACACCTACGCTTCCGGTTTTGATAGTGTATATTCGGGCATACGAACCTTTTCTTACCCGCTTTTTACAAACCATGGTCGGACTTTCACACCTTCTCTTAGCTGAACAACTCCGCTCCCTCTTTTGATTGTGTACAGTCGGGTATTTTAACCTTTTCTTACCCGCTTTTTACCATCTATGGTCGGACATTCACACCTTCGTACAGCGGAACACCTCCGCTCCCTCTTTTGATGGTGTATGTTCGGGTATTCAAACCTTTTCTTACCCGCTTTTTCCGAACTATGGTCGGCTATTCACAGCTTCCTCTCCACCATATTTGTATGGTTGGATATTCACACCCACTTGCATCCGAAGACCTCTGCCCCAAATTTTGTTGATATTTAGTCGGACATTCGCACCTTACCCGCTTTTGGCAAACTATGGCCTTCTTGCAGCCAAACACCTCTGATCTCGCTTTTGATGATGTAAGGTTGGGCATTCAGACCTTGCTTCACCTGCTTTTCACCAAATATAGTCGGACATTCACACCTTCTTGCAGCTGAACACTTCCGCTCCACCTTTTAGTGTTCTATCACACCTTTTTTTCACCGCATTTTATACATTATGGTTGGAAATTTTCAACCACTCTCATCCGAAGACCTCTCCTCCCGCTTTCTTTAATATATTTGAACTTTAGTCGGACATTCAAACCTTCTTGCAGCTGAACCACCTCCGCTCCCTGTTTTGATCATATATGGTCTGGCAATACTACCTTTTCTTACCCGTTTGTGAGTAATTATGGCTGGACATTCACACCTACTTGCAGCCGAACACAACCTCTCTCGCTTTTGATGATGTATGGACCGGCATTTTTACCTTTTCTAACACATTTTTCAGCAATTATGGTCGGAGATTCACACCTACTCACAGCCGAACAACTCCGCTCCCGCATTTGATGATGTATAGTCGGGCATTCTCACCTTTTTTTTTTTTTTTGCCCATTTTTCAGGAATTATGGTTGGACATTCACACCTTGCAGCTGAACACCTCCTATCCCACTTATGATCATGTGCGGTTTGATTTTCGAAAATTTTCTTTCATGTTTTCTAGCAATTATTGATGGAAATGTAGACCTTCTTGCAGCTGAACACCTCCGCTCCCGCTTTTGATCGTACATTGTCAGGCATTCGCACCTTGTCTTACCCACTTTTTACAAACTTTAGTCGGACATTCACACCTTCTTGCAGCCGAACACTTCCGCTCCACCTTTTAGTGTTCTATCACACCTTTTTTTTCACCGCATTTTATACATTATGGTTGGAAATTTTCAACCACTTTCATCCGAAGACCTCTCCTCCCGCTTTTGTTAATATATTTGAACTTTAGTTTGACATTCAAACCTTCTTGCAGCTGAACCACCTCCGCTCCCTGTTTTGATCATATATGGTCTGGCAATACTACCTTTTCTTACCCGTTTGTGAGTAATTATGGCTGGACCTTCACACCTACTTGCAGCCGAACACAACCTCTCTCACTTTTGATGATGTATGGACCGGCATTCTTACCTTTTCTAACACATTTTTCAGCAATTATGGTCGGAGATTCACACCTACTCACAGCCGAACAACTCCGCTCCCGCATTTGATGGTGTATAGTCGGGCATTCTCACCCTTTCTCATCAGCTTTTTGCAAATTATGATCTGACATTCACACCTACTTGCAGTCGAACAGCTCTGCTCCCGCTTTTGATTATGTTTGGTTGGATATTCGAACCTTTTCTTAACTGCTTTTTACAAACTTTGGTTGGACGTTCACACCTTCTTGTAGCCGAACACATGCACTCCTGCTTTTGATGATGTATGGTTGGGCATTCGCACCTTTTTTTTACCCATTTTTCAGGTATTATGGGTGGACATTCACACCTTCTTGCAGCTGAACACCTCCTCTCCCACTTATGATCATGTGTGGTTTGATTTTCGAAAATTTTCTTTCATGTTTTCTAGCAATTATTGATGGACATTTAGACCTTCTTGCAGCTGAACACCACCTCTCCCGATTTTGATGATGTATGGACCGGCATTTTTACCTTTTCTAACACATTTTTCAGCAATTATGGTTGGAGATTCACACCTACTCACAGCCGAATAACTCCGCTACCGCATTTGATGGTGTATAGTCGGGCATTCTCACCCTTTCTCATCAGCTTTTTGCAAATTATGATCTGACATTCACACCTACTTCCAGTCGAACAGCTCTGCTCCCGCTTTTGATTATGTTTGGTTAGATATTCGAACCTTTTCTTAACTGCTTTTTACAAACTTTGGTCGGACGTTCACAATATCTTGCAGCCGAACACCTCCGCTTCCGCTTTTGATGGTGTATATTCGGGCATACGAACCTTTTCTTACCCGCTTTTTACAAACCAAGGTCGGACTTTCACACCTTCTCTTAGCTGAACAACTCCGCTCCCTCTTTTGATTGTGTACAGTCGGGTAATTTAACCTTTTCTTACCCGCTTTTTACCATCTATGGTCGGACATTCACACCGTCTTACAGCGGAACACCTCCGCTCCCTCTTTTGATGATGTATGGTTAGGCATTCGCACCTTTTCTTACCCATTTTTCAGTAATTATGGGTAGACATTCACACCTTCTTGCAGCTGAACACCTCCTCTCCCGCTTATGATCATGTGCAGTTTGATATTCGAAAATTTTCTTTCATGTTTTCTAGCAATTATTGATGGACATTCAGACCGTCTTGCAGCTGAACACCTCCGCTCCCACTTTTGATGGTGTATAGTCGGGCTTTCGAGCCTTTTCTTCCCCGGTTTTTACAAATTATGGTTGGACATTCAGACCTTCTTGCAGCCGAAAACCTCCACTCCCTCTTTTGATCATACATTGTCGGGCATTCGCACCTTTTCTTACCCGCTTTTTACAAACCATGGTCGGACTTTCACACCTTTTAGTAGCCGAACAACTCCGCTCCCGCTATTGATTGTGTACAGTCGGGTATTTTAACCTTTTCTTACCCGCTTTTTACCAACTATGGTTGGACATTCACACCTTCTTACAGCAGAACACCTCCGCTCCCTGTTTTGATTATGTATGGTTTGACATTCGCACCTTCTCTCACCCGCCTTTTACTATGGTCGGCCATTCACAGCTTCCTCTCCACCATACTTGTAAGGTGGGATATTCACACCCACTTGCATCCGAAGACCTCCGCCCCCACTTTTGTTGATATTTAGTCGGTCATTCGCACCTTACCCGCTTTTGGCAAACTATGGCCTTCTTGCAGCCAAACACCTCTGATCTCGCTTTTGATGATGTAAGGTTGGGCATTCAGACCTTGCTTCACCTGCTTTTCACCAAATATAGTCGGACATTCACACCCACTTGTATCCGAAGACCTCCGCCCCAAATTTTGTTGATATTTAGTCGGACATTCGCACCTTACCCGCTTTTGGCAAACTATGGCCTTCTTGCAGCCAAACACCTCTGATCTCGCTTTTGATGATGTAAGGTTGGGCATTCAGACCTTGCTTCACCTGCTTTTCACCAAATATAGTCGGACATTCACACCTTCTTGCAGCCGAACACTTCCGCTCCACCTTTTAGTGTTCTATCACACCTTTTTTTCACCGCATTTTATACATTATGGTTGGAAATTTTCAACCACTCTCATCCGAAGACCTCTCCTCCCGCTTTCTTTAATATATTTGAACTTTAGTCGGACATTCAAACCTTCTTGCAGCTGAACCACCTCCGCTCCCTGTTTTGATCATATATGGTCTGGCAATACTACCTTTTCTTACCCGTTTGTGAGTAATTATGGCTGGACATTCACACCTACTTGCAGCCGAACACAACCTCTCTCGCTTTTGATGATGTATGGACCGGCATTTTTACCTTTTCTAACACATTTTTCAGCAATTATGGTCGGAGATTCACACCTACTCACAGCCGAACAACTCCGCTCCCGCATTTGATGATGTATAGTCGGGCATTCTCACCTTTTTTTTTTTTTTTGCCCATTTTTCAGGAATTATGGTTGGACATTCACACCTTGCAGCTGAACACCTCCTATCCCACTTATGATCATGTGCGGTTTGATTTTCGAAAATTTTCTTTCATGTTTTCTAGCAATTATTGATGGAAATGTAGACCTTCTTGCAGCTGAACACCTCCGCTCCCGCTTTTGATCGTACATTGTCAGGCATTCGCACCTTGTCTTACCCACTTTTTACAAACTTTAGTCGGACATTCACACCTTCTTGCAGCCGAACACTTCCGCTCCACCTTTTAGTGTTCTATCACACCTTTTTTTTCACCGCATTTTATACATTATGGTTGGAAATTTTCAACCACTTTCATCCGAAGACCTCTCCTCCCGCTTTTGTTAATATATTTGAACTTTAGTTTGACATTCAAACCTTCTTGCAGCTGAACCACCTCCGCTCCCTGTTTTGATCATATATGGTCTGGCAATACTACCTTTTCTTACCCGTTTGTGAGTAATTATGGCTGGACCTTCACACCTACTTGCAGCCGAACACAACCTCTCTCACTTTTGATGATGTATGGACCGGCATTCTTACCTTTTCTAACACATTTTTCAGCAATTATGGTCGGAGATTCACACCTACTCACAGCCGAACAACTCCGCTCCCGCATTTGATGGTGTATAGTCGGGCATTCTCACCCTTTCTCATCAGCTTTTTGCAAATTATGATCTGACATTCACACCTACTTGCAGTCGAACAGCTCTGCTCCCGCTTTTGATTATGTTTGGTTGGATATTCGAACCTTTTCTTAACTGCTTTTTACAAACTTTGGTTGGACGTTCACACCTTCTTGTAGCCGAACACATGCACTCCTGCTTTTGATGATGTATGGTTGGGCATTCGCACCTTTTTTTTACCCATTTTTCAGGTATTATGGGTGGACATTCACACCTTCTTGCAGCTGAACACCTCCTCTCCCACTTATGATCATGTGTGGTTTGATTTTCGAAAATTTTCTTTCATGTTTTCTAGCAATTATTGATGGACATTTAGACCTTCTTGCAGCTGAACACCACCTCTCCCGATTTTGATGATGTATGGACCGGCATTTTTACCTTTTCTAACACATTTTTCAGCAATTATGGTTGGAGATTCACACCTACTCACAGCCGAATAACTCCGCTACCGCATTTGATGGTGTATAGTCGGGCATTCTCACCCTTTCTCATCAGCTTTTTGCAAATTATGATCTGACATTCACACCTACTTCCAGTCGAACAGCTCTGCTCCCGCTTTTGATTATGTTTGGTTAGATATTCGAACCTTTTCTTAACTGCTTTTTACAAACTTTGGTCGGACGTTCACAATATCTTGCAGCCGAACACCTCCGCTTCCGCTTTTGATGGTGTATATTCGGGCATACGAACCTTTTCTTACCCGCTTTTTACGAACCAAGGTCGGACTTTCACACCTTCTCTTAGCTGAACAACTCCGCTCCCTCTTTTGATTGTGTACAGTCGGGTAATTTAACCTTTTCTTACCCGCTTTTTACCATCTATGGTCGGACATTCACACCGTCTTACAGCGGAACACCTCCGCTCCCTCTTTTGATGATGTATGGTTAGGCATTCGCACCTTTTCTTACCCATTTTTCAGTAATTATGGGTAGACATTCACACCTTCTTGCAGCTGAACACCTCCTCTCCCGCTTATGATCATGTGCAGTTTGATATTCGAAAATTTTCTTTCATGTTTTCTAGCAATTATTGATGGACATTCAGACCGTCTTGCAGCTGAACACCTCCGCTCCCACTTTTGATGGTGTATAGTCGGGCTTTCGAGCCTTTTCTTCCCCGGTTTTTACAAATTATGGTTGGACATTCAGACCTTCTTGCAGCCGAAAACCTCCACTCCCTCTTTTGATCATACATTGTCGGGCATTCGCACCTTTTCTTACCCGCTTTTTACAAACCATGGTCGGACTTTCACACCTTTTAGTAGCCGAACAACTCCGCTCCCGCTATTGATTGTGTACAGTCGGGTATTTTAACCTTTTCTTACCCGCTTTTTACCAACTATGGTCGGACATTCACACCTTCTTACAGCAGAACACCTCCGCTCCCTGTTTTGATTATGTATGGTTTGACATTCGCACCTTCTCTCACCCGCCTTTTACTATGGTCGGCCATTCACAGCTCCCTCTCCACCATACTTGTATGGTGGGATATTCACACCCACTTGCATCCGAAGACCTCCGCCCCCACTTTTGTTGATATTTAGTCGGTCATTCGCACCTTACCCGCTTTTGGCAAACTATGGCCTTCTTGCAGCCAAACACCTCTGATCTCGCTTTTGATGATGTAAGGTTGGGCATTCAGACCTTGCTTCACCTGCTTTTCACCAAATATAGTCGGACATTCACACCCACTTGTATCCGAAGACCTCCGCCCCAAATTTTGTTGATATTTAGTCGGACATTCGCACCTTACCCGCTTTTGGCAAACTATGGCCTTCTTGCAGCCAAACACCTCTGATCTCGCTTTTGATGATGTAAGGTTGGGCATTCAGACCTTGCTTCACCTGCTTTTCACCAAATATAGTCGGACATTCACACCTTCTTGCAGCCGAACACTTCCGCTCCACCTTTTAGTGTTCTATCACACCTTTTTTTCACTGCATTTTATACATTATGGTTGGAAATTTTCAACCACTCTCATCCGAAGACCTCTCCTCCCGCTTTTGTTAATATATTTGAACTTTAGTCGGACATTCAAACCTTCTTGCAGCTGAACCACCTCCGCTCCCTGTTTTGATCATATATGGTCTGGCAATACTACCTTTTCTTACCCGTTTGTGAGTAATTATGGCTGGACATTCACACCTACTTGCAGCCGAACACAACCTCTCTCGCTTTTGATGATGCATGGACCGGCATTCTTACCTTTTCTAACACATTTTTCAGCAATTAGGGTTCACACCTACTCACAGCCGAACAACTCCGCTCCCGCATTTGATGGTGTATAGTCGGGCATTCTCACCCTTTCTCATCAGCTTTTTGCAAATTATGATCTGACATTCACACCTACTTGCAGTCGAACAGCTCTGCTCCCGCTTTTGATTATGTATGGTTGGATATTCTAACCTTTTCTTAACTGCTTTTTACAAACTTTGGTCGGACTTTCACACCTTCTTTCACACATGCACTCCTGCTTTTGATGATGTATGGTTGGGCATTCGCACCTTTTTTTTACCCATTTTTCAGGTATTATGGGTGGACATTCACACCTTCTTGCAGCTGAACACCTCCTCTCCCACTTATGATCATGTGTGGTTTGATTTTCGAAAATTTTCTTTCATGTTTTCTAGCAATTATTGATGGACATTTAGAGCTTCTTGCAGCTGAACACCACCTCTCCCGATTTTGATTATGTATGGACCGGCATTTTTACCTTTTCTAACACATTTTTCAGCAATTATGGTTGGAGATTCACACCTACTCACAGCCGAACAACTCCGCTACCGCATTTGATGGTGTATAGTCGGGCATTCTCACCCTTTCTCATCAGCTTTTTGCAAATTATGATCTGACATTCACACCTACTTCCAGTCGAACAGCTCTGCTCCCGCTTTTGATTATGTTTGGTTAGATATTCAAACCTTTTCTTAACTGCTTTTTACAAACTTTGGTCGGACGTTCACAATATCTTGCAGCCGAACACCTCCGCTTCCGCTTTTGATGGTGTATATTCGGGCATACGAACCTTTTCTTACCCGCTTTTTACAAACCAAGGTCGGACTTTCACACCTTCTCTTAGCTGAACAACTCCGCTCCCTCTTTTGATTGTGTACAGTCGGGTAATTTAACCTTTTCTTACCCGCTTTTTACCATCTATGGTCGGACATTCACACCGTCTTACAGCGGAACACCTCCGCTCCCTCTTTTGATGATGTATGGTTAGGCATTCGCACCTTTTCTTACCCATTTTTCAGTAATTATGGGTAGACATTCACACCTTCTTGCAACTGAACACCTCCTCTCCCGCTTATGATCATGTGCAGTTTGATATTCGAAAATTTTCTTTCATGTTTTCTAGCAATTATTGATGGACATTCAGACCGTCTTGCAGCTGAACACCTCCGCTCCCACTTTTGATGGTGAATAGTCGGGCTTTCGAGCCTTTTCTTCCCCGGTTTTTACAAATTATGGTTGGACATTCAGACCTTCTTGCAGCCGAAAACCTCCACTCCCTCTTTTGATCATACATTGTCGGGCATTCGCACCTTTTCTTACCCGCTTTTTACAAACCATGGTCGGACTTTCACACCTTTTAGTAGCCGAACAACTACGCTCCCGCTATTGATTGTGTACAGTCGGGTATTTTAACCTTTTCTTACCCGCTTTTTACCAACTATGGTTGGACATTCACACCTTCTTACAGCAGAACACCTCCGCTCCCTGTTTTGATTATGTATGGTTTGACATTCGCACCTTCTCTCACCCGCCTTTTACTATGGTCGGCCATTCACAGCTTCCTCTCCACCATACTTGTATGGTGGGATATTCACACCCACTTGCATCCGAAGACCTCCGCCCCCACTTTTGTTGATATTTAGTCGGTCATTCGCACCTTACCCGCTTTTGGCAAACTATGGCCTTCTTGCAGGCAAACACCTCTGATCTCGCTTTTGATGATGTAAGGTTGGGCATTCAGACCTTGCTTCACCTGCTTTTCACCAAATATAGTCGGACATTCACACCTTCTTGCAGCCGAACACTTCCGCTTTTAGTGTTCTATGAGGCATTCACATATTTTTTTTCACCGTATTTTATAGATTATGGATGGAAATTCTCACCCACTCTCATCCGAAGACCTCTCCTCCCGCTTTTGTTAATATATAGTCGGGCATTCGAACCTTTTCTTACCCACTTTTTACAAATTATGGTCGAACATTCACACCTACTTGCAGCTGAATACTTCCGCTCCACCTTTTAGGTATGTATGGTTGGCATTTGCACCTCTTTTTATACTGATTGCTGAAGATTAAGTTGTTCTTTCTCAAACTACAATTTTTTTTTAATTGTTGAAACTTGATTTGAAGTGGATAAATAAGGAGGACAAACAGTTTTAAGTCAGGCTGATAGAAGGAATTAATTTTATAGCAAAATCTGTATTTCGTCATATGTCGAGAGATGCTTATTGCTGAAGAAGTTCTTTCTCATTCTACAAAGTACAACGTTGTTTATCGTTGAAACTTGATTAGACATGAATAAATATGAAGGACAAAGCAGTCTTAACTTGGTTTGAGTTAATTAATTCGTTTTATAGGAGAATCCGAATTCGTGCTTATTTTCGGATTCCTGAAGAATGAGTCTGGTTCTTTCTCATAATACAAAGTTTGTTGTTTATTGTTGAAACTTCATCAGAAGTGAAGAAATAAATGAATGCCTATCAACAAATGTGGGATCTAAACTCTAGTGCTTCCTCTAAAATAATTTCCTTTCTCAATTTAGAAATGTGTGTGTGTAAGTCACAACACCCGTGACACCAAAACGGCTTTCTTTTCTCTACACTCTGCACTATGAGCACACACACCAAATCAGAAAGGCTTTTTTCTCTCTTTTCTACATTATGGACTGTGGGGACACAAAACCGCTCTCTCTCTTTTTTTTTTTTTATCGTGTGCCAGGGCGTTGTCTCACGTATTAGATTATGCTTAAGATACGAATGGGTTTATCAGTCACATCAGAATCCATACATACTGATCCTCCCGTAATAAAATGGTCGGATCTTATCAAACACACTTTGTTTCTTGTGACAATCAAGTCAGCGAAACAGCGTATACACGTCAAGACACTGAATCAAGTTTGCCACAAGAACTCATAAGTTTGGCAGTATTGCTCTGCCGTCAGCAATCATACACCCATTTTATTTTCGTGAGACATGTGCAAGCACCTGTTCATCTACTGTTCTATCACTATGAATTAGTGATCTATTATCAATAAGGATACTTCTACAACTACTATCAAAGTATGTCCGGACTTCTTATGTTGTCAGTTGCTATATATGAATAAGTGGGTAGCTACTGACAAGCATTAAGCATGTCACACAGCCCAAACATATAACATTTCAGGACACACCACACAGTTAACAACCACAGTGAAGCGTGTCAAAGCCCAAACATGTAACATTCAACAGGACACTTACACAACACATTCAAATCAAACAGTCAGACAACATACAAGAACATATACCCCAGCCGGCATTGCTCCCTGCCTATTTTCGTACAGCACACTATGTGTGCGCACACCTTTATTCACAAACTCTTCAACTTATACTCTTTTATCGAAGCTGCTACAGCTCGATTGGCCGAATACCCTTTGATCCTATTTCGGTGAATTTGACATCTGCCTTACATATAACAGATTAGCGGTTTAGCAGTTTTAATTTAGTTTGAGTGAAGGAATTCATTTTATAGCAAAATCCGAAATCGTGAAGCACTCATGAAAGTAAGCTTATTCTCGGATTCCTGAAACTTTAGATTTGCTCTTTTTTTTACTGCAAAGTACAACGTTGTTTTTTTTGTTTAAATCTTTCTAGACACGGTAAATATTAAGGACAAAGCAGTTTTCACATAGTTTGAGTGAAGGAATTCATTTTATAGATAAAATCCCAAGAGTCTGCTGAGAAAAGAGAGTGAATGCGAAGTAGACTTTAACACGGCTCTGGGAGCGAGCCGAGTGTGGGCTAACCGGGAGAATTGCTTGAAAGAAACGCGACACCGAATGAGCGATCAGAACAAAGCCTCAATACGGGATTCTCGTGGTGTTTTTGTTGCTGCCTTGTCTTTTGCACAGAGTAAAAGACAAGGCAGCCATCGAATAGGGCCCGATTGTTCCTAGTTGGTCAGCCGAGGAGCAAGGGGGGGGGGGGGGGAGCAAGCGTCTCAACCAAGCAAAGCTCACCATGGGGAAGGTGGCTATGCCAACTAGCCTGATGCCCTGGTCCCGCAGTGACGGATAATCATACTCTGGTTTCTCTTCATAACGTACAATTCTTTCGCCTTTTACTAAAGATTTCTGTGGAGAGCAGCACTAATGAGTTGTTTCTATTTTTGGCAGGCTTTACCTTTGCGGGTGAAGCCCTTTCTGTCTGTGCAAAAGAAATCTTCTTACTGTGCAGAGTGACTTCTCTGAGTAGAGTCGCCTTACTTGTTGCGACTGTGCCGATGTTCGAAGCTGGAGTGCAAAGTTGTTGCTTGAATGGTGCTTGCTGGAGTGTGCGGGAGTGCAAAGTTATACCATTTAAAAGGGCTGAAGAGTGCTCAGTGCAGCGGGTGGGCGACACTCTGGCCACCTTGAAAACCGAGGTTACATCCACTACCAGGGGCAGCCCAAGTTCTGCCGCAAGTGTGGTGAGCATGGGCACCTGGTTGAGGCTTGTACCAAGGTGTTATGTGGGAAGAGCAGAGAAATTGGGCAAACTTTTGGAGAGTGTCCAAATGGCAGGAAATGTAATCTCTGTGGAGAATTAAATCACCTCTTCAGAGATTGCCCTAAATCTTTTGCCAACAAATTAAAGACGGTAAAGCCACAGTCAAGCCAACAAAGAGAAGGACCAAAGGTGGCAGTTGGTGAACAAAGTGAAGAGGTTGACCCAATAAATTCAAACTTCCCGCCAAAAGCTTGGATTGGAAGTGAGGAGCAAAAAGGGGAGGGGCCTGTAGAGGCCTCACCACTCAGTGTTGAAGTCTGTGAGAATTCACAGGCAGAGGGTGGAGCTACGCTAAATGAGGAGGAAGAGCAGACAGGTGAGTCTAGTGAAGATACTCACCTCCCCGAAGGTCAACAGCCGAAGAGGACGGCATCTGAGCCTCTGATTCCCCAGTGGTATCAGAGAAGAGGGGAAGGGTTAGGTCCCTTTCAGACAGTTCTTCAGTGGAAGAACCAAGAGTCTTCCCCTCCGACTCACCAAATGAGGTCTCCTTTTTAACTTCAGCTCTGCAATCAACCCCCAGGGACTCAAAGTTAAATGCAACATTGCGTCAGAGGCCAACACCGAGAGTCCGAAAAGGAAATATAGATCACCCTACTCACTTTTCACCTAAAGAAATGAAGGAAGAGCTAGTTTCCCAAGAAATAACCTGTGTGTAATTTGTTTTGATAACTTAGAAAAACGAAAATGACATACCTACTTTCCTTTATGCTTTTAATGGTTCTCACCTTCTCAACACTAAATGTGAGAAGTGTGAAATCAAAGACAAGAGCCCAGAGTATTTTATCCTTCTTAGACTCCATAAAATCAGATGTGTTTTTAATACAAGAATGTGGACTACCTTTTTTAAAAAACCATAGACAGTGGGAGGAAATGTGGCCCCATTTATCGATATGGAGTGGCTCAAATCAAAATAAAAATGATGGTGTGGCCATTCTAATTAAAAATCCGCATGTTCTGGTGAAAAGTAGCACAGTGGTGAGAGACGGACGGGCACTTTTAGCACACTTGAATTTTATGGGGCAAGACTTTAACCTCTTAAATATTTATGGTTTCAATGGAAAAAATGAAAGGTATGACCTTTTAGAAGATATACAGCTTTACATGCTAGGGCAAGTACCTTTAGTTGTAGGAGGGGATTTTAACTGTATCTTGAGCAGGAAAGATAGAAAAAGAGCAGGGGTAGATTTTAAAGTGGATAAGACTTCGATTTTACTTCAGGGCATATGCAGGGATTTTAAGCTTACTGACTGTTTTAAAACCATGCATCCCAGAGAGGAGGGCTTCACCTGGTTTAGTCATGATGGCACCAGAGCCTCTCGCATTGATTATTTCTTTACTAGAGATTGCCCACCCACTGATGTTAGATTAACCCCTGTTTTCTTTTCAGACCACCTTATGCTCTCCTGCACCCTTTCACCCCCTTCTGGTGTGACGGTAGGAAGTGGTCTGTGGAAACTCAACTGTTCCCTGTTGGAGGATGAAATCATAGTCAGTCAGTACAGGGAATGTTATAAAGAGTGGCAGACCCTTCAAGACCTCTACGAAACACATGCACAATGGTGGGAAATGGTGAAGGAAACGACCCAGACTTTTTTTAAACAGCAAGGTAAACGTAAAAAAAGGAAAGAGAATAGATGTATGATGGGACTACATAAACGCTTACAGCGCTACTTTAAACTAAATCAGTGTGGCATAGACTTTAAAGAAGAAATCAAAGATGTCAAAAAGGAAATGTCAGTTTTAGCAGAAATAAAGAGTAAAGGAATTTTTGTAAGAAGCAGGGAGCAGGAAATTGAGGAAGGTGAAAAAGAAAGAAAGTTATAAATAAAAAGGAGTGTATTCAAAATCTAAAAAGAGAAGATGGGTTTTTAACTAAATCCACACAAGAGATGATTGAAACTGTACATACCTTTTATAGTAACATGTACAAAGAGAAACCAGTGCACTTGGAAACATCGGCAGAAATCTTAAAATTCGTTGACAAAACCGTAAAAGAGAATGCACACTTGACACAGAATTTTACTGCTTTAGAGTTAAAAAAATGCCTAACAGGTTTTAAGAGAAGTCGAGCTCCGGGTTTAGACGGGCTTCCTGCAGAATTCTATCTGACCTATTGGGACCTTTTATCATCAGACATTTTAGATGTTTTTAAAGATTTTGAAAAACTCGACCGACTGCCTGACAGTTTTAGAGTGGGAATAGTGACTCTACTTTATAAAAAAAATGATAAGACTGACCTAAAGAATTGGAGGCCCATCACACTTTTAAACTTTGACTGTAAACTTTTTAGCAAGGTTTTAGCGACACGGATGTCCTCTGTTTTAGAGGAGGTAATTCACCCAGACCAAGCTTGTGCCATCTCAGGGAGACAACTCACCGACAGCCTCGTACTGATTCGAGACATCATTGATTACGCTAGAGACAGAAACACCCGGCTTGTCATCTTAAATTTAGACTTTGAAAAAGCATTTGATCGGGTCTCGCATCAATATCTCTTTTAGATGTTGCAGCCATCGAAAAGGGCCCGATTGTTCCTACTTGGTGAGCTTTGCTTGGTTGAGACGCTTGCCCCCCCCCCCCCCCCCCCCCCCCTGCTCCTCGGCTGACCAAGTAGAAACAATCTATTCGATGGCTGCCTTGTCTTTTACTCTGTGCAAAAGACAAGGCAGCCACAAACACCACGGGAACACCGTATTGAGGCTTTGTTCTGACCACTCATTCGGTGTCGCGTTTCTTTCAAGCAATTCTCCCGGTTAGCCCGCACTCGGCTCGCTCCCAGAGCCGTGTTAAAGTCCACTTCGCATTCACTCTCTTTTCTCAGCAGATTAAAAGAAAGTTTCATCTTGGGCTCCCTGAAACTTCCATCCTGCACCGCTGTTTGCTTTTTCACAAGAGCAGAGGAGAGCGCATCGTTCCCAGCGGCACTGCAGTACCGGGTCGAGGCTTGGAGTGAACGGAGCAAGCTTCTTTTTCAACTCCTATTCTTAAAAATCCATTTAATATGTTGTCCTCGTATAGAGGACATATTAAACTGATAAGAACAGATACTACACTTGATCTTAGCCAAAAGGCCGAGAAGCGATAACTGTCCACTGTTTCAGGTCCGAGGGCCCTTGCTGGCACAATGCGCACTTGTAGCAGTGTTCTTTTTATGGCCATAGGTGGCCAGAGTGTCACGTTGCACCTCCGCCCACCCGCTGCACTGAGCACTCTTCAGCCCTTTTAAATGGTATAACTTTGCACTCCCGCATGCTCCAGCAAGCACCATTCAAGCAACAACTTTGCACTCCAGCTTCGAACATCGGCACAGTCGCAACAAGTAAGGCGACTCTACTCAGAGAAGTCACTCTGCAAAGTAGCAAGATTTCTTTTGCACAGACAGAAAGGGCTTCACCCGCAAAGGTAAAGCCTGCCAATAATAGAAACAACTCATTAGTGCTGCTCTCCACGGAAGTCTTTAGTAAAAGGCGAAAGACTTGTATGTTATGAAGAGAAACCAGAGTACGATTAT
This sequence comes from Leuresthes tenuis, assembly GCF_036924035.1. Taxonomy (NCBI): domain Eukaryota; kingdom Metazoa; phylum Chordata; class Actinopteri; order Atheriniformes; family Atherinopsidae; genus Leuresthes; species Leuresthes tenuis. Next base: position 12,632,246 of record NW_027325366.1, on the reverse strand, counting down.
CCGTCACTGCGGGAGCAGGGCATCAGGCTAGTGGGTATAGCCACCTTCCCCATGGTGAGCTTTGCTTGGTTGAGACGCTTGCCCCCCCCCCCCTTGCTCCTCGGCTGACCAAGTAGGAACAATCGGGCCCTATTCGATGGCTGCCTTGTCTTTTACTCTATGCAAAAGACAAGGCAGCAACAAAAACACCACGAGAATCCCGTATTGAGGCTTTGTTCTGACCGCTCATTCGGTGTCGCGTTTCTTTCAAGCAATTCTCCCGGTTAGCCGACACTCGGCTCGCTCCCATAGCCGTGTTAAAGTCTACTTCGCATTCACTCTCTTTTCTCTGCAGACTCTTGGGATTTTATCTATAAAATGAATTCCTTCACTCAAACTATGTTAAAACTGCTTTGTCGTTCATATTTACCATGTCTAGAAAGATTTAAACAAAAAAAACAACGTTGTACTTTGCAGTAAAAGAAAGAGCAAATCTAAAGTTTCAGGAATCCGAGAATAAGCTTACTTTCATGAGTTCTTCACGATTTCGGATTTTGCTATAAAATGAATTCCTTCACTCAAACTAAATTAAAACTGCTAAACCGCTAATCCGTTACATGTAAGGCAGATGTCAAATTCACCAAAATAGGATCTAAGGGTATTCGGCCAATCGAGCTGTAGCAGCTTTGGTAAAAGAGTATAAGTTTGGGGGTGTGATGCTGTAGTGTCGCGAGATTGTGTGAGACTATCGGCAGATTCAAACAAGGCACGCCTCAAATAGAGCAAACAATATAATAAGATTATAATTACGCCAATAACCACTGTTTAAATAAATATATTATCGGGTGAAACAAAAACAAAACACTGGAGTACAGTGAAGAAAGCCTGGAGAGCCTCACGGATTTCATCGACGAGTGTTTTGACAGGATCGTCATGGGGAAAACCAACCAAACCCCATCTGCTAGCAGTAAGGCTTCAACTTCAAAGAGAAGTCGCAATGAAGAGTCACCCGGAGCGACGTCTCCAGCTGGTAATGATTCGACGGACATTTTAACATCGATCGATAACAAATTATCCAGCTTCGACGCCCGTATGTCTCTGTTAGAAATTCTACACAGAGAGTTCCAGGCATTACGGGAGTCGTTGGAGTTCAGCCAGCAACAGGTGCAGACGCTGGCTGCAGAAAACGCAACCCTCAGAGGATCGGTGAAAACACTCACCGAGGGAATGAGCCGGATCTCTGACGAGAACAAGAGGATGAAAGAATCAATTATTGATCTCCAGGCTCGTAGTATGAGGGACAATTTGGTGTTTTCTGGAATCCCGGAGCAGGCAGACGAGGATCCTGAACTCACAGTGAAAAATTTCATCCAAAATCAACTGAAACTTCCAGGAGATGTAGTGAAAAACATTACTTTTCACCGAGTCCACCGCCTGGGAGGGAAGAGACCTGATGCCCGCCGACCGAGACCGATTGTGGCCAAGTTCGAGCATTATCAACAGAAGGTCCAGGTGAGGGGACGCGGCAGGGAGCTGAGAGGAACGGACTTCAGCGTCAATGACCAGTTTCCCAAAGAAATCCTGGAAAGACGCAGGGTTCTGTTCCCCATCCGGAGAAAGTTCATGGAAGGAGGCTCCCGGGCTGTCATCGCGGTGGATAAGTTATTCATCAACGGGCAGCTGTACCGCGACCAGGAAACCACTCCTTGGCTCTTCTAAACTCCAGGTGATCTGTATTCGTTAACTTGTATAAATCATATCACCATAGATGGTACATAAGTAACTCTGAAATAGTCTATCCAATTCATATCTAGTTATCTATCAAGGCAAAATATATAGCTCACTGCCAGTCTCAGCAGCATAGGATATATGCAGCTCATATTTGTTTATTTGTTTTTGTTTTTTTGTTTTTGTTTTTCCTTTTTCTATCTCACACTTCCACTCTTTTGCACTGTTTTTCTGTTCTGTCTTTCTTCCCCAACCCGCTGCGTTTCCACCTTAATAAGTAATGTTAACAAGCACGGCGCACATAGAGTTTTGAGCAGAGCACATAATGAAGTTCCACACAGCATCGACAGCGCAAGTACATATTGTAGCAAGCTCATACTGACAACTGAAACACCAACAATGGCATGTTCATGGAAGCATATATGCACACACACGCACGGGATGCTTTTAGCAAGCATCCAGCACTCACTGCGTTAGTCTGAGCATGTCCACACTGAGGTTTATCTCATGGAATGTGCATGGAGCTGGGTCCAGAGAGAAGAGATTAAAAATCTCCAATAAATTGAAGGATTTACAGGCGGACATTGTTTTATTACAGGAGATTCATTTATCAAAGACTGTAGCTGATGTTCTCACCACAGCACAGTTTCCTCATGTGTACTCAGCCTGTTACAACTCCAGACAAAGAGGTGTAGCCATTCTGATAAATAGAAGAGTAAATTTCACCGTAAACAACACAGTTATAGATCCAGAAGGTAGATTTCTAATAGTTAATTTATCTGTTCAAAATATGAATTTATGCATTGCAAATATATATGGTCCAAATGTGGATGACCCCTCATTTTTTCACTCCTTTTTCACTTCACTCTCTGATCACTCAGATAACACACTCATCATAGGAGGGGACTTTAACATGGTATTAGACTCAGGACTAGACAGACTCAGTACTTCAGGAAGTCAGCGGAACTGGCAGTCCACGAATATTGTTAAACAGTATATGAAAGATTTTGGTCTTTGTGATGCTTGGCGCTCCCACCACCCCACTCTTAGAGAATACACCTTCTTCTCACCGGTACACCACTCATACTCAAGAATAGATTATTTGTTAGTTAGCAGTTCCTTGTTGAGGGATATTTCAGACACCAAAATCCACCCCATCACTATCAGTGATCACGCTCCAGTTTCTATCACACTGAAGAATAACAGAGTTACACCACCAGCTAGGAATTGGAGATTTAATACATCATTACTAAAAGACCCTGATTTTATTAATTATTTCAAAAGGGAATGGTCTGTATATTTAGAAAATAATGACCTGCCAGGAATGTCAGCTTGTACTCTTTGGGAAGCCGGAAAAGCAGTTATGAGAGGCAAAATAATCTCTTTTTCATCAAATAAGAAAAAGAGGGAAAGTTCAAGGATATCAGATTTAGAACTCAGGATTAAATCATTAGAAATTGTCTACAGTACCTCCAAAGAGGAACACACACTGAATGAATTAAGAAAAGCTAAACTTGAATTAAACAAAATTATTGATAAACAAACACAGTTTCTCATACAAAGACTTCGCTTGGAGAACTTTGAGCACGGAAATAAATCTGGAAGGTTCCTAGCTAACCAACTAAAGAGAAACAAAGAGAAAACAACAATCACTTCTGTTAAAGACTCAAAAGGAAATGTCACCCATGACCCCGATGTAATCAACAATGCTTTTAGGGACTTCTATAAAACCTTATATTCATCACAAAATGATCCATCAGATAGTAACATAGATCAGTTTCTTAGTAATATCAACCTTCCAAAATTACAAACCGAACAGGCAATGGCTCTGGATTCACCTCTTTCAATAGGAGAACTCCATGAAGCCCTTCAACATATGCCTAGTAACAAAGCCCCGGGACCAGATGGTTTTCCAGCAGAGTTCTACAAAGAATTTTGGACTGTTTTGGCACCTGCATTTCACAAAATGGTATTACAAGTTAAGCAGAATGGCAGATTATCCCCACACATGAACTCTGCTAACATTATCTTGCTACAGAAACCAGGAAAAGACCCCATACTTCCATCCAGCTACCGCCCAATATCTCTAATAAATGCAGACCTCAAAATAATTTGTAAAGCCCTCGCCAAAAGAATAGAAAAAATAACTCCACTTATAATACATCCTGACCAGACAGGTTTCATAAAGGGTAGACACTCATCCACTAACACTCGCAGGCTAATTAATCTCATAGACTATTCTAACATCAACAACCTGGAAACCACAATAGTCTCTCTAGATGCAGAAAAAGCATTTGATCGAGTGAACTGGAAATTTTTATTCGCAGCATTAAACAAATTTGGGTTTGGGTCACACTTCATCAACTGGATAAGGATATTATATAGCTCCCCAAATGCGTGTGTGAGGACAAATGATCAAACCTCTCCAAACTTCAGTCTGCAGAGAGGTACAAGACAGGGTTGCCCACTTTCTCCATCACTTTTTGCTATTTTCATCGAACCTTTAGCAGCTGCTATCAGACAAGAAAGAAATATTAAAGGCATCCAACCCCAAAATATTGAGCATAAAATAAGTCTTTATGCTGATGATGTTTTACTTTTCCTTCAGAACTCTCAAACGTCTCTCACTCACACGATCACACTCATAAATAAATTCTCAGCACTTTCTGACTACTCTATCAATTGGTCTAAGACCACAGTTCTGCCCATTAACTGCAGAGTCCAGAATATACCAGCAATCACTTTACAGTCAGGAAATATCAGATATTTAGGCATAAACATTTCCTCCAGGCTCTCAGAGCTAACAAAGCTAAATTATGTGCAATTATTAAAGACAGTAGAGGACGATCTCTCTCGTTGGAAGTCCTTACCTATATCACTTATGGGGAGAGTTACAACCATTAAAATGATGATACTACCAAAAGTTAATTATTTGTTCTCAATGATCCCCATAAAACCATCTGCTACTTGGTTTAAGTCACTAGATTCTTGCATCTCCAAATTTCTGTGGAAAAACAAACCACCACGTATTAGTTTAAAAACCCTACAGAAGACCAAGGACTGTGGTGGATTAGATTTACCTAATTTTCAGCACTATTCCTTAGCCAATAGGTTACAGTATATATCAAAATGGTTTAAACCTAGCCCAATAGATGAACCATGGATAAATGTAGAACAAGCATTGTGTGATAATCTGGAAATCTCTGACCTGCCACTTATTAGTCAAAACGTAAAACATCACAAATGTTTCAAAAGCATTAACATCAGCACCTCTCTGACAGCCTGGTGGGAATTTCTTAAAATAACAAAGTCTTCAATTGTCCCATGTAAGCTTACACCCATCTGGAACAATCCTGACATACTGCAAAACAAAAAAATGCTAAACTTTACTCTGTGGAAGATCAAAGGAATCAAACATCTGGAACATATAATCCAAAATGGAAATTTTATTTCATTTGATGAGCTCATATCACAACACGAGATAGGCAGCAATAAATTCCTAGAATATCAACAACTTAAGTCTATAATAACAAAGAAATATATCCCCCACCAACCAGACTTACAACTCCCGACTAGGGTAGCAGAATTTCTAAGCATCTGCACCCCAAAACTACTATCAAAAATATATAAATTATTGTCTAAAATAGATGACACAATGTCTCTACCGTCCTCAAAATGGGAGGCAGATTTATCCATCAGTTCTAGTCATAGCTTCTGGCCACAAATATGTTTGAACACCTTTAGAATGACTCAGAATTCTAATTTACAGCTCATACAATACAAAATCCTTCATAGAACACACTATACAGGACAAAGGATGTTCAGGATGGGTCTAACACACTCAAACATCTGCTCACATTGCACAGATAACACACCTGATGATTATGCACACGCTTTGTGGTTCTGTGCGCCTGTCCAGAAGTTCTGGCTTGAAGTCTGTGCGGACCTATCAACATGGCTAAAGTGTAGCATCCCTGCATGCCCCACACTGTGCATACTGGGTGACTTAGACAACATCAACATGGAAATTAACTCAGCACACATGGTTCTCACAGTGTTATGTATCGCAAAGAAAACTATTCTCATGAACTGGAAAGCGAAGAACAATCTGTGTATTAACCAGTTTAGAAATTTTCTTTTAGATTATATTAGCATGGAAACAATGTCTGCCTCCTCAAAACATCAATTGGCTGAATTTCATTCTCTCTGGTCCCCTCTGATTAGCTTTATCACTTAGTGGTGGTGGTGGGTTGCTGTCCCGTCGCTCTGGGCGGTTGGGTGTGTGCTGGGGGGGGCTGTGTGGCTTCGGGCGTCTGGTGGTCTCTCGGGTCGTGGGGACCGGGTTGGTCATTGCTGGGGGGGACTGTGTGTCAGGCTTGGAGGGCAGTTTTGGGGGCTTGCGGGTGGGACTGTCTTGCGGTGTGGGGCGGGGTCCCTTAGAGGCCTTGGGGTGGTGGCTGCTGGCTCTATGCCGGGTGGCTGGGCCGCTCCGGCATGGGTGGTGGTGCTGGGCCTGGGCCCTGGTGGCTGGGCGCTGCCTTGCGCCCGGGGGGGGGGGGCCCTGCCTGTGCCTGGGGGGGCTGGGTTGTCCTGGACGCGCCACAGTATGGGTGGGTTGGTGCAGGTCCTGGTGCCGGGCTTGTTGCTCTGGGACCTCCAAGGTGTCCGCAGATGGTTGTTTTTTTTTTCAGGGTGTTGGGGCGTGCGGTGGGGGGGGGCGGTGCTTTTCCCCTGTTGGGGGGGTGGGTGGGGGGGCCTGGGTGATGGTCTGGGTGATGGTGGGTCTTAGGCCCGGGCTGCTGCGACTGGTGTGACCGGGTGGTTTGTTTGTTTGTCTGTTTGTTTTTTGTTGTTGTTTGTTTGTTGTTTGTAGAGGTCCTCCGGGGTGGGGTGGGGTGGGGCGGGATGGGTACCTTCTGGGGGTACAGTAGCTCCCGCAATATGGTCGCTGCAGGCCCCGAGCCTGGTGGACATCAGCCCCTCCTGCCCTGTGTTGGCTCCCAGGTAGCGGGGATGCCTATTGCAGCCAGTCCCTGGCTGCCTTCTCCGGGGGAGAGTAGCTCCCCCCGGTGTATATCCCCATACCCCTCTCCCTTCTGGCTCCTGTACACAGCACACACTCACACATGAAGGGTTTTGGGGCCGTGTGTGTTCGGTGGGGTGTAGTGGATGGGGCCACGTAGGTGGTCCCCTTCGGTTGCACTCTGCAGTTCCCCGCCCCTGTTTTAATTACACCTTAGACATTACTACTTATCAAACACACACTCACACACACACATTAGGTCTTGGGGGGTGGTTACACTGAGTGGCATCTGGTGGGCGGGGCTCTTTGGGTATGTAGGCTGCCCAGAGGGCCGCGCTCCCAGTCCTACAAGTTTGGCTACCCCTCAATTTTATCGCTCACTATTAGAAAATATTGAAGAGCCAGAAGGGTGAGGGGAGGGGTCTTCTTCCCACACCCCTGCTTCCTGGTTGCTGCTCGAGGCGGGAGGGGCCAAGAGGATTAATTAATTGTTCTGCTGGTTCGGGGTCTGTGGTGGCTGGGGGGCTGCTGGCCCCCTGGTGTGCCCGCTGCACTACACCCCAGCGGAGTTGAGGGAGGGAGGACGTGTGGATGTATGGGACGTGAAAGTGTGTGTGGTAATGATTGGGCCTGGATCTGGGACTTGCTGTCGCCTGGCCTGGCCTGGCCTGCCTGTGCTTCTCCCGATGGGGGGGCGGCATTGCCTCTCTCCGCTGCTCGCGACTTCACCCACCTGTGGGCACGTCTTGGCTCCCAGGGCACTTGGCCAGGGGTGCTGGGGCAGGCGCTGACCCACTGCGTGGCTGTCTGGGGCACTTGGCCCTCCTGGGTATTGGGTGGGGCCTCTGCCGGGGGGTTTGGGGGCGCTCGGGCTCCCGGGGCCCGGGTCCAGTGCACGGCCCATGTCTGGGCGGCTGGGACCTGGCGGGGTCGGTGGGCTGTTGCCCCTGGCTCTCTGAGGGCCTCTGCCCTATGCTTATGGGGGCTCTATCCGGGGGCTTCCTCTGCCGTCTTCTGGGTGGATGCGTGGTTGTCCCTGCGGTGGGCTTCCTGGGTTCTGTGCTCCGTGGGGGCTGCTGGTGGCCTGGGTCTTGTGGCCCTCTCTGCCTGCTTCTGATTGCTGGGGGGGGGGCTGTGGATTGTGGCCCTGTACACTTATACACTCATAACTAACCACGGTTACCATGTAGATCCTGTGCCATGGGTGTTGCATGTTCTCACACACACACACACACACACACATTCATTAGCCCAGTAGCATGCTCGCTAAGCAGTTGATGTGTTATCATGTCGTCTCAGGTCATCTATCCACAGCTGTGTTGTATGCGATTACCGCTTCTTGTGCTTGTTTTTGTTTGTTTGTGTGTTTGTTTTTTCTCTGCTTGTCTGCTTTCAGGTGCTCCTGGTGGCGCTAAGGCTGTATTCCCCTCAGAGGCCATGGATTGTTGTCTGTTTTGTTTTTTACAGGTGTAGCAGCTGGTTGTCTGGTTTTTGTTTCTATTTTTGTTCTGTTTCCTCTTCTTTCCTCTTCTTCTTTCCTTGTCCCCCGGTCCGGTTCAGTTCTATTACATGTTATATATTGTAAACAAAAATAAATAAATGGGCATCAAGGGGAGCTTTACATTTATAAAACTTCCCTTGGCAAAGCAAATCTGTTTGGCATCAAAGGTATTCAGACTACATTTCTGCTGCCATAATGCTGAACAGGACAAGGGAAAAAAAAAAAAAAAAAAAAAAAAAAAAAAAAAAAAAAAAGAGTATAAGTTGAAGAGTTTGTGAATAAAGGTGTGCGCACACATAGTGTGCTGTACGAAAATAGGCAGGGAGCAATGCCGGCTGGGGTATATGTTCTTGTATGTTGTCTGACTGTTTGATTTGAATGTGTTGTGTAAGTGTCCTGTTGAATGTTACATGTTTGGGCTTTGACACGCTTCACTGTGGTTGTTAACTGTGTGGTGTGTCCTAAAATGTTATATGTTTGGGCTGTGTGACATGCTTAATGCTTGTCAGTAGCTACCCACTTATTCATATATAGCAACTGACAACATAAGAAGTCCGGACATACTTTGATAGTAGTTGTAGAAGTATCCTTATTGATAATAGATCACTAATTCATAGTGATAGAACAGTAGATGAACAGGTGCTTGCACATGTCTCACGAAAATAAAATGGGTGTATGATTGCTGACGGCAGAGCAATACTGCCAAACTTATGAGTTCTTGTGGCAAACTTGATTCAGTGTCTTGACGTGTATACGCTGTTTCGCTGACTTGATTGTCACAAGAAACAAAGTGTGTTTGATAAGATCCGACCATTTTATTACGGGAGGATCAGTATGTATGGATTCTGATGTGACTGATAAACCCATTCGTATCTTAAGCATAATCTAATACGTGAGACAACGCCCTGGCACACAATCAAAAAAAAAAGAGAGAGCGGTTTTGTGTCCCCACAGTCCATAATGTAGAAAAGAGAGAAAAAAGCCTTTCTGATTTGGTGTGTGTGCTCATAGTGCAGAGTATAGAGAAAAGAGAGAAAAGAAAGCCGTTTTGGTGTCACTGGTGTTGTGACTTACACACACACATTTCTGAATTGAGAAAAGAAATTATTTTAGAGGAAGCAGTAGAGTTTAGATCCCACATTTGTTGATAGGCATTCATTTATTTCTTCACTTCTGATGAAGTTTCAACAATAAACAACAAACTTTGTATTATGAGAAAGAACCAGACTCATTCTTCAGGAATCCGAAAATAAGCACGAATTCGGATTCTCCTATAAAACGAATTAATTAACTCAAACCAAGTTAAGACTGCTTTGTCCTTCATATTTATTCATGTCTAATCAAGTTTCAACGATAAACAACGTTGTACTTTGTAGAATGAGAAAGAACTTCTTCAGCAATAAGCATCTCTCGACATATGACGAAATACAGATTTTGCTATAAAATTAATTTCTTCTATCAGCGTGACTTAAAACTGTTTGTCCTCCTTATTTATCCACTTCAAATCAAGTTTCAACAATTAAAAAAAAATTGTAGTTTGAGAAAGAACAACTTAATCTTCAGCAATCAGTATAAAAAGAGGGTAAAAAAAGGTGCAAATGCCAACCATACATCGCTAAAAGGTGGAGCGGAAGTATTCAGCTGCAAGTAGGTGTGAATGTTCGACCATAATTTGTAAAAAGTGGGTAAGAAAAGGTTCGAATGCCCGACTAAATATTAACAAAAGCGGGTGGAGAGGTCTTCGGATGAGAGTGGGTGAGAATTTCCTACCATACAAGTATGGTGGAGAGGAAGCTGTGATTGGCCGACAATAGTAAAAAGCAGGTGAGAAAAGGTGCGAATGTCAAAACATACATGATCAAAACAGGGAGCGGAGGTGTTTGGCTGCAACAAGGTGTGAATGTCCACCCATAATTAATGAAAAACGGGCAACAAGTAGGTTCGAATGCCCAACCATACATCATCAAAAGCAGGAGTGGATGTGTTCGGCTTCAAGAAGGTATGAATGTCCATCAATAATTGCTATAAAACATGAAAGAAAATTTTCGAATATCAAACCGCACATAATCATAAGCGGGAGAGGAGGTGTTCAGCTGCAAGAAGGTGTGAATATCCACCCATAATTACTGAAAAATGGGTAAGAAAAGGTGCGAATGCCCAACCATACATCATCAAAAGCAGGAGTGGATGTGTTCGGCTACAAGAAGGTTTGAATGTCCGACCGTAGTTTGTAAAAAGCGGGTAAGAACAGGTTTGTATGCCCGACTGTACACAATCAAAAGAGGGAGCGGAGTTGTTCAGCTACAAGAAGGTGTGAAAGTCCGACCATGGTTTGTAAAAAGCGGGTAAGAACAGGTTCGTATGCCCGAATATACACCATCAAATGCGGGAGCGGAGGTGTTCGGCTGTGAGTAGGTGTGAATCTCCAACCATAATTGCTGAAAAATGTGTTAGAAAAGGTAAGAATGCCGGTCCATACATCATCAAAAGCGGGAGAGGTGGTGTTCGGCTGCAAGTAGGTGTGAATGTCCAGCCATAATTACTCACAAATGGGTAAGAAAAGGTAGTATTGCCAGACCATACATGATCAAAACAGGGAGCGGAGGTGGTTAAGCTGCAAGAAGGTGTTAATGTCCGACTAAAGTTTGTAAAAAGCGGGTAAGAAAAGGTGCGAATGCCCGACAATGTATGATCAAAAGAGGGAGCGGAGGTTTTCGGCTGAAAGAAGGTCTGAATGTCCAACCATAATTTGTAAAAACCGGGGAAGAAAAGGCTCGAAAGCCCGACTATACACCATCAAAAGCTGGAGCGGAGGTGTTCAGCTGCAAGAAGGTCTGAATGTCCATCAATAATTGCTAGAAAACATGAAAGAGAATTTTCGAATATCAAACCGCACATGATAATAAGCGGGAGAGGAGGTGTTCAGCTGCAAGAAGGTGTGAATGTCCACCCATAATTACTGAAAAATGGGTAAGAAAAGGTGCGAATTCCCAACCATACATCATCAAATGCACGAGTGGATGTGTTCGGCTACAAGAAGGTTTGAATGTCCGACCATAGTTTGTAAAAAGCGGGTAAGAAAAGGTTCGAATGCCCAAACATACACCATCAAAAGAGGGAGCGGAGGTGTTCCGCTGTAAGAAGGTGTGAATGTCCGACCATAGTTGGTAAAAAGCGGGTAAGAAAAGGTTAAAATACCCGACTGTACACAATCAATAGCGGGAGCGGAGTTGTTCGGCTACTAAAAGGTGTGAAAGTCCGACCCTGGTTTTAAAAAGCGGGTAAGAAAAGGTTCGAATGCCCAAACATACACCATCAAAAGAGGTAGCGGAGGTGTTCCGCTGTAAGACGGTGTGAATGTCCGATCATAGTTGGTAAAAAGCGGGTAAGAAAAGGTTAAAATACCCGACTGTACACAATCAAAAGTGGGAGCGGAGTTGTTCAGCTAAGAGAAGGTGTGAAAGTCCGACCATGGTTTGTAAAAAGCAGTTAAGAAAAGGTTCGAATATCTAACCACACATAATCAAAAGCGGGAGCAGAGCTGTTCGACTGCAAGTAGGTGTGAATGTCAGAGAATAATTTGCAAAAAGCTGATGAGAAAGGGTGAGAAATCCCGACTATACACCATCAAATGCGGTAGCGGAGTTGTTCGGCTGTGAGTAGGTGTGATTCTCCAACCATAATTGCTGAAAAATGTGTTAGAAAAGGTAAGAATGCCATACATCATCAAAAGCGGGAGAGGTGGTGTTCGGCTGCAAGAAGGTGTGAATATCCACCCATAATTACTGAAAAATGGGTAGGAAAAGATGCGAATGTCCAACCATAAATCATCAAAAGCAGGAGTGGAGTTGTTCAGCTACAAGAAGGTATGAAAGTCCAACCATGGTTTGTAAAAAGCGGGTAAGAGAAGGTTCGAATACCCGAATATATACCATCAAAAGCGGAAGCGGAGGTGTTCGGCTGCAAGAAGGTGTGAACGTCCGACCAAAGTTTGTAAAAAGCAGTTAAGAAAAGGTTTGAATATCCAACCGAACATAATCAAAAGCGGGAGCAGAGCTGTTCGACTGCAAGTAGGTGTGAATGTCAGATCATAATTGCTGAAAAATGTGATAGAAAAGACTAGAATGCCGGACAATACATCATCAAAAGCGGGAGAAGTGGTTTTTCGGCTGCAAGTAGGTGTGAATGTCCAGCCATAATTACTCACAAACGGGGGAAGAAAAGGTAGTATTTCCAGACCACACATGATCAAAACAGGGAATGGAGGTGGTTCAGCTGCAAGGTGTGAATGTCTGAGTAAAGTTTGTAAAAACCGTGTAAGACAAGGGGCGAATGCCCGACAATGTATGATCAAAAGAGGGAGCGGAGGTTTTCGGCTGCAAGGTCTGAATGTCCAACCACAATTTGTAAAAATCGGGGAAGAAAAGGCTCGAAAGCCCAACTATACACCATCAAAAGCGGGAGCAGAGGTGTTCAGGTGCAAGAAGGTCTGAATGTCCGACCAAAAATTACTGAAAAATCGGTAAGAAAAGGTGCGAATGCCAAATCATACATCATCAAAAGCAGGAGCGGATGTGTTCGGCTACAAGACGGTTTGAATGTCCAACCATAGTAAGTAATAGGCGGGTAAGAAAAGGCTCGAATGCCCGACTATATACCATCAAAAGCGGAAGCGGAGGTGTTCGGCTGCAAGACGGTGTGAACGTCCGACCAAAGTTTGTAAAAAGCAGTTAAGAAAATGTTCGAATATCCAACCAAACATAATCAAAAGCGGGAGCAGAGCTGTTCGACAGCAAGTAGGTGTGAATGTCAGATCATAATTTGCAAAAAGCTGTTGAGAAAGGTTGAGAATGCCCGACTATACACTATCAAATGTGGGAGCGGAGGTGTTCGTCTGTGAGTAGGTGTGAATGTCCGACCATAATTGCTGAAAAATGTGTTAGAAAAGGTAAGAATGCCGGACCATATATCATCAAAAGCGGGAGAGGTTGTGTTCGGCTGCAAGTAGGTGTGAATGTCCAGCCATAATTACTCACAAACGGGTAAGAAAAGGTACTATTGCCAGACCATATATGATCAAAACAGGGAGCGGAGGTGGTTCAGCTGCAAGAAGGTTTGAATGTCCGACTAAAGTTTGTAAAAAGCGGGTAAGACAATGTGTGAATGCCCAACAATGTATGATCAAAAGAGGAGCGGAGGTTTTCGGCTGCAAGAAGGTCTGAATGTCCACCCATAATTACTGAAAAATGGGTAAGAAAAGGTGCGAAAGCCCAACCGCACATGATCATAAGTGGATGAGAAGGTGTTCGACTGCAAGTAGGTGTGAATGTAAGATCATAATTTGTAAAAAGCGGGTAAGAAAAGGTAAGAATTATCAAACCATAAATTATCAAAAGAGGCAGCAGAGTTTCGGCTGGTATTTATCAATGTCTAGATAGATTTCAACAAAAAACAACGTTGTACTTTGCAGTAAAAGAAAGTGCAAATCAAAAGTTTTAGGAATCCGAGAATAAGCTTATTTTCATGAGTTCTGCACGATTTCGGATTTTATGTATAAAATGAATTCCTTCACGCAAACTAAGTTAACACTGCTTTGTCCTTCATATGTACCCATTTCTACATATATTTCAAGCATAAACTTCCTCATACTACCCTGAATGAGAAAGAGCCACACTTGTGATTAAGCCATACGCCCCTTTTGAGGAGTTCTGCATGGTTTGGGATTTTATCTATAAAATTAATTCCTTCACTCAAACTATGTTAAAACGGCTTTTACCTTCATATTTATCAATGTCTCGATAGATTTAAACAAAAAAACAACGTTGTACTTTGCAATAAAAGAAAGAGCAAATCAAAAGTTTTAGGAATCCGAGAATAAGCTTATTTTCATGAGTTCTGCACGATTTCGGATTTTATGTATAAAATTAATTCATTCACTCAAACCAAGTTAAAACTGCTTTTTCCTTCATATTTATCAATGTCTAGATCGACTTCAACAAAGAACAACATTGTATTTTGCAGTAGAAGAAAGAGCAAAACTGAAGGATCAGGAATCCGAGAATAAGCTTCTTTTCATACGTTTTGCATGATTTGGGATTTTATGTATAAAATGAATTCCTTCACTCAAACTAAGTTAACACTGCTTTGTCCTTCATATGTACCCATTTCTACATATATTTCAAGCATAAACTTCCTCATACTACCCTGAATGAGAAAGAGCCACACTTGTGATTAAGCCATACGCCCCTTTTGAGGAGTTCTGCACGATTTCGGATTTTATGTATAAAATGAATTCATTCACTCAAACCAACTTAAAACTGCTTTTTCATTCATATTTATCAATGTCTAGATCGACTTCAACAAAGAACAACATTGTATTTTGCAGTAGAAGAAAGAGCAAAACTGAAGGATCAGGAATCCGAGAATAAGCTTATTTTCTTATGGGCAAGTGGGAAGTGCTTTGTCCTTCATATTTATCAATGTGTAGATGGATTTCAACTTCTTCTACTGCAAAGTCCAATGTTTTTCTTTGTTGAAGTCGATCTAGACATTGATGAATATGGAAGGACAAAGCAGTTTTAACTTGGTTTGAGCAAAGCAATTCATTTTATAGCAAAATCCGAAATCGTGCAGAACTCATGAAAGCAGGCTTATACTCGGATTCCTGAAACTTTAGATTTGCTCTTTCTTTTACTGCAAAGTACAACGTTGTTTTTTTGTTTAAATCTTTCTAGACATGGTAAATATGAAGGACAAATCAGTTTTAACATAGTTTGAGTGAAGTAATGCATTTTATAAGCAAAATCCCAAATCATGCAGAACTCACGAAAAGCTTTTTCTCGCTTTTCACTGCTTTTTACAAACTTTGGTCGGACGTTCACACCTTCTTGCATCCGAACACCTCCGCTTCCGCTTTTGATGATGTATATTCGGGCAATCGAACCTTTTATTACCCGTTTTTTACAAACCATTGTTGGACTTTCACACCTTCTTGTAGCCGAACACCACTTCTCCCGCTTTTGATGATGTATGGTCCAGTATTCTTACCTTTTCTAACACATTTTTCTGCAATTATGGTCGGACATTCACACCTACTCACAGCTGGACACCTCCGCTCCCGCTTTTGATCATACAATGTCGGGACATCGCTCCTTGTCTTACCAGCTTTTTACAAACTTTAGTCAAACATTCACACCTTCTTGCAGCTGAACACCTCCGCTCCCGCTTTTGATGATGTATAGTCGGGCTTTCGAGCCTTTTCTTACCCGGTTTTTACAAATTATGGTTGGACATTCAGACCTTGCAGCCGAACCCCTCCGCTCTCTTTTGATCATACATTGTCGGGCATTCGCACCTTTTCTTACCCGCCTTTTACAAACTTTAGTCGGACATTAACACCTTCTTGCAGCTTAACCACCTCCGCTCCCTGTTTTGATCATGTATGGTCTGGCAATACTACCTTTTCTTACCCATTTGTGAGTAATTATGGCTGGACATTCACAGCTACTTGCAGCCGAACACCACCTCTCCCGCTTTTGATGATGTATGGACCGGCATTCTTACCTTTTCTAACACATTTTTCAGCAATTATGGTTGGAGATTCACACCTACTCACAGCCGAACACCTCCGCTCCCGCATTTGATGGTGTATATTCGGGCATACGAACCTGATCTTACCCGCTTTTTACAAACCATGGTCGGACTTTCACACCTTCTTGTAGCTGAACAACTCCGCTCCCTCTTTTGATTGTGTACAGTCGGGCATACAAACCTGTTCTTACCCGCTTTTTACAAACTATGGTCGGACATTCAAACCTTCTTGTAGCCGAACACATCCACTCCTGCTTTTGATGATGTATGGTTGGGCATTCGCACCTTTTCTTACCCATTTTTCAGTAATTATGGGTGGATATTCACACCTTCTTGCAGCGGAACACCTCCTCTCCCGCTTATGATTATGTGCGGTTTGATATTCGAAAATTTTCTTTCATGTTTTATAGCAATTATTGATGGACATTCATACCTTCTTGAAGCCGAACACATCCACTCCTGCTTTTGATGATGTATGGTTGGGCATTCGAACCTACTTGTTGCCCGTTTTTCATTAATTATGGGTGGACATTCACACCTTGTCGCAGCCAAACACCTCCGCTCCCTGTTTTGATCATGTATATTTTGACATTTGCACCTTTTCTCACCTGCTTTTTACTATTGTCGGCCAATCACAGCTTCCTCTCCACCATACTTGTATGGTAGGAAATTCTCACCCACTCTCATCCGAAGACCTCTCCTCCCGCTTTTGTTAATATTTAGTCGGGCATTCGAACCTTTTCTTACCCACTTTTTACAAATTATGGTCGAACATTCACACCTACTTGCAGCTGAATACTTCCGCTCCACCTTTTAGTGATGTATGGTTGGCATTTGCACCTTTTGTTACCCTCTTTTTATACTGATTGCTGAAGATTAAGTTGTTCTTTCTCAAACTACAATTTTTTTTTAATTGTTGAAACTTGATTTGAAGTGGATAAATAAGGAGGACAAACAGTTTTAAGTCACGCTGATAGAAGAAATTAATTTTATAGCAAAATCTGTATTTCGTCATATGTCGAGAGATGCTTATTGCTGAAGAAGTTCTTTCTCATTCTACAAAGTACAACGTTGTTTATCGTTGAAACTTGATTAGACATGAATAAATATGAAGGACAAAGCAGTCTTAACTTGGTTTGAGTTAATTAATTCGTTTTATAGGAGAATCCGAATTCGTGCTTATTTTCGGATTCCTGAAGAATGAGTCTGGTTCTTTCTCATAATACAAAGTTTGTTGTTTATTGTTGAAACTTCATCAGAAGTGAAGAAATAAATGAATGCCTATCAACAAATGTGGGATCTAAACTCTACTGCTTCCTCTAAAATAATTTATTTTCTCAATTCAGAAATGTGTGTGTGTAAGTCACAACACCAGTGACACCAAAACGGCTTTCTTTTCTCTCTTTTCTCTATACTCTGCACTATGAGCACACACACCAAATCAGAAAGGCTTTTTTCTCTCTTTTCTACATTATGGACTGTGGGGACACAAAACCGCTCTCTCTTTTTTTTTTGATTGTGTGCCAGGGCGTTGTCTCACGTATTAGATTATGCTTAAGATACGAATGGGTTTATCAGTCACATCAGAATCCATACATACTGATCCTCCCGTAATAAAATGGTCGGATCTTATCAAACACACTTTGTTTCTTGTGACAATCAAGTCAGCGAAACAGCGTATACACGTCAAGACACTGAATCAAGTTTGCCACAAGAACTCATAAGTTTGGCAGTATTGCTCTGTCGTCAGCAATCATACACCCATTTTATTTTCGTGAGACGTGCAGGCACCTGTTCATCTACTGTTCTATCACTATGAATTAGTTTATCTATTATCAATAAGGATACTTCTACAACTACTATCAAAGTATGTCCAGACTTCTTATGTTGTCAGTTGCTATATATGAATAAGTGGGTAGCTACTGACAAGCATTAAGCATGTCACACAGCCCAAACATATAACATTTCAGGACACACCACACAGTTAACAACCACAGTGAAGTGTCAAAGCCCAAACATTTAACAGGACACTTACACAACACATTCAAATCAAACAGTCAGACAACATACAAGAACATATACCCCAGCCGGCATTGCTCCCTGCCTATTTTCCTACAGCTCACTATGTGTGCGCACACCTTTATTCACAAACTCTTCAACTTATACTCTTTTACCGAAGCTGCTACGGCTCGATTGGCCGAATACCCTTAGATCCTATTTCGGTGAATTTGACATCTGCCTTACATGTAACAGATTAGCGGTTTAGCAGTTTTAATTTAGTTTGAGTGAAGGAATTCATTTAATAGCAAAATCCGAAATCGTGAAGCACTCATGAAAGTAAGCTTATTCTCGGATTCCTGAAACTTTAGATTTGCTCTTTCTGTTACTGCAAAGTACAACGTTGTTTTTTTTGTTTAAATCTTTCTAGACATGGTAAATATGAACGACAAAGCAGTTTTAACATAGTTTGAGTGAAGGAATTCATTTTATAGATAAAATCCCAAGAGTCTGCAGAGAAAAGAGAGTGAATGCGAAGCAGACTTTAACACGGCTATGGGAGCGAGCCGAGTGTCGGCTAACCGGGAGAATTGCTTGAAAGAAACGCGACACCGAATGAGCGGTCAGAACAAAGCCTCAATACGGGATTCTCGTGGTGTTTTTGTTGCTGCCTTGTCTTTTGCATAGAGCAAAAGACAAGGCAGCCATCGAATAGGGCCCGATTGTTCCTACTTGGTCAGCCGAGGAGCAAGGGGGGGGGGGGGGGGGGGGGGGGCAAGCGTCTCAACCAAGCAAAGCTCACCATGGGGAAGGTGGCTATACCAACCAGCCTGATGCCCTGCTCCCGCAGTGACGGATAATCGTACTCTGGTTTCTCTTCATAACATACAAGTCTTTCGCCTTTTACTAAAGACTTCCGTGGAGAGCAGCACTAATGAGTTGTTTCTATTATTGGCAGGCTTTACCTTTGCGGGTGAAGCCCTTTCTGTCTGTGCAAAAGAAATCTTGCTACTTTGCAGAGTGACTTCTCTGAGTAGAGTCGCCTTACTTGTTGCGACTGTGCCGATGTTCGAAGCTGGAGTGCAAAGTTGTTGCTTGAATGGTGCTTGCTGGAGCATGCGGGAGTGCAAAGTTATATCATTTAAAAGGGCTGAAGAGTGCTCAGTGCAGCGGGTGGGCGGAGGTGCAACGTGACACTCTGGCCACCTATGGCCATAAAAAGAACACTGCTACAAGTGCGCATTGTGCCAGCAAGGGCCCTCGGACCTGAAACAGTAGACAGTTATCGATTCTCGGCCTTTTGGCTAAGATCAAGTGTAGTATCTGTTCTTATCAGTTTAATATGTCCTCTATACGAGGACAACATATTAAATGGATTTTTAAGAATAGGAGTTGAAAAAGAAGCTTGCTCCGTTCACTCCAAGCCTCGACCCGGTACTGCAGTGCCGCTGGGAACGGTGCGCTCTCCTCTGCTCTTGTGAAAAAGCAAACAGCGGTGCAGGATGGAAGTTTCAGGGAGCCCAAGATGAAACTTTCTTTTAATCTGCTGAGAAAAGAGAGTGAATGCGAAGTGGACTTTAACACGGCTCTGGGAGCGAGCCGAGTGCGGGCTAACCGGGAGAATTGCTTGAAAGAAACGCGACACCGAATGAGTGGTCTGAACAAAGCCTCAATACGGTGTTCCCGTGGTGTTTGTGGCTGCCTTGTCTTTTGCACAGAGTAAAAGACAAGGCAGCCATCGAATAGATTGTTTCTACTTGGTCAGCCGAGGAGCAGGGGGGGGGGGGGGGGGGGGGGGGGGGGGGGGGGGGGGCAAGCGTCTCAACCAAGCAAAGCTCACCAAGTAGGAACAATCGGGCCCTTTTCGATGGCTGCAACACCTGAAAGAGATATTGATGCGAGACCCGATCAAATGCTTTTTCAAAGTCTAAATTTAAGATGACAAGCCGGGTGTTTCTGTCTCTAGCGTAATCAATGATGTCTCCAATCAGTACGAGGCTGTCGGTGAGTTGTCTCCCTGAGATGGCACAAGCTTGGTCTGGGTGAATTACCTCCTCTAAAACAGAGGACATCCGTCAAAAACCTTGCTAAAAAGTTTACAGTCAAAGTTTAAAAGTGTGATGGGCCTCCAATTCTTTAGGTCAGTCTTATCATTTTTTTTATAAAGTAGAGTCACTATTCCCACTCTAAAACTGTCAGGCAGTCGGTCGAGTTTTTCAAAATCTTTAAAAACATCTAAAATGTCTGATGATAAAAGGTCCCAATAGGTCAGATAGGTAAGAAAAGGTTAGAATGCCCGACTATATATTAACAAAAGCGGGAGGAGAGGTCTTCGGATGAGAGTGGGTGAGAATTTCCAACCATAATCTATAAAATACGGTGAAAAAAAATATATGAATGCCTCATAAAACACTAAAAGCGGAAGTGTTCGGCTGCAAGAAGGTGTGAATGTCCGACTATATTTGGTGAAAAGCAGGTGAAGCAAGGTCTGAATGCCCAACCTTACATCATCAAAAGCGAGATCAGAGGTGTTTGGCTGCAAGAAGGCCATAGTTTGCCAAAAGCGGGTAAGGTGCGAATGTCCGACTAAATATCAACAAAATTTGGGGCGGAGGTCTTCGGATGCAAGTGGGTGTGAATGTCCGACTATATTTGGTGAAAAGCAGGTGAAGCAAGGTCTGAATGCCCAACCTTACATCATCAAAAGCGAGATCAGAGGTGTTTGGCTGCAAGAAGGCCATAGTTTGCCAAAAGCGGGTAAGGTGCGAATGTCCGACTAAATATCAACAAAATTTGGGGCGGAGGTCTTCGGATGCAAGTGGGTGTGAATGTCCGACTATATTTGGTGAAAAGCAGATGAAGCAAGGTCTGAATGCCCAACCTTACATCATCAAAAGCGAGATCAGAGGTGTTTGGCTGCAAGAAGGCCATAGTTTGCCAAAAGCGGGTAAGGTGCAAATGACCGACTAAATATCAACAAAAGTGGGGGCGGAGGTCTTCGGATGCAAGTGGGTGTGAATATCCCACCATACAAGTATGGTGGAGAGGAAGCTGTGAATGGCCGACCATAGTAAAAGGCGGGTGAGAGAAGGTGCGAATGTAAAACCATACATAATCAAAACAGGGAGCGGAGGTGTTCTGCTCTAAGAAGGTGTGAATGTCCAACCATAGTTGGTAAAAAGCGGGTAAGAAAAGGTTGAAATACCCGACTGTACACAATCAATAGCGGGAGCGGAGTTGTTCGGCTACTAAAAGGTGTGAAAGTCCGACCATGGTTTGTAAAAAGCGGGTAAGAAAAGGTGCGAATGCCCGACAATGTATGATCAAAAGAGGGAGTGGAGGTTTTCGGCTGCAAGAAGGTCTGAATGTCCAACCATAATTTGTAAAAACCGGGGAAGAAAAGGCTCGAAAGCCCGACTATACACCATCAAAAGTGGGAGCGGAGGTGTTCAGCTGCAAGACGGTCTGAATGTCCATCAATAATTGCTAGAAAACATGAAAGAAAATTTTCGAATATCAAACTGCACATGATCATAAGCGGGAGAGGAGGTGTTCAGCTGCAAGAAGGTGTGAATGTCTACCCATAATTACTGAAAAATGGGTAAGAAAAGGTGCGAATGCCTAACCATACATCATCAAAAGAGGGAGCGGAGGTGTTCCGCTGTAAGACGGTGTGAATGTCCGACCATAGATGGTAAAAAGCGGGTAAGAAAAGGTTAAATTACCCGACTGTACACAATCAAAAGAGGGAGCGGAGTTGTTCAGCTAAGAGAAGGTGTGAAAGTCCGACCTTGGTTTGTAAAAAGCGGGTAAGAAAAGGTTCGTATGCCCGAATATACACCATCAAAAGCGGAAGCGGAGGTGTTCGGCTGCAAGATATTGTGAACGTCCGACCAAAGTTTGTAAAAAGCAGTTAAGAAAAGGTTCGAATATCTAACCAAACATAATCAAAAGCGGGAGCAGAGCTGTTCGACTGGAAGTAGGTGTGAATGTCAGATCATAATTTGCAAAAAAGCTGATGAGAAAGGGTGAGAATAACCGACTATACACCATCAAATGCGGTAGCGGAGTTGTTCGGGCTGTGAGTAGGTGTGAATCTCCCACCTAGACAAAACTTTATTCATTTATTTATTCTAAAAATTTTTTTTTAATAATTAGTAAAACCATATGCTGTAAAAACCTGGTTCATTATTGCTTCCATCCCTCCTGTTGAGACATGACATGGTCCGTGGCTCAATACTGCAGCATATTTAAACAAATTCTTTGGCAGTATGGTTTTCCTTCCGGTCATTCATACGAGTCTATTGTAGATGGCAATTGAATAACATCTAATAATGCTAAAATATTTGTAGTTTATACATTTAGCTGTGGATGTCAACATACCTGTTTTTCCAATGCTGTGTTAACACATGTACAGTTGAGAAGGCATACTGACTGTCAGTGTAAACGTTAACAACCTTTTTGTTATTTAATTTACAAGCTTCAGTTAAAGCTACCAATTCGACTGCTTGAACAGAGTAATTTTTTGGTAGTGGTTGTTTTAAGAAAACTTCAGTTTCTGTTACTACTGCAAATCCTGTAGCATTTGTGCCATCAGGGTTTTTTTCCTTGATCTGTTGAATAAATATAGTTATTTCTGCATTTTCATAACGTATATCAGTTAAGTCTGGCCTGGGTAAAACACTGATGGTTATTTCTGACATGCAATCATGAGGCTTTCCATCTGTGGGGTAGGTAGCAGTGTGGATGGATTAAGTGTAGCACATCTCTCGACAACAAGGTGTGGCTGTGAAAGAAGAACTGTTATGTAGGAGAGATGTCTGGTAAAGATATTTTGTTAAGTAACCATATCACAGCCACTGCATGAGGTACCTTAAGTGTTAATGGGTGAAATAACACCATTATTGTTGATGCCTGCACTGCCAATGGCTTCTGGCCATTGATTCAAAAGTACGATCTCGTCCCTTTTTCCCCCTTTCAGTGGACACTGGCCCCTAATTACCGCAATTCAGCAGGGGGTCTTTCATTAGGAGTACTGGACTCCCCCGTGCACGGTTTCAGCTCCGACCCTGGAAAGCGGAAAAAACGTTGAGATCTGGTTTGAGGACCCAATTGTTGAGAAAAGTCTCTCAATGAGACTCAGAGTTGCTGGAGTCAGTTAATGCAAATGTTTAATCTTGCAGCAAGTTCAAGAATAGGTGTGTGAATGGGTGTATGTGTGCAAACGTGTGTGAGTTTGTGTATGTGAGAGTTTAAAGAACCTGTTATCCACAGGCAGGTCTTAACTAGTATGGCACAGGTCCAGCCTGTCTCATCTTTTTTGGAAGGTCCAGCGCTCGGCCGTAACCCTTCTGTCTGTTTGGACTCTCACATACATTCGGTTAATCATAGAAAAACGAGAACAAAACTTTTTAGCCCCTTAAATTCATAAAACAGACATGGTGCAGTTATTTCCATTCTAGAAAATAAGAGTAATCACCACCATTCCTATAAATTCTGGATATTCTAACAATCTGAATATTTTTTAAATGTTCGATGAAGCCCTTTGCTGTTCTGTTTAGAGACTCAGCTGATCATAAACCAAGTTTTGCTCTTGAACCAAGCTTCTAA
The DNA here is from genome assembly GCF_036924035.1 of Leuresthes tenuis. NCBI lineage: Eukaryota > Metazoa > Chordata > Actinopteri > Atheriniformes > Atherinopsidae > Leuresthes > Leuresthes tenuis. Next base: position 12,608,817 of record NW_027325366.1, on the reverse strand, counting down.
ACTCTTCACCTTTTTCATTTCTCAGTTAGTATTCACTTTAAAACTGATTAAAAGAAAAATTAAATGAATGCCTATCAACAAATGTGGGATCTAAACTCTAGTGCTTTCTCTAAAATAATTTCCTTTCTCAATTCAGAAATGTGTGTGTGTGTAAGTCACAACACCCGTGACACCAAAACGGCTTTCTTTTCTCTCTTTTCTCTACACTCTGCACTGTGAGCACACACACCAAATCAGAAAGGCTTTTTTCTCTCTTTTCTACATTATGGACTGTGGGGACAGTCCATAATGTGTGCCAGGGCGTTGTCTCACGTATTAGATTATGCTTAAGATACGAATGGGTTTATCAGTCACATCAGAATCCATACATACTGATCCTCCCGTAATAAAATGGTCGGATCTTATCAAACACACTTTGTTTCTTGTGACAAGTCAGCGAAACAGCGTATACACGTCAAGACACTGAATCAAGTTTGCCACAAGAACTCATAAGTTTGGCAGTATTGCTCTGCCGTCAGCAATCATACACCCATTTTATTTTCATGAGACATGTGCTGGCACCTGTTCATCTACTGTTCTATCACTATGAATTAGTTTATCTATTATCAATAAGGATACTTCTACAACTACTATCAAAGTATGTCCGGACTTCTTATGTTGTCAGTTGCTATATATGAATAAGTGGGTTGCTACTGAAAAGCATTAAGCATGTCACACAGCCCAAACATATAACATTTCAGGACACACCACACAGTTAACAACCACAGTGAAGCGTGTCAAAGCCCAAACATGTAACATTCAACAGGACACTTACACAACACATTCAAATCAAACAGTCAGACAACATACAAGAACATATACCCCAGCCGGCATTGCTCCCTGCCTATTTTCCTACAACTCACTATGTGTGCGCACACCTTTATTCACAAACTCTTCAACTTATACTCTTTTACCGAAGCTGCTACAGCTCGATTGGCCAAATACCCTTAGATCCTATTTCGGTGAATTTGACATCTGCCTTGTATGTAACAGATTAGTGGTTTAGCAGTTTTAATTTAGTTTGAGTGAAGGAATTCATTTTATAGCAAAATCCGAAATCGTGAAGAACTCATGAAAGTAAGCTTATTCTCGGATTCCTGAAACTTTAGATTTGCTCTTTCTTTTACTGCAAAGTACAACGTTGAGCAGCACTAATGAGTTGTTTCTATTGTTGGCAGGCTTTACCTTTGCAGATGAAGCCCTTTCTGTCTGTGCAAAAGAAATCTTGTTACTGTGCAGAGTGACTTCTCTGAGTAGAGTCGCCTTACTTGTTGCGACTGTGCCGATGTTCGAAGCTGGAGTGCAAAGTTGTTGCTTGAATGGTGCTCGCTGGAGCGTGTGGTAGTGTAAAGTTATACCATTTAAAAGGGCTGAAGAGTGCTCAGTGCAGCGGGTGGGCGGAGGTGCGGAATGCGAAGTAGACTTTAACACGGCTCTGGGAGCGAGCCGAGTGCGGGCTAACCAGGAGAATTGCTTGAAAGAAACACGACACCGAATGAGGTGGCTGTTTTGGAACAAGTTTGTACACCCCGACCTGATCTTTTAGAGACTCCTCTTCCAAACTCTGACATGATTCTTTTTGTAGATGGATCAGCTTTGCGTGATCCAGCCACAGGTACTAACTGTGTTTGGTTTGCAGTATGTTCTTCACATGACACTTTGTTGTCTGGTTCTCTTCCTAAACATTTCTCTGCTCAAACTACTGAGCTTATTGCACTTACTGAAGCTTGTAAGTTGGCAGCTGGTAAGTCTGTCACTATTTACACAGATTCCAGATATGCTTTTGGTGTTGTTCATGACTTTGGTGCGCTGTGGAAACACAGGCATTTCCTTAAATCAGATGGTAAAACTATTCTGAACTCCAAGCAGGTTTCTGATCTTCTTGATGCGATCCTTTTGCCTACAGCAATCTCGGTCTGTAAGTGTGCGGCTCACACTAACTCAGACGATCCTGTTGCTTGTGGCAATGCCAGAGCTGATGCTGCAGCTAAGCAAGCAGCTAATTTTTTTCCTGTTTTCGCTTCCCTCTCTTTGCAGGCAGAAGACTCCCTCACAGATCTCCATGCTTTGCAAACTTTTGCCTCTGCAGATGAAATTTGGTCCTCTGGACGCATTTGGTCCTCTGTGGGTGCAACTCATACGTATGGTGTTTGGATGGGACCTGATGGTAAACCCTGTCTACCTAAACATTTTTTTCCTCATTTTTCAAAATTGACACATGGGTTGAACCATGTGTCAAAAGGGGGGATGCTGAATGCACTCACTGCTCAGTGGTTCACAAAAGGGTTCAGTTCATATGCGCAAAAATACTGTCAGTCATGTATGGTTTGTGCCACACATAATGTAGGAAAGGCATTACACACATCGCAAGTTGCACACCCTCCACCAGAGAAACCTTTTGAACATTTGATGATGGATTTTGTTGAACTCACACCAGCTGAAGGAAAGAAATATGCACTAGTAATAGTGGACGTGTTTAGTAAATGGGTTGAAGTTTTCCCTGCAAAACATGCAAACAGTAATGCAGTGACTAAAGCACTGCTAAACAGAAATCATTCCTAGATGGGGCATTCCAGAGAAGATCAGCAGTGATAATGGCACACATTTTGTAAACACTGCATTGACTGAGGTTGGTAAATTCCTGGGAATAACCTTGCGCACACATTGTGCTTATCATCCACAGAGTGGAGGTGCTGTGGAAAGAGAAAATGGTACATTAAAGTCCAAGTTAGCCAAATGTTGTGAAGAAACAGGTCTGCCATGGACAAAAGCATTACCTATTGTGCTTACCTACATGAGAATGAGAATCAGAGCTCAAGTGAATCTCAGCCCATTTGAAATTTTATTTGGTAGACCTCCTAACCTGGGATTGGGACCTGTAACCAGACCCCTCCCTTCCACAACTGTTTGTGATGATGCTATGTTGTCTTACTGTCGAAACCTTTCCACTGTTCTATCTCAAGTTTCACAGACAGTAAAAGCAGCCCTTCCAGCCACAGAAAACACACCACTCCAACCAGATGACAGGTGGTGAAGGAACTTCGCAGGAAACATTGGAAGTCCAAACGTTGGCAAGGCCCGTTCCAGGTGCTACTGGTCACTCACACAGCTGTTAAAGTTGCAGAGAGAGCAACCTGGATTCATGCCAGTCACTGTAAGAAGGTACCTGAACCAGTAGATGACTTCCACCCTGACATACATCAGCCTAACCAACACACCCGGAAGGACAAAGATAAGAGTCAGCAGTAAAAGCTGTACTCCAACGGTGTGTTAAGTGCTAGTAACCTCTGACACCGAAGATTGAAACATCCTTACTGAGACCAGCGATGAAGATGATCATACACATGCTGTGAACCATGGAAGAAACTGTTTGTTGTTTGTATTTTCTTATTTGTAACCAGCATGTGCACATTGTATCTTGATTTCACAGGAAGCAATAATACAGGGCTGCTGTATTTCCCCACGACCCGAGAGACCACCAGACGCCTGAAGCCACACAGCCCCCCCCAGCACACACCCAACCGCCCAGAGCGACGGGACAGCAACCCACCACCACCACTATGTGATCAAGCTAATCAGAAGGGACCAGAGAGAATTAAATTCAGCCAATTGATGTTTTGAGGAAGCAGACATTGTTTCCATGCTAATATAATCTAAAAGAAAATTTCTAAACTGGTTAATACACAGATTGTTCTTCGCTTTCCAGTTCATGAGAATAGTTTTCTTTGCTATACATAACACTGTGAGGATCATGTGTGCTAAGCTAAATTCCACATTGATGTTGTCTAAGTCACCCAGTATGCACAGTGTGGGGCATGCAGGAATGCTACTCTTTAGTCATGTTGATAGGTCCGCACAGACTTCAAGCCAGAACCTCTGGACAGGCGCACGAAACCACAAAGCGTGTGCATAATCATCAGGTGTGTTATCTGTGCAATGTGAGCAGATGTTTGAGTGTGTTAGACCCATCCTGAACATCCTTTGTCCTGTATAGTGTGTTCTATGAAGAATTTTGTATTGTATGAGCTCTAAATTAGGATTTTGAGTCATTCTGAAGGTGTTCAAACATATATGTGGCCAGAAGCTATGACTAGAACTGATGGATAAATCTGCCTCCCATTTTGAGGACGGTAGAGACATTGTGTCATCTATCTTAGACAATAATTTATATATTTTTGATAGTAGTTTTGGGGTGCAGATGCTTAGAAATTCTACTACGTAGTAGTAAGTAGTCGGTCATTCACACCTTACCCGTTTTCTTGCAGCCAAACACCTCTGATCTCGCTTTTGATGATGTAAGATTGGGCATTAAGACCTTGCTTTTCCTGCTTTTCACCAACTATAGACGGACATTCACACCTTCTTGCAGCCGAACACTTCCGCTCCACCTTTTAGGTTTCTATCACACCTTTTTTTACACCGCATTTTATAGATTATGGTTGGAAATTCTCAACCACTCATCCGAAGACCTCTCCTCCCGCTTTTGTTAATATATTTGAACTTTAGTCAGACATTCACACCTACTTGCAGCCGAACACCACCTCTCTAGCTTTTGATGATGTATGGTCCGGCATTCTTACCGTTTCTAACACATTTTTCAGCAATTATGGTAGGACATTCACACCTTCTTGCAGCTGAACACCTCCTCTCCCACTTATGATCATGTGCGGATTGATTTTCGAAAATTTTCTTTCATGTTTTCTAGCAATTAATGATGGACATTTAGACCTTCTTGCAGCTGAACACCTCCGCTCCCGCTTTTGATCATACATTGTCAGACATTCGCACCTTGTCTTACCCGCTTTTTACAAACTTTAGTCAAACATTCACACCTTTTTGCAGCCGAACACAGTTTTTTTCAGCCGAATTTGGGCATTCAAACCTTTTCATACCCACTTTTTACCAACTATGGTCGGACATTCACACCGTCTTACAGCGGAACACCTCCGCTCCATCTTTTGATGGTGTATGTTCGGGCATTCGAACCTTTTCTTACCCGCTTTTTACAAACTATGCTCGGACATTCAAACCTTCTTGTAGCCGAACACATCCACTCCTGCTTTTGATGATGTATGGTTGGGCATTCGAACCTACTTGTTGCCCGCTTTTCATTAATTATGGGTGGACATTCACACCTTGTCGCAGCCAAACACCTCCGCTCCCTGTTTTGATCATGTATGGTTGGACATTCGCACCTTTTCTCACCCGCTTTTTGCAAACTATGGTCGGCCCTTCACAGCTTCCTCTCCACCATACTTGTAGGGTGGGATATTCACACCCACTTGCATCCGAAGACCTCCGCCCCCACTTTTGTTGATATTTAGTTGGTCATTCGCACCTTACCCGCTTTTGGCAAACTATGGCCTTCTTGCAGCCAAAAACCTCTGATCTCGCTTTTTATGATGTAAGGTTGGGCATTCAGACCTTGCTTCACCTGCTTTTCACCAAATATAGTCGGACATTCACACCTTCTTGCAGCCGAACACTTCCGATCCACCTTTTAGTTTTCTATGGGGCATTCACACCTTTTTTTTCCACCGCATTTTATAAAAACACCACAGGAACACCGTATTGAGGCTTTGTTCTGACCGCTCATTCGGTGTCGCGTTTCTTTCAAGCAATTCTCCTGGTTAGCCCGCACTCGGCTCGCTCCCAGAGCCGTGTTAAAGACTACTTCGCATTCCGCCCACCCGCTGCACTGAGCAACTTTGCACTCCAGCTTCGAACATCGGCACAGTCGCAACAAGTAAGGCGACTCTACTCAGAGAAGTCACTCTGCACAGTAACAAGATTTCTTTTGCACAGACAGAAAGGGCTTCATCCGCAAAGGTAAAGCCTGCCAAAAATAGAAACAACTCATTAGTGCTGCTCAACGTTGTACTTTGCAGTAAAAGAAAGAGCAAATCTAAAGATTCAGGAATCCGAGAATAAGCTTACTTCCATGAGTTCTTCACGATTTCGGATTTTGCTATAAAATGAATTCCTTCACTCAAACTAAATTAAAACTGCTAAACCGCTAATCTGTTACATGCAAGGCAGATGTCAAATTCACCGAAATAGGATCTAAGGGTATTTGGCCAATCGAGCTGTAGCAGCTTCGGTAAAAGAGTATAAGTTGAAGAGTTTGTGAATAAAGGTGTGCGCACACATAGTGAGTTGTAGGAAAATAGGCAGGGAGCAATGCCGGCTGGGGTATAGGTTCTTGTATGTTGTCTGACTGTTTGATTTGAATGTGTTGTGTAAGTGTCCTGTTGAATGTTACATGTTTGGGCTTTGACACGCTTCACTGTGGTTGTTAACTGTGTGGTGTGTCCTGAAATGTTATATGTTTGGGCTGTGTGACATGCTTAATGCTTTTCAGTAGCAACCCACTTATTCATATATAGCAACTGACAACATAAGAAGTCCGGACATACTTTGATAGTAGTTGTAGAAGTATCCTTATTGATAATAGATAAACTAATTCATAGTGATAGAACAGTAGATGAACAGGTGCCAGCACATGTCTCATGAAAATAAAATGGGTGTATGATTGCTGACGGCAGGCAGAGCAATACTGCCAAACTTATGAGTTCTTGTGGCAAACTTGATTCAGTGTCTTGACGTGTATACGCTGTTTCGCTGACTTGTCACAAGAAACAAAGTGTGTTTGATAAGATCCGACCATTTTATTACGGGAGGATCAGTATGTATGGATTCTGATGTGACTGATAAACCCATTCGTATCTTAAGCATAATCTAATACGTGAGACAACGCCCTGGCACACAATCAAAAAAAAAAAAAAGAGAGAGCGGTTTTGTGTCCCCACAGTCCATAATGTAGAAAAGAGAGAAAAAAGCCTTTCTGATTTGGTGTGTGTGCTCACACTGCAGAGTGTAGAGAAAAGAGAGAAAAGAAAGCCGTTTTGGTGTCACGGGTGTTGTGACTTACACACACACATTTCTGAATTGAGAAAGGAAATTATTTTAGAGGAAGCACTAGAGTTTAGATCCCACATTTGTTGATAGGCATTCATTTAATTTTTCTTTTAATCAGTTTTAAAGTGAATACTAACTGAGAAATGAAAAAGGTGAAGAGTTTAGAAGCTTGGTTCAAGAGCAAAACTTGGTTTATGATCAGCTGAGTCTCTAAACAGAACAGCAAAGGGCTTCATCGAACATTTAAAAAAGATTCAGATTGTTAGAATATCCAGAATTTATAGGAATGGTGGTGATTACTCTTATTTTCTAGAATGGAAATAACTGCACCATGTCTGTTTTATGAATTTAAGGGGCTAAAAAGTTTTGTTCTCGTTTTTCTATGATTAACCGAATGTATGTGAGAGTCCAAACAGACAGAAGGGTTACGGCCGATCGCTGGACCTTCCAAAAAAGATGAGACAGGCTGGACCTGTGCCATACTAGTTAAGACCTGCCTGTGGATAACAGGTTCTTTAAACTCTCACACACACAAACTCACACACGTTCGCACACATACACCCATACACACACACATTCTTGAACTTGCTGCAAGATTAAACATTTGCATTAACTGACTCCAGCAACTCTGAGTCTCATTGAGAGACTTTTCTCAACAATTGGGTCCTCAAACCAGATCTCAACGTTTTTTCCGCTTTCCAGGGTCAGAGCTGAAACCGTGCACGGGGGAGTCCAGTACTCCTAATGAAAGACCCCCTGCTGAATTGCGGTAATTAGGGGCCAGTGTCCACTGAAAGGGGGAAAAAGGGACGAGATCGTACTTTTGAATCAATGGCCAGAAGCCATTGGCAGTGCAGGCATCAACAATAATGGTGTTATTTCACCCATTAACACTTAAGGTACCTCATGCAGTGGCTGTGATATGGTTACTTAACAAAATATCTTTAGCAGACATCTCTCCTACATAACAGTTCACTGACAGTCAGTATGCCTTCTCAACTGTACATGTGTTAACACAGCATTGGAAAAACAGGTATGTTGACATCCACAGCTAAATGTATAAACTACAAATATTTTAGCATTATTAGATGTTATTCAATTGCCATCTACAATAGACTCGTATGAATGACCGGAAGGAAAACCATACTACCAAAGAATTTGTTTAAATATGCTGCAGTATTGAGCCACGGACCATGTCATGTCTCAACAGGAGGGATGGAAGCAATAATGAACCAGGTTTTTACAGCATATGGTTTTACTAATTATTGAATTTTTTTTTTTAGAATAAATAAATGAATAAAGTTTTGTCTAGCAGGTCAAATATGTGCAAAATACATTCCACAGGGCAATCTAAGACCAAAACGAAGATAATTCCCTAAGCCAGTGTATCTTTTTCAACATATTTGTTTGGATTTCATTATTTCATTATTGTGTAGATTTCATTGAACTAAATTAATGTTAAGGGAAACGATTCTGCTCAGTGACAACAGAGGTTTTTACCAAATGGTCTGAAATATTTCCATGTGCACAAGCAGATGCACTCTCAGTAGCAAAATCACGCGTAAAATAACTAATTTCTAGATTTGAAATTCCTGAAAAGATCTTCAGTGATAATTTGACACACTTTGTAAACTATGTCATCTCACTGATGGCAAAGAACTTAAAATAGATCTTAGAAACCACTGTGATATAGAAGGTTTTTCTAACACATTGGAATTGTTTTACTATTTACATATGCATGTGCAGTGAAGAATTGCTTGCTGCTGATAAATGCAAAGAAGAACAGCTTACACATAGATGCTCACATATAGGCTGCTGAATGCAATGAAGACCTGCTTATCCAGTAAAGTTCAATGTCAATGTGTAATATTCAATTAGGATTTGCAAAACAGTGAAGTTAAACAATGAATGGGTCCATAGTCGGTATGAGAAGACTACAGGAATATTTACCTGGGTGTACGTTCAAACAGAGATGAGAAAATTGCGATAAATTATTGTTTGTTTGTTTGTTAGTATGTATATGAATGTTATGTGTATAAACTGTGTTGAGTTGTAGTTACTCAGTAGTGTCTCAGTGAAACAACCGACGGGGGAAGCCTTGCGGTGACAACAAAAGCAGTGTTTTACTGATCAGTCAAGTTGCTCCAGTGTACTCCATACAAACTGGTTGGCTACTGAAGGGATAGAAAATGGGGAATACTTGTTTTAAAGCAAACAAGGAATTAGATGGGAAAAATACATGTTTTAACGGGACCCAGACAATATTAAATACTCAGACAGATGGGAGAAGAAGTGTAGTTTTGTAGGAAATCACAAAATTATTACATAAAATTAGTGAAATCAATTGAAGAATGCCTTTCTGAAGAGCTGTTTACCACACATGAGCAGCTTTGCGACCAAGCACATTGTAGATCGCTTTACTGCCAAAATGATCTAGTTTAATGGATTGGTTTAGACATGCATAACAGCATTTTAAGAACAAAGAGAGAAACAAAAAGGGACAACGCTTCATGGTGGAAGGTGATGTATAAATAACTGTGTATATGATGAAGGAGAGACCATTTGAGCAGCACAGCCATTTCGCAGCACAGGGACAGCAGTCCAAGTTAAAGGATCTCCCACGTGGTATCACCTGTCACACTGTGTCAAGGCATCAAAAGAAGAAAAAATCACCAAACTCAAGGACAAAGAGACGAAGACTCCGGTGAACGAAGAGAGAGGACTTACAAACCAGAAATACAAAAGGATGCTCGATATCAAGATGCAGAAGAAGAGGCTAACAATGCCACGAACACTTACGATGCTGGGAATGATACCAGCAATGAACAGAGAAGAAGATTCAGTGTCATCAATCTGCAACACGTGCCTCTAATGAGGGGGTGAATATAGAATCCTCAACGATTACAACGTCTCTTGGAACTGTGACAACAACAAGGTTTAAACCATTTTGATATATATTGTAACCTATTGGCTAAGGAATAGTGCTGAAAATGAGGTAAATCTAATCCACCACTGTCCTTGGTCTTCTGTAGGGTTTTTAAACTAATACGTGGTGGTTTGTTTTTCCACAGAAATTTGGAGATGCATGAATCTAGTGACTTAAACCAAGTAGCAGATGGTTTTATGGGGATCATTGAGAACAAATAGTTAACTTTTGGTAGTATCATCATTTTAATGGTTGTAACTCTCCCCATAAGTGATATAGGTAAGGACTTCCAACGAGAGAGATCGTCCTCTACTCTCTTTAATAATTGCACATAATTTAGCTTTGTTAGCTCTGAGAGCCTGGAGGAAATTTTTATGCCTAAATATCTAATATTTCCTGACTGTAAAGTGATCGCAGGTATATTCTGGACCCTACAGTTAATGGGCAGAACTGTGGTCTTAGACCATTTGATAGAGTAGTCAGAAAGTGCCGAGAATTTATTTATGAGTGTGATCGTGTGAGTGAGAGACGTCTCTGAGTTCTGAAGGAAAAATAATACATCATCAGCATAAAGACTTATTTTATGCTCAATATTTTGGGGTTGGATGCCTTTAATATTTCTATCTTGTCTGATAGCAGCTGCTAAAGGTTTGATGAAAATAGCAAAAAGTGAGGGAGAAAGTGAGCAACCCTGTCTTGTACCTCTCTGCAGACTGAAGCTTGGAGAAGTTTGATCATTTGTCCTGACACTTGCATTTGGGGAGCTATATAATATCCTTATCCAGTTGATGAAGTGTGACCCAAACCCGAATTTGTTTTATGCTGCGAATAAAAATTTCCAGTTCCCTCCATTAAATGCTTTTTCTGCATCTAGAGAGTCGATTGTGGTTTCCAAGTTGTTGATGGTAGAATAGTCTATGAGATTAATGATGCGGTTTGTGAACGAACTGTTGTGCCTACTGCTCTTCAGCCTGTCAAATGAAACGTAGAATTTAAAACGTGACAAATGAACGAAGACCCAAGGAGTTGAGTCGTAAACTAATCAATACTGTTTCCTGTGCGAGGACCCGTCAGTCGAGGAGTTGAGTCATGAACGAATCAATACTGTTTCCTGTCCTGCTGACTGAGCTTATGAAGCTGCCGCCTGCCATGTGGTGAGGAAGGGTACTGCATGAAAATGAACGAATCACTCACTAAGACAACTCGTTACTCCCGAGTCATATAAAAAATTTGTTCATATCGAACGAATCGCTCACGAACGACACATCACTATCTATTTGACGAGTTATGCATGAATTCGGATTTTGCAATAAAATTAATTCCTTCTCTCAAACCAAGTTCAAACTGCTTTGTCCTTCATATTTATCTATTTCTAATCTAGTTTCAACAATAAACAACCCCACATCATATTTGCTCTTCGCCCAAAGATCATTGGGCAAATCTTTTTCAGATTAAAAACATGCTTCAAAATGTGATTCTGTGGTAGGAATTAATTCCACAGTTCTTTGACAATGCATTGTACTCAAAAATGTTTTTTTGTATGCTGACAATCGTTCAGAAAACATCAAATTTGGATCAGCAGGTGAAACGGTGCAATCCCTTTCATGTAGCAACAAACTCTCCCACACCTTGTCACTGCCAGTGTGTACGTTTGGCCAAGGAAATGTGAGGGCGAGTACCACAAACATTAAAAAAATCGAATTGCTCTGGAGTGAGCGACACAGCAAATAAAGTAGGCGCACATATTTTTTCACTTCTTCTCATAGTCATTGTCAGGCCCCAAAGAAATGTGTGATGTTCAGTGCAAATCAGCAGGTTGCATGAAATCAGAAAGGGGTGAAACTAACGCTTTTGCTTCTTCCACTAGTTGTTGTGAAAAAGGAGAGCTGGGAAGTTTCCACTCATAAGCATATGTAAGTGCAGATGAATCAAACTGCACTGCTGTGAAAACTTTGTCAGGCTGTAACATAACGTTAACACCCTCTGGTGTAGAAGTTAAAATAATGCCTAATTTACACATGAGATCACAGCCCATCAGGTTAATGGGACACAACTCTGATAACAAAAATGAGTGTTTGAAGGAGAGCCCATCGGGAGTGACAACACGCAATGGGCGATGTAATTTTCTCCTTCACAACCTGGCCTGATGCAGACATAGCGTAAACGTGGTTTCCACTTAACTTTGGAGGACAATCAAACTTCAAACTCCCCTGACGTCACTACTGATGAACATAAGTTCCTATATTCTGAGAGAAATATCTTTGCTCTAGGACGGAACTAGCATGCAAAACTTTACTACGTGAATCACAGTCGGCAAGCGACTTCAGAGATCTAAACGTGAGAAAAAACAAAACCAGATTCAAACCATGCCTATGGTTAAAGTTGCAGTTCCCACTGGACCATTACTGGTTTATCGACCCTGGACTGAGACTGACATCATGGGAGCATAACAATGCTTACCAGATCCAGAGATTTCTGGACCCCATTTTGCTGACGAGTTGCGAGATTTCTGCGCACAATTCTGCCCGACCGGGGTTGAATTGCGTCGCATATTGGCAAAAAAGTTCAAACCGACCGACCTCTGCAAAATAGAGGCCAGTATGCTACAACTGGATTTGCGACCTACCAACAGTGAACGAGGACATAATGATAACGCTCAATATGAAGCAGCCATCCAAAGACTGTGTCAAGCCATCACCACTCAATTTCCAACCAAAATAAATATGTCCCACATTTACACCTGCAAACAGAAACCCGGTGAAGGGACTGATGATTTTGTACACCGCATCCTTGAGGAAGTCAGCAAGCACAGCGGTCATCAGAGACCAAGGGATTTGGGTAATGAATCAGGACCATGGGAGAGTATTGCATGCAATGCAATAATTAAAGGCCTCATGCCAGATGTCGCCACTGAAGTAAAGAACATTTACGTGGGATGGTGTGAGGGTCCTCGTTTGGCTGACGTTCGCCGATATGCTCGCCATGCTCAGAAACAAGTTGAGACGCGTAAGATATAGGACAAGTGTGAAAAGGAGCTGCATTTGGCAGCCATGACCATGTATTACGCAGTTGGTGTAAACAGAGGACGAGGCCGAAGTCGAAGACGTGGACGTGTGGGAGAGGAGGTCGAAATGGGCCACGCCAGAGCTATGATCCGAATATTTGTTTTTACTGTGGCTGTGTCCACAGCTGAAAAGTGATGAAATTGGGCAAAAGGCTGACTGAGGGTGGGAGGCAGGTTCTGGACGTCACGCGGCAGCGGAGCCTCCACTAATGGGTGATAGCACAAACACACTCACACATTTTTCCTGCTCTGTGTAGTGAAGAAACGCTTGCCGACTGTGATTCACGTAGTAAAGTTTTGCATGCTATTTCCGTCCTAGAGCAAAGATATTTCTCTCAGAATATAGGAACTTATGTTCATCAGTAGTGACGTCAGGGGAGTTTGATTGTCCTCCAAAGTTAAGTGGAAACCACGTTTACTCTATGTCTGCATCAGGCCAGGTTGTGAAGGAGAAAATGACATCGCCCATTGCGTGTGTCACTCCAGATGGGCTCTCCTTCAAACACTCATTTTTGTTATCAGAGTTGTGTCCCATTAACCTGATGGGCTGTGATCTCATGTGTAAATTAGGCATTATTTTAACTTCTACACCAGAGGGTGTTAACGTTATGTTACAGCCTGACAAAGTTTTCACAGCAGTGCAGTTTGATTCATCTGCACTTACATATGCTTATGAGTGGAAACTTCCCAGCTCTCCTTTTTCACAACAACTAGTGGAAGAAGCAAAAGCGTTAGTTTCACCCCTTTCTGATTTCATGCAACCTGCTGATTTGCACTGCACATCACACATTTCTTTGGGGCCTGACAATGACTATGAGAAGAAGTGAAAAAATATGTGCGCCTACTTTATTGGCTGTGTCGCTCACTCCAGAGCAATTCGATTTTTTTAATGTTTGTGGTACTCGCCCTCACATTTCCTTGGCCAAACCTACACACTGGCATTGACAAGGTGTGGGTGAGTTTGTTGCTACATGTCAGAAAGAAACAGATTGGACCGTTTCACCTGCTGATCCAAATTTGATCTTTTCTGAACGATTGTCAGCATACAAAAAAACATTTTTGAGTACAATGCATTGTCAAAGAACTGTGGAATTAATTCCTACCACGGAATCACATTTTGAAGCATGTTTTTAATCTGAAAAAGATTTGTCTTCGATACCCATGTGGGCTGAAGTGCCCAATGATCTTTGGGCGAAGAGCAAATATGATGTGGGGTTGTTTATTGTTGAAACTAGATTAGAAGTAGATAAATATGAAGGACAAAGCAGTTTGAACTTGGTTTGAGAGAAGGAATTAATTTTATTGCAAAATCCGAATTCATGCATAACTCGTCAAATAGATAGTGATGTGTCGTTCGTGAGCGATTCGTTCGATATGAACAAATTTTTTATATGACTCGGGAGTAACGAGTTGTCTCAGTGAGTGATTCGTTCATTTTCATGCAGTACCCTTCCTCACCACATGGCAGGCGGCAGCTTCATAAGCTCAATCAGCAGGACAGGAAACAGTATTGATTCGTTCATGACTCAACTCCTCGACTGACGGGTCCTCGCACAGGAAACAGTATTGATTAGTTTACGACTCAACTCCTTAGGTCTTCGTTCATTTGTCACGTTTTAAATTCTACGTTTCATTTGACAGGCTGAAGAGCAGTAGGCACAACAGTTCGTTCACAAACCGCATCATTAATCTCATAGACTATTCTACCATCAACAACTTGGAAACCACAATCGACTCTCTAGATGCAGAAAAAGCATTTAATGGAGGGAACTGGAAATTTTTATTCGCAGCATAAAACAAATTCGGGTTTGGGTCACACTTCATCAACTGGATAAGGATATTATATAGCTCCCCAAATGCAAGTGTCAGGACAAATGATCAAACTTCTCCAAGCTTCAGTCTGCAGAGAGGTACAAGACAGGGTTGCTCACTTTCTCCCTCACTTTTTGCTATTTTCATCAAACCTTTAGCAGCTGCTATCAGACAAGATAGAAATATTAAAGGCATCCAACCCCAAAATATTGAGCATAAAATAAGTCTTTATGCTGATGATGTATTATTTTTCCTTCAGAACTCAGAGACGTCTCTCACTCACACGATCACACTCATAAATAAATTCTCGGCACTTTCTGACTACTCTATCAACTGGTCTAAGACCACAGTTCTGCCCATTAACTGTAGGGTCCAGAATATACCTGCGATCACTTTACAGTCAGGAAATATTAGATATTTAGGCATAAAAATTTCCTCCAGGCTCTCAGAGCTAACAAAGCTAAATTATGTGCAATTATTAAAGAGAGTAGAGGACGATCTCTCTCGTTGGAAGTCCTTACCTATATCACTTATGGGGAGAGTTACAACCATTAAAATGATGATACTACCAAAAGTTAACTATTTGTTCTCAATGATCCCCATAAAACCATCTGCTACTTGGTTTAAGTCACTAGATTCATGCATCTCCAAATTTCTGTGGAAAAACAAACCACCACGTATTAGTTTAAAAACCCTACAGAAGACCAAGGACAGTGGTGGATTAGATTTACCTCATTTTCAGCACTATTCCTTAGCCAATAGGTTACAATATATATCAAAATGGTTTAAACCTTGTTGTTGTCACAGTTCCCAGAGACGTTGTAATCGTTGAGGATTCTATATTCACCCCCTCATTAGAGGCACGTGTTGCAGATTGATGACACTGAATCTTCTTCTCTGTTCATTGCTGGTATCATTCCCAGCATCGTAAGTGTTCGTGGCATTGTTAGCCTCTTCTTCTGGATCTTGATATCGAGCATCCTTTTGTATTTCTGGTTTGTAAGTCCTCTCTCTTCGTTCACCGGAGTCTTCGTCTCTTTGTCCTTGAGTTTGGTGATTTTTTCTTCTTTTGATGCCTTGACACAGTGTGACAGGTGATACCACGTGGGAGATCCTTTAACTTGGACTGATGTCCCTGTGCTGCGAAATGGCTGTGCTGCTCAAATGGTCTCTCCTTCATCATATACACAGTTATTTATACATCACCTTCCACCATGAAGCGTTGTCCCTTTTTGTTTCTCTCTTTGTTCTTAAAATGCTGTTATGCATGTCTAAACCAATCCATTAAACTAGATCATTTTGGCAGTAAAGCGATCTACAATGTGCTTGGTCGCAAAGCTGCTCATGTGTGGTAAACAGCTCTTCAGAAAGGCATTCTTCAATTGATTTCACTAATTTTATGTAATAATTTTGTGATTTCCTACAAAACTACACTTCTTCTCCCATCTGTCTGAGTATTTAATATTGTCTGGGTCCCGTTAAAACATGTATTTTTCCCATCTAATTCCTTGTTTGCTTTAAAACAAGTATTCCCCATTTTCTATCCCTTCAGTAGCCAACCAGTTTGTATGGAGTACACTGGAGCAACTTGACTGATCAGTAAAACACTGCTTTTGTTGTCACCGCAAGGCTTCCCCCGTCGGTTGTTTCACTGAGACACTACTGAGTAACTACAACTCAACACAGTTTATACACATAACATTCATATACATACTAACAAACAAACAAACAATAATTTATCGCAATTTTCTCATCTCTGTTTGAACGTACACCCAGGTAAATATTCCTGTAGTCTTCTCATACCGACTATGGACCCATTCATTGTTTAACTTCACTGTTTTGCAAATCCTAATTGAATATTACACATTGACATTGAACTTTACTGGATAAGCAGGTCTTCATTGCATTCAGCAGCCTATATGTGAGCATCTATGTGTAAGCTGTTCTTCTTTGCATTTATCAGCAGCAAGCAATTCTTCACTGCACATGCATATGTAAATAGTAAAACAATTCCAATGTGTTAGAAAAACCTTCTATATCACAGTGGTTTCTAAGATCTATTTTAAGTTCTTTGCCATCAGTGAGATGACATAGTTTACAAAGTGTGTCAAATTATCACTGAAGATCTTTTCAGGAATTTCAAATCTAGAAATTAGTTATTTTACGCGTGATTTTGCTACTGAGAGTGCATCTGCTTGTGCACATGGAAATATTTCAGACCATTTGGTAAAAACCTCTGTTGTCACTGAGCAGAATCGTTTCCCTTAACATTAATTTAGTTCAATGAAATCTACACAATAATGAAATAATGAAATCCAAACAAATATGTTGAAAAAGATACACTGGCTTAGGGAATTATCTTCGTTTTGGTCTTAGATTGCCCTGTGGAATGTATTTTGCACATATTTGACCTGCTAGACAAAACTTTATTCATTTATTTATTCTAAAAAAAAAAATTCAATAATTAGTAAAACCATATGCTGTAAAAACCTGGTTCATTATTGCTTCCATCCCTCCTGTTGAGACATGACATGGTCCGTGGCTCAATACTGCAGCATATTTAAACAAATTCTTTGGCAGTATGGTTTTCCTTCCGGTCATTCATACGAGTCTATTGTAGATGGCAATTGAATAACATCTAATAATGCTAAAATATTTGTAGTTTATACATTTAGCTGTGGATGTCAACATACCTGTTTTTCCAATGCTGTGTTAACACATGTACAGTTGAGAAGGCATACTGACTGTCAGTGTAAACGTTAACAACCTTTTTGTTATTTAATTTACAAGCTTCAGTTAAAGCTACCAATTCGACTGCTTGAACAGAGTAATTTTTTGGTAGTGGTTGTTTTAAGAAAACTTCAGTTTCTGTTACTACTGCAAATCCTGTAGCATTTGTGCCATCAGGGTTTTTTTCCTTGATCTGTTGAATAAATATAGTTATTTCTGCATTTTCATAACGTATATCAGTTAAGTCTGGCCTGGGTAAAACACTGATGGTTATTTCTGACATGCAATCATGAGGCTTTCCATCTGTGGGGTAGGTAGCAGTGTGGATGGATTAAGTGTAGCACATCTCTCGACAACAAGGTGTGGCTGTGAAAGAAGAACTGTTATGTAGGAGAGATGTCTGGTAAAGATATTTTGTTAAGTAACCATATCACAGCCACTGCATGAGGTACCTTAAGTGTTAATGGGTGAAATAACACCATTATTGTTGATGCCTGCACTGCCAATGGCTTCTGGCCATTGATTCAAAAGTACGATCTCGTCCCTTTTTCCCCCTTTCAGTGGACACTGGCCCCTAATTACCGCAATTCAGCAGGGGGTCTTTCATTAGGAGTACTGGACTCCCCCGTGCACGGTTTCAGCTCCGACCCTGGACAGCGGAAAAAAACGTTGAGATCTGGTTTGAGGACCCAATTGTTGAGAAAAGTCTCTCAATGAGACTCAGAGTTGCTAGAGTCAGTTAATGCAAAGGTTTAATCTTGCAGCAAGTTCAAGAATGTGTGTGTGTATGGTTGTATGTGTGCGAACGTGTGTGAGTTTGTGTGTGTGAGAGTTTAAAGAACCTGTTATCCACAGGCAGGTCTTAACTAGTATGGCACGGGTCCAGCCTGTCTCATCTTTTTTGGAAGGTCCAGCGCTCGGCCGTAACCCTTCTGTCTGTTTGGACTCTCACATACATTCGGTTAATCATAGAAAAACGAGAACAAAACTTTTTAGCCCCTTAAATTCATAAAACAGACATGGTGCAGTTATTTCCATTCTAGAAAATAAGAGTAATCACCACCATTCCTATAAATTCTGGATATTCTAACAATCTGAATCTTTTTTAAATGTTCGATGAAGCCCTTTGCTGTTCTGTTTAGAGACTCAGCTGATCATAAACCAAGTTTTGCTCTTGAACCAAGCTTCTAAACTCTTCACCTTTTTCATTTCTCAGTTAGTATTCACTTTAAAACTGAGTAAAAGAAAAATTAAATGAATGCCTATCAACAAATGTGGGATCTAAACTCTAGTGCTTCCTCTAAAATAATTTCCTTTCTCAATTTAGAAATGTGTGTGTGTAAGTCACAACACCCGTGACACCAAAACGGCTTTCTTTTCTCTACACTCTGCACTATGAGCACACACACCAAATCAGAAAGGCTTTTTTCTCTCTTTTCTACATTATGGACTGTGGGGACACAAAACCACTCTCTCTTTTTTTTTTTTTTGATTGTGTGCCAGGGCGTTGTCTCACGTATTAGATTATGCTTAAGATACGAATGGGTTTATCAGTCACATCAGAATCCATACATACTGATCCTCCCGTAATAAAATGGTCGGATCTTATCAAACACACTTTGTTTCTTGTGACAAGTCAGCGAAACAGCGTATACACGTCAAGACACTGAATCAAGTTTGCCACAAGAACTCATAAGTTTGGCAGTATTGCTCTGCCTGCAATCATACACCCATTTTATTTTCATGAGACATGTGCAGGCACCTGTTCATCTACTGTTCTATCACTATGAATTAGTTTATCTATTATCAATAAGGATACTTCTACAACTACTATCAAAGTATGTCCGGACTTCTTATGTTGTCAGTTGCTATATATGAATAAGTGGGTTGCTACTGAAAAGCATTAAGCATGTCACACAGCCCAAACATATAACATTTCAGGACACACCACACAGTTAACAACCACAGTGAAGCGTGTCAAAGCCCAAACATGTAACATTCAACAGGACACTTACACAACACATTCAAATCAAACAGTCAGACAACATACAAGAACATATACCCCAGCCGGGTAGGAAGGTCCAGCGCTCGGCCGTAACCCTTCTGTCTGTTTGGACTCTCACATACATTCGGTTAATCATAGAAAAACGAGAACAAAACTTTTTAGCCCCTTAAATTCATAAAACAGACATGGTGCAGTTATTTCCATTCTAGAAAATAAGAGTAATCACCACCATTTCTATAAATTCTGGATATTCTAACAATCTGAATCTTTTTTAAATGTTCGATGAAGCCCTTTGCTGTTCTGTTTAGAGACTCAGCTGATCATAAACCAAGTTTTGCTCTTGAACCAAGCTTCTAAACTCTTCACCTTTTTCATTTCTCAGTTAGTATTCACTTTAAAACTGATTAAAAGAAAAATTAAATGAATGCCTATCAACAAATGTGGGATCTAAACTCTAGTGCTTCCTCTAAAATAATTTCCTTTCTCAATTCAGAAATGTGTGTGTGTAAGTCACAACACCCGTGACACCAAAACTTCTTTCTTTTCTCTCTTTTCTCTACACTCTGCAGTGTGAGCACACACACCAAATCAGAAAGGCTTTTTTCTCTCTTTTCTACATTATGGACTGTGGGGACACAAAACCGCTCTCTCTTTTTTTTTTTTTTGATTGTGTGCCAGGGCGTTGTCTCACGTATCAGATTATGCTTAAGATACGAATGGGTTTATCAGTCACATCAGAATCCAAACATACTGATCCTCCCGTAATAAAATGGTCGGATCTTATCAAACACACTTTGTTTCTTGTGACAAGTCAGCGAAACAGCGTATACACGTCAAGACACTGAATCAAGTTTGCCACAAGAACTCATAAGTTTGGCAGTATTGCTCTGCCGTCAGCAATCATACACCCATTTTATTTTCATGAGACATGTGCAGGCACCTGTTCATCTACTGTTCTATCACTATGAATTAGTTTATCTATTATCAATAAGGATACTTCTACAACTACTATCAAAGTATGTCCGGACTTCTTATGTTGTCAGTTGCTATATATGAATAAGTGGGTTGCTACTGAAAAGCATTAAGCATGTCACACAGCCCAAACATATAACATTTCAGGACACACCACACAGTTAACAACCACAGTGAAGCGTGTCAAAGCCCAAACATGTAACATTCAACAGGACACTTACACAACACATTCAAATCAAACAGTCAGACAACATACAAGAACATATACCCCAGCCGGCATTGCTCCCTGCCTATTTTCCTACAACTCACTATGTGTGCGCACACCTTTATTCACAAACTCTTCAACTTATACTCTTTTACCGAAGCTGCTACAGCTCGATTGGCCAAATACCCTTAGATCCTATTTCGGTGAATTTGACATCTGCCTTGCATTTAACAGATTAGTGGTTTAGCAGTTTTAATTTAGTTTGAGTGAAGGAATTCATTCTATAGCAAAATCCAAAATCGTGAAGAACTCATGAAAGTAAGCTTATTCTCGGATTCCTGAAACTTTAGATTTGCTCTTTCTTTTACTGCAAAGTACAACGTTGAGCAGCACTAATGAGTTGTTTCTATTTTTGGCAGGCTTTACCTTTGCGGATGAAGCCCTTTCTGTCTGTGCAAAAGAAATCTTATTACTGTGCAGAGTGACTTCTCTGAGTAGAGTTGCCTTACTTGTTGCGACTGTGCCGATGTTCGAAGCTGGAGTGCAAAGTTGTTGCTTGAATGGTGTTCGCTGGAGCGTGCGGTAGTGTAAAGTTATACCATTTAAAAGGGTTGAAGAGTGCTCAGTGCAGCGGGTGGGTGGAGGTGCAAAGTGACACTATGGCCATAAAAAGAACACCGCTACAAGTGCGCATTGTGCCAGGAAGGGCCCTCGGACGTGAACCAGTGGACAGTTATCGCTTCTCGGCCTTTTGGCTAAGATCAAGTGTAGTATCTGTTCTTATCAGTTTAATGTCTGATATGTCCTCTGTGCGAGGACTACATATTAAATGGATTTTTATCAATAGGAGTTGAAAAAGGAGCTTGCTCCGTTCACTCCAAGCATCGACCCGGTACTGCAGTGCCGCTGGGAACGGTGCGCTCTCCTCTGCTCTTGTGAAAAAGCAAACAGCGGTGCAGGATGGAAGTTTCTTTTAGTCTGCTGAGAAAAGAGAGTGAATGCGAAGTAGACTTTAACACGGCTCTGGGAGCGAGCCGAGTGCGGGCTAACCAGGAGAATTGCTTGAAATAAACGCGACACCAAATGAGCGGTCAGAACAAAGCCTCAATACGGTGTTCCTGTGGTGTTTTTATAAAATGCGGTGAAAAAAAAGGTGTGAATGCCCCATAGAAAACTAAAAGGTGGAGCGGAAGTGTTCGGCTGCAAGAAGGTGTGAATGTCCATCTATAGTTGGTGAAAAGCAGGAAAAGCAAGGTCTGAATGCCCAATCTTACATCATCAAAAGCGAGATCAGAGGTGTTTGGCGGCAAGAAAACTGGTAAGGTGTGAATGACCGACTAAATATCAACAAAAGTGGGGGCGGAGATCTTCGGATGCAAGTGGGTGTGAATATCCCACCATACAAGTATGGTGGAGAGGAAGCTGTGAATGGCCGACCATAGTTTGAAAAAAAAGCGGGTGAGAAAAGGTGCGAATGTCCAACCATACATGATCAAAACAGGGAGCGGAGGTGTTTGGCTGCGACAAGGTGTGAATGTCCACCCATAATTAATGAAAATCGGGCAACAAGTAGGTTCGAATGCCCAACCATACATCAACAAAAGCAGGAGTGGATGTGTTTGGCTACAAGAAGGTTTGAATGTCCGAGCATAGTTTGTAAAAAGCGGGTAAGAAAAGGTGCGAATGCCCGACAAAGTATGATCAAAAGAGGGAGTGGAGGTTTTCGGCTACAAGAAGGTTTGAATGTACGACCATAGTTTGTAAAAAGCGGGTAAGAAAAGGTGCGAATGCCCGAACATACACCATCAAAAGGGGGAGCAGAGGTGTTACACTGAAAGACGGTGTGAATGTCCGACCATAGTTGGTAAAAAGCGGGTAAGAAGGGTTCGAATGCCCGAATATATACCATCAAAAGCGGAAGCGGAGGTGTTCGGCTGCAAGAAGGTGTGAACGTCCGACCAAAGTTTGTAAAAAGCAGTTAAGAAAAGGTTCGAATATCCAACCAAACATAATCAAAAGTGGGAGCAGAGCTGTTCGACTGCAAGTAGGTGTGAATGTCCACCCATAATTCCTGAAAAATGGGTAAGAAAAGGTGCGAATGCCAAACCATACATCATCAAAAGAAGAAGTGGATGTGTTCTGCTACAAGAAGGTTTGAATGTCCGACCATAGTTTGTAAAAAGTGGGTAAGAAAAAGTTCGAATGCCCGAACATACACCATCAAAAGAGGGAGCTGAGGTGTTCCGCTGTAAGATGCTGCGAATGTCCGACCATAGTTGGTAAAAAGCGGGTAAGAAAAGGTTAAAAAACCCGACTGTACACAATCAATAGCGGGAGCGGAGTTGTACGGCTACAAGAAGGTGTGAAAGTCCGACCATGGTTTGTAAAACGCGGGTAAGACAAGGTGCGAATGCCCGACAATGTATGATCAAAAGAGGGAGCGGAGTTGTTCGGCTGCAAGGTCTGAATTTCCAA
Source organism: Leuresthes tenuis (assembly GCF_036924035.1). Lineage (NCBI taxonomy): Eukaryota > Metazoa > Chordata > Actinopteri > Atheriniformes > Atherinopsidae > Leuresthes > Leuresthes tenuis. The sequence goes on along the minus strand of NW_027325366.1, from coordinate 12,585,671 downwards.
CCATAATTTGTAAACACCGTTGAAGAAAAGCCTCGAATGCCCGAACATACACAATCAAAAGAGGGAGCGGAGGTGTTTCGCTGCAAGAAGGTGTGAATGTCCGAGCATAGTTTGTAAAAAGTGGGTAAGAAAAGGTTCGAATGCCAGAACATACACCATCAAAAGAGGGAGCGGAGGTGTTCCGCTGTAAGAAGGTGTGAATGTCCGACCATAGTTGGTAAAAAGCGGGGAAGAAAAGGTTGAAATACCCGACTCTACACAATCAATAGCGGGAGCGGAGTTGTTCGGCTAAAAGAAGGGGTGAAAGTCCGACCATGGTTTGTAAAAAGCGGGTAAGAAAAGGTTCGAATGCCAAAATATACACCATCAAAAGCGGAAGCCGAGGTGTTCGGCTGCAAGTAGGTGTGAATGTCAGATCATAATTGGCAAAAAGCTGATGAGAAAGGTGTGAATGACCGACAATAATTGCTGAAAAATGTGTTAGAAAAGGTAAGAATGCCGGACCATTCATCATCAAAAGCGGGAGAAGAGGTGTTCGGCTGCAAGAAGCTGTGAATGTCCAGCCATAATAACTCAAAAACGGGTAAGAAAAGTTAGTATTGCCAGACCATAAATGATCAAAACAGGGAGCGGAGGTGTTCCGCCATAAGAAGGTGTGAATGTCCGACCGTAGTTGGTAAAAAGTGGGTAAGAAAAGGTTAAAATACCCGACTGTACACAATCAATAGCGGGAGCGAATGTGTTCGGCTACAAGAAGGTGTGAAAGTCCGACCATGTTTTGTAAATAGCGGATAAGAAAAGGTGCGAATGCCCGTAAAAGTATGATCAAAAGAGGGAGTGGAGGTTTTTGGCTAAAAGAAGGTGTGAATGTCCACCCATAATTCCTCAAAAATGGGTAAAAAAAAAGGTGCGAATGCCCAACCATACATCATCAAAAGCAGGACTGGATGTGTTCGGCTACAAGAAGGTTTGAATGTCCGAGCATAGTTTGTAAAAAGCGGGTAAGAAAAGGTTCGAATGCCCGAACATACACCATCAAAAGAGGGAGCGGAGGTGTTCAGCCATAAGAAGGTGTGAATGTCTGACCGTAGTTGGTAAAAAGCGGGTAAGAAAAGGTTAAAATGGCCGACTGTACACAATCAATAGTGGGAAGGGATGTGTTCGGCTACAAGAAGGTGTGAAAGTCCGACCATGTTTTGTAAAAAGCGGTTAAGAAAAGGTGCGAATGCCCGACAATGTATGATCAAAAGAGGGAGCGGAGGTTTTCGGCTGCAAGAAGGTCTGAATGTCCAACCATAATTTGTAAAAACCGGGGAAGAAAAGGCTCGGAAGCCCGACTATACACCATCAAAAGTGGGAGCAGAGGTGTTCAGCTGCAAGAAGGTCTCAATGTCCATCAATAATTGCTAGAAAACATGAAAAAAAATGTTCGAATATCCAACCGCATATGATCATAAGTGGGAGAGGAGGTGTTCAGCTGCAAGAAGGTGTGAATGTCCACCCATAATTCCTGAAAAATGGATAAAAAAAGGTGCGAATGCCCAACCATACATCATCAAAAGCAGGACTGGATGTGTTAGGCTACAAGAAGGTTTGAATGTCCGAGCATAGTTTGTAAAAAGCGGGTAAGAAAAGGTTCGAATGCCCGAACATACACCATCAAAAGAGGGAGCGGAGGTGTTCAGCCATAAGAAGGTGTGAATGTCCGACCATAGTTGGTAAAAAGCGGGTAAGAAAAGGTTCGAATGCCCGAATATATACCATCAAAAGCGGAAGCGGAGGTGTTCGGCTGTAAGAAGTTGTGAACGTCCGACCAAAGTTTGTAAAAAGCAGTTAAGAAAAGGTTCGAATATCCAACCAAACATAATAAAAAGTGGGAGCAGAGCTGTTCGACTGCAAGTAGGTGTGAATGTCCAGCCATAATTCCTGAAAAATGGGTAAGAAAAGGTGCGAATGCCCAACCATACATCATCAAAAGAGGGAGCGGAGGTGTTCCGCTGTAAGACGGTGTGAATGTCCGACCATAATTGGTAAAAAGCGGGTAAGAAAAGGTTAAAATACCCGACTGTACACAATCAATAGCGGGAGCGGAGTTGTTCAGCTACAAGAAGGTATGAAAGTCCGACCATGGTTTGTAAAACGCGGGTAAGACAAGGTGCGAATGCCCGACAATGTATGATCAAAAAAGGGAGCGGAGGTGTTCGGCTGCAAGGTCTGAATTTCCAACCATAATTTGTAAACACCGTTGAAGAAAAGCCTCGAAAGCCCGACTATACACCATCAAAAGCGGGAGCAGAGGTGTTCAGCTGCACACAATCAGGTTTTTGCAAATTATGATCTGACATTCACACATGCTTTTGATGATGTATGGTTGGGCAATCGCACCTTTTTATACCCATTTTTCAGGAATTATGGGTGGACATTCACACCTTCTTGCAGCTGAACACCTCCTCTCCCACTTATGATCATGTGCGGATTGATTTTCGAAAATTTTCTTTCATGTTTTCTAGCAATTAAAAATGGACATTTAGACCTTCTTGCAGCTGAACACCTCCGCTCCCGCTTTTGATCATAGATTGTCAGGCATTCGCACCTTGTCTTACCCGCTTTTTACAAAATTTAGTCGAACATTCACACCTTTTTGCAGCCGAACACAGTTTTTTGCAGCCGAATTTGGGCATTCGAACCTTTTCATACCCACTTTTTACCAACTATGGTCGGACATTCACACCGTCTTACAGCGGAACACCTCCGCTCCCTCTTTTGATGGTGTATGTTCGGGCATTCGAACCTTTTCTTACCCGCTTTTTACAAACTATGCTCGGACATTCAAACCTTCTTGTAGCCGAACACATCCACTCCTGCTTTTGATGATGTATGGTTGGGCATTCGAACCTACTTGTTGCCCGCTTTTCATTAATTATGGGTGGACATTCACACCTTGTCGCAGCCAAACACCTCCGCTCCCTGTTTTGATCATGTATGGTTGGACATTCGCACCTTTTCTCACCCGCTTTTTGCAAACTATGGTCGGCCATTCACAGCTTCCTCTCCACCATACTTGTATGGTGGGATATTCACACCCACTTGCATCCGAAGACCTCCGCCCCCACTTTTGTTGATATTTAGCCGATCATTCGCACCTTACCCGCTTTTGGCCAACTATGGCCTTCTTGCAACCAAAAACCTCTGATCTCGCTTTTGATGATGTAAGGTTGGGCATTCAGACCTTGCTTCACCTGCTTTTCACCAAATATAGTCGGACATTCACACCTTCTTGCAGCCGAACACTTCCGCTCCACCTTTTAGTTTTCTATGGGGCATTCACACCTTTTTTTACACCGCATTTTATAAAAACACCACAGGAACACCGTATTGAGGCTTTGTTCTGACCGCTCATTCGGTGTCGCGTTTTTTCAAGCAATTCTCCTGGTTAAACCGCACTCGGCTCGCTCCCAGAACCGTGTTAAAGTCTGCTTCGCATTCACTCTCTTTTCTCAGCAGATTAAAAGAAACTTCCATCCTGCACCGCTGTTTGCTTTTTCACAAGAGCAGAGGAGAGCGCACCGTTCCCAGCGGCACTGCAGTACCGGGTCGATGCTTGGAGTGAACGGAGCAAGCTCTTTTTTCAACTCCTATTGATAAAAATCCATTTAATATGTAGTCCTTGCATAGACATATCACATATTAAACTGATAAGTACAGATACTACACTTGATCTTAGCCAAAAGGCCGAGAAGCGATATCTGTCCACTGGTTCACGTCCGAGGGCCCTTCCTGGCACAATGCGCACTTGTAGCGGTGTTCGTTTTATGGCCATAGTGTCACTTTGCACCTCCGCCCACCCGCTGCACTGAGCACTCTTCAACCCTTTTAAATGGTATAACTTTACACTACCGCACGCTCCAGCGAGCACCATTCAAGCAACATCGGCACAGTCGCAACAAGTAAGGCGACTCTACTCAGAGAAGTCACTCTGCACAGTAACAAGATTTCTTTTGCACAGACAGAAAGAGCTTCACCCGCAAAGGTAAAGCCTGCCAAAAATAGAAACAATTCATTAGTGCTGCTCTCCACGGAAGTCTTTAGTAAAAGGCGAAAGACTTGTACATTATGAAGAGAAACCAGTGTATGATTATCCATCACTGCGGGAGCAGGGCATCAGGCTAGTTGGCATAGTCACCTTCCCCATGGTGAGCTTTGCTTGGTTGAGACGCTTGCTCCCCCCCCTTGCTCCTCGGCTGACCAAGTAGGAACAATCGGGCCCTATTCGATGGCTGCCTTGTCTTTTACTCTGTGCAAAAGACAAGGCAGCCACAAACAACACGGGAACACCGTATTGAGGCTTTGTTCTGACTGCTCATTCGGTGTCGCGTTTCTTTCAAGCAATTCTCCCGGTTACCCCGCACTCGGCTCGCTCCCAGAGCCGTGTTAAAGTCTGCTTCGCATTCACTCTCTTTTCTCAGCAGATTAAAAGAAACTTCCATCCTGCACCGCTGTTTGCTTTTTCACAAGAGCAGAGGAGAGCGCACCGTTCCCAGCGGCACTGCAGTACCGGGTCGATGCTTGGAGTGAACGGAGCAAGCTCTTTTTTCAACTCCTATTGATAAAAATCCATTTAATATGTAGTCCTTGCATAGACATATCACATATTAAACTGATAAGTACAGATACTACACTTGATCTTAGCCAAAAGGCCGAGAAGCGATATCTGTCCACTGGTTCACGTCCGAGGGCCCTTCCTGGCACAATGCGCACTTGCGGTGTTCGTTTTATGGCCATAGTGTCACTTTGCACCTCCGCCCACCCGCTGCACTGAGCACTCTTCAGCCCTTTTAAATGGTATAACTTTACACTACCACACGCTCCAGTGAGCACCATTCAAGCAACAACTTTGCACTCCAGCTTCGAACATCGGCACAGTCGCAACAAGTAAGGCGACTCTACTCAGAGAAGTCACTCTGCACAGTAACAAGATTTCTTTTGCACAGACAGAAAGGGCTTCATCCGCAAAGGTAAAGCCTGCCAAAAATAGAAACAACTCATTAGTGCTGCTCAACGTTGTACTTTGCAGTAAAAGAAAGAGCAAATCTAAAGTTTCAGGAATCCGAGAATAAGCTTACTTTCATGAGTTCTTCACGATTACGGATTTTGCTATAAAATGAATTCCTTCACTCAAACTAAATTAAAACTGCTAAACCGCTAATCTGTTACATACAAGGCAGATGTCAAATTCACCGAAATAGGATCTAAGGGTATTTGGCTTATCGAGCTGTAGCAGCTTCGGTAAAAGAGTATAAGTTGAAGAGTTTGTGAATAAAGGTGTGCGCACACATAGTGAGTTGTAGGAAAATAGGCAGGGAGCAATGCCGGCTGGGGTATATGTTCTTGTATGTTGTCTGACTGTTTGATTTGAATGTGTTGTGTAAGTGTCCTGTTGAATGTTACATGTTTGGGCTTTGACACGCTTCACTGTGGTTGTTAACTGTGTGGTGTGTCCTGAAATGTTATATGTTTGGGCTGTGTGACATGCTTAATGCTTTTCAGTAGCAACCCACTTATTCATATATAGCAACTGACAACATAAGAAGTCCGGACATACTTTGATAGTAGTTGTAGAAGTATCCTTATTGATAATAGATAAACTAATTCATAGTGATAGAACAGTAGATGAACAGGTGCCTGCACATGTCTCATGAAAATAAAATGGGTGTATGATTGCTGACCGCAGAGCAATACTGCCAAACTTATGAGTTCTTGTGGCAAACTTGATTCAGTGTCTTGACGTGTATACGCTGTTTCGCTGACTTGTCACAAGAAACAAAGTGTGTTTGATAAGATCCGACCATTTTATTACGGGAGGATCAGTATGTATGGATTCTGATGTGACTGATAAACCCATTCGTATCTTAAGCATAATCTAATACGTGAGACAACGCCCTGGCACACAATCAAAAAAAAAAGAGAGAGAGCGGTTTTGTGTCCCCACAGTCCATAATGTAGAAAAGAGAGAAAAAAGCCTTTCTGATTTGGTGTGTGTGCTCACAGTGCAGAGTGTAGAGAAAAGAGAGAAAATAAAGCCGTTTTGGTGTCACGGGTGTTGTGACTTACACACACACATTTCTGAATTGAGAAAGGAATTTATTTTAGAGAAAGCACTAGAGTTTAGATCCCACATTTGTTGATAGGCATTCATTTAATTTTTCTTTTAATCAGTTTTAAAGTGAATACTAACTGAGAAATGAAAAAGGTGAAGAGTTTAGAAGCTTGGTTCAAGAGCAAAACTTGGTTTATGATCAGCTGAGTCTCTAAACAGAACAGCAAAGGGCTTCATCGAACATTTAAAAAAGATTCAGATTGTTAGAATATCCAGAATTTATAGGAATGGTGGTGATTACTCTTATTTTCTAGAATGGAAATAACTGCACCATGTCTGTTTTATGAATTTAAGGGGCTAAAAAGTTTTGTTCTCGTTTTTCTATGATTAACCGAATGTATGTGAGAGTCCAAACAGACAGAAGGGTTACGGCCGAGCGCTGGACCTTCCAAAAAAGATGAGACAGGCTGGACCTGTGCCATACTAGTTAAGACCTGCCTGTGGATAACAGGTTCTTTAAACTCTCACACACACAAACTCACACATGTTCGCACACATACACCCATACACACACACATTCTTGAACTTGCTGCAAGATTAAACATTTGCATTAACTGACTCCAGCAACTCTGAGTCTCATTGAAAGACTTTTCTCAACAATTGGGTCCTCAAACCAGATCTCAACGTTTTTTCCGCTTTCCAGGGTCGGAGCTGAAACCGTGCACGGGGGAGTCCAGTACTCCTAATGAAAGACCCCCTGCTGAATTGCGGTAATTAGGGGCCAGTGTCCACTGAAAGGGGGAAAAAGGGACGATATCGTACTTTTGAATCAATGGCCAGAAGCCATTGGCAGTGCAGGCATCAACAATAATGGTGTTATTTCACCCATTAACACTTAAGGTACCTCATGCAGTGGCTGTGATATGGTTACTTAACAAAATATCTTTACCAGACATCTCTCCTACATAACAGTTCTTCTTTCACAGCCACACCTTGTTGTCGAAAGATGTGCTACACTTAATCCATCCACACTGCTACCTACCCCACAGATGGAAAGCCTCATGATTGCATGTCAGAAATAACCATCAGTGTTTTACCCAGGCCAGACTTAACTGATATACGTTGTGAAAATGCAGAAATAACTATATTTATTCAACATATCAAGGAAAAAAACCCTGATGGCACAAATGCTACAGGATTTGCAGTAGTAACAGAAATTGAAGTTTTCTTAAAACAACCACTACCAAAAAATTACTCTGTTCAAGCAGTCGAATTGGTAGCTTTAACTGAAGCTTGTAAATTAAATAACAAAAAGGTTGTTAACGTTTACACTGACAGTCAGTATGCCTTCTCAACTGTACATGTGTTAACACAGCATTGGAAAAACAGGTATGTTGACATCCACAGCTAAATGTATAAACTACAAATATTTTAGCATTATTAGATGTTATTCAATTGCCATCTACAATAGACTCGTATGAATGACCGGAAGGAAAACCATACTGCCAAAGAATTTGTTTAAATATGCTGCAGTATTGAGCCACGGACCATGTCATGTCTCAACAGGAGGGATGGAAGCAATAATGAACAAGGTTTTTACAGCATATGGTTTTACTAATTATTGAATTTTTTTTTTTAGAATAAATAAATGAATAAAGTTTTGTCTAGCAGGTCAAATATGTGCAAAATACATTCCACAGGGCAATCTAAGACTAAAACGAAGATAATTCCCTAAGCCAGTGTATCTTTTTCAACATATTTGTTTGGATTTCATTATTTCATTATTGTGTAGATTTCATTGAACTAAATTAATGTTAAGGGAAACGATTCTGCTCAGTGACAACAGAGGTTTTTACCAAATGGTCTGAAATATTTCCATGTGCACAAGCAGATGCACTCTCAGTAGCAAAATCACGCGTAAAATAACTCATTTCTAGATTTGAAATTCCTGAAAAGATCTTCAGTGATAATTTGACACACTTTGTAAACTATGTCATCTCACTGATGGCAAAGAACTTAAAATAGATCTTAGAAACCACTGTGATATAGAAGGTTTCGCTAACACATTGGAATTGTTTTACTATTTACATATGCATGTGCAGTGAAGAATTGCTTGCTGCTGATAAATGCAAAGAAGAACAGCTTACACATAAATGCTCACATATAGGCTGCTGAATGCAATGAAGACCTGCTTATCCAGTAAAGTTCAATGTCAATGTGTAATATTCAATTAGGATTTGCAAAACAGTGAAGTTAAACAATGAATGGGTCCATAGTCGGTATGAGAAGACTACAGGAATATTTACCTGGGTGTACGTTCAAACAGAGATGAGAAAATTGCGATAAATTATTGTTTGTTTGTTTGTTAGTATGTATATGAATGTTATGTGTATAAACTGTGTTGAGTTGTAGTTACTCAGTAGTGTCTCAGTGAAACAACCGACGGGGGAAGCCTTGCGGTGACAACAAAAGCAGTGTTTTACTGATCAGTCAAGTTGCTCCAGTGTACTCCATACAAACTGGTTGGCTACTGAAGGGATAGAAAATGGGGAATACTTGTTTTAAAGCAAACAAGGAATTAGATGGGAAAAATACATGTTTTAACGGGACCCAGACAATATTAAATACTCAGACAGATGGGAGAAGAAGTGTAGTTTTGTAGGAAATCACAAAATTATTACATAAAATTAGTGAAATCAATTGAAGAATGCCTTTCTGAAAAGCTGTTTACCACAGATGAGCAGCTTTGCGACCAAGCACATTGTAGATCGCTTTACTGCCAAAATGATCTAGTTTAATGGATTCGTTTAGACATGCATAACAGCATTTTAAGAACAAAGAGAGAAACAAAAAGGGACAACGCTTCATGGTGGAAGGTGATGTATAAATAACTGTGTATATGATGAAGGAGAGACCATTTGAGCAGCACAGCCATTTCGCAGCACAGGGACAGCAGTCCAAGTTAAAGGATCTCCCACGTGGTATCACCTGTCACACTGTGTCAAGGCATCAAAAGAAGAAAAAATCACCAAACTCAAGGACAAAGAGACGAAGACTCCGGTGAACGAAGAGAGAGGACTTACAAACCAGAAATACAAAAGGATGCTCGATATCAAGATCCAGAAGAAGAGGCTAAAAATGCCACGAACACTTACGATGCTGGGAATGATGCCAGCAATGAACATAGAAGAAGATTCAGTGTCATCAATCTGCAACACGTGCCTCTAATGAGGGGGTGAATATAGAATCCTCAACGATTACAACGTCTCTGGGAACTGTGACAACAACAAGGTTTAAACCATTTTGATATATATTGTAACCTATTGGCTAAGGAATAGTGCTGAAAATGAGGTAAATCTAATCCACCACTGTCCTTGGTCTTCTGTAGGGTTTTTAAACTAATACGTGGTGGTTTGTTTTTCCACAGAAATTTGGAGATGCATGAATCTAGTGACTTAAACCAAGTAGCAGATGGTTTTATGGGGATCATTGAGAACAAATAGTTAACTTTTGGTAGTATCATCATTTTAATGGTTGTAACTCTCCCCATAAGTGATATAGGATCGTCCTCTACTCTCTTTAATAATTGCACATAATTTAGCTTTGTTAGCTCTGAGAGCCTGGAGGAAATTTTTATGCCTAAATATCTAATATTTCCTGACTGTAAAGTGATCGCAGGTATATTCTGGACCCTACAGTTAATGGGCAGAACTGTGGTCTTAGACCAGTTGATAGAGTAGTCAGAAAGTGCCGAGAATTTATTTATGAGTGTGATCGTGTGAGTGAGAGACGTCTCTGAGTTCTGAAGGAAAAATAATACATCATCAGCATAAAGACTTATTTTATGCTCAATATTTTGGGGTTGGATGCCTTTAATATTTATATCTTGTCTGATAGCAGCTGCTAAAGGTTTGATGAAAATAGCAAAAAGTGAGGGAGAAAGTGAGCAACCCTGTCTTGTACCTCTCTGCAGACTGAAGCTTGGAGAAGTTTGATCATTTGTCCTGACACTTGCATTTGGGGAGCTATATAATATCCTTATCCAGTTGATGAAGTGTGACCCAAACCCGAATTTGTTTTATGCTGCGAATAAAAATTTCCAGTTCACTCCATTAAATGCTTTTTCTGCATCTAGAGAGTCGATTGTGGTTTCCAAGTTGTTGATGGTAGAATAGTCTATGAGATTAATGATCCGGTTTGTGAACGAACTGTTGTGCCTACTGCTCTTCAGCCTGTCAAATGAAACGTAGAATTTAAAACGTGACAAATGAACGAAGACCTAAGGAGTTGAGTCGTAAACTAATCAATACTGTTTCCTGTGCGAGGACCCGTCAGTCGAGGAGTTGAGTCATGAACGAATCAATACTGTTTCCTGTCCTGCTGACTGAGCTTATGAAGCTGCCGCCTGCCATGTGGTGAGGAAGGGTACTGCATGAAAATGAACGAATCACTCACTGAGACAACTCGTTACTCCCGAGTCATATAAAAAATTTGTTCATATCGAACGAATCGCTCATGAACGACACATCACTATCTTTTTGACGAGTTATGCATGAATTCGGATTTTGCAATAAAATTAATTCCTTCTCTCAAACCAAGTTCAAACTGCTTTGTCCTTCATATTTATCTACTTCTAATCTAGTTTCAACAATAAACAACCCCACATCATATTTGCTCTTCGCCCAAAGATCATTGGGCACTTCAGCCAACATGGGTATCAAAGACAAATCTTTTTCAGATTAAAAACATGCTTCAAAATGTGATTCTGTGGTAGGAATTAATTCCACAGTTCTTTGACAATGCATTGTACTCAAAAATGTTTTTTTGTATGCTGACAATCGTTCAGAAAACATCAAATTTGGATCAGCAGGTGAAACGGTCCAATCTGTTTCTTTCTGACATGTAGCAACAAACTCTCCCACACCTTGTCAATGCCAGTGTGTAGGTTTGGCCAAGGAAATGTGAGGGCGAGTACCACAAACATTAAAAAAATCGAATTGCTCTGGAGTGAGCGACACAGCCAATAAAGTAGGCGCACATATTTTTTCACTTCTTCTCATAGTCATTGTCAGGCCCCAAAGAAATGTGTGATGTGCAGTGCAAATCAGCAGGTTGCATGAAATCAGAAAGGGGTGAAACTAACGCTTTTGCTTCTTCCACTAGTTGTTGTGAAAAAGGAGAGCTGGGAAGTTTCCACTCATAAGCATATGTAAGTGCAGATGAATCAAACTGCACTGCTGTGAAAACTTTGTCAGGCTGTAACATAACGTTAACACCCTCTGGTGTAGAAGTTAAAATAATGCCTAATTTACACATGAGATCACAGCCCATCAGGTTAATGGGACACAACTCTGATAACAAAAATGAGTGTTTGAAGGAGAGCCCATCTGGAGTGACACACGCAATGGGCGATGTCATTTTCTCCTTCACAACCTGGCCTGATGCAGACATAGAGTAAACGTGGTTTCCACTTAACTTTGGAGGACAATCAAACTCCCCTGACGTCACTACTGATGAACATAAGTTCCTATATTCTGAGAGAAATATCTTTGCTCTAGGACGGAAATAGCATGCAAAACTTTACAACGTGAATCACAGTCGGCAAGCGTTTCTTCACTACACAGAGCAGGAAAAATGTGTGAGTGTGTTTGTGCTATCACCCATTAGTGGAGGCTCCGCTGCCGCGTGACGTCCAGAACCTGCCTCCCACCCTCAGTCAGCCTTTTGCCCAATTTCATCACTTTTCAGCTGTGGACACAGCCACAGTAAAAACAAATATTCGGATCATAGCTCTGGCGTGGCCCATGTCGACCTCCTCTCCCACACGTCCACGTCTTCGACTTCGGCCTCGTCCTCTGTTTACACCAACTGCGTAATACATGGTCATGGCTGCCAAATGCAGCTCCTTTTCACACTTGTCCTATATCTTACGCGTCTCAACTTGGTTCTGAGCATGGCGAGCATATCGGCGAACGTCAGCCAAACGAGGACCCTCACACCATCCCACGTAAATGTTCTTTACTTCAGTGGCGACATCTGGCATGAGGCCTTTAATTATTGCATTGCATGCAATACTCTCCCATGGTCCTGATTCATTACCCAAATCCCTTGGTCTCTGATGACCGCTGTGCTTGCTGACTTCCTCAAGGATGCGGTGTACAAAATCATCAGTCCCTTCACCGGGTTTCTGTTTGCAGGTGTAAATGTGGGACATATTTATTTTGGTTGGAAATTGAGTGGTGATGGCTTGACACAGTCTTTGGATGGCTGCTTCATATTGAGCGTTATCATTATGTCCTCGTTCACTGTTGGTAGGTCGCAAATCCAGTTGTAGCATACTGGCCTCTATTTTGCAGAGGTCGGTCGGTTTGAACTTTTTTGCCAATATGCGACGCAATTCAACCCCGGTCGGGCAGAATTGTGCGCAGAAATCTCGCAACTCGTCAGCAAAATGGGGTCCAGAAATCTCTGGATCTGGTAAGCATTGTTATGCTTCCATGATGTCAGTCTCAGTCCAGGGTCGATAAACCAGTAATGGTCCAGTGGGAACTGCAACTTTAACCATAGGCATGGTTTGAATCTGGTTTTGTTTTTTCTCACGTTTAGATCTCTGAAGTCCAGATTGTGGGTAAAGGATTTTTGTCACTTGCGTTAAAAGTTCTTGGGCAGGTACGCTGGAGAACCAAACGTCTTCCTTTTCCTCATCATCAGACCTATGTAACTGATGTTGTGAGAATGATGGAATTTCTTCCCGAGGGAGGATGGAAGAAGTCCCTTCTTCCCGAGAGCCAGAGGCTTGTGGCAGGGCTGGCTGTTGTTGTTGCAGGCGTCGTGGAGGGCAGGAGTACAGGTCTGGATCCGGCACAGCGAGAGCGCTCAGGGTGGGGTAAAGAGGTGCAGAAGGAGAAAAAGTGTTATCAGTGGAATATGGTGGTGGTTTAAAAGAAGATTCAGTCTTAATCAGAGCTGAATTATCTTTTCGTCCACATACTAAATTATTATCATCATTCCGTCATGGCATTTGTTTAACATTTTCCTTTCTTTCTCTTAATACACTTTATTTTTTCCAACATTCTATACAGTAGGTCTCAAAAGTCTGAGACCTACTGTTTCCCATTCTCAGACTTTACACTTACGGACGGAATTGACGGCTTTGCTTTGCGGTAAGACGTATTGCATCACTTCCTGTTGCTTTGTGTGTGCACTGTGACAGTTCTCGCTCTTCTTGAACTACTAATAATCACCTTATTTCTCCCTATAATTTACACATCTTGCATAGTTAACTCTATCCCATACTTGTTATATTCTAACGCTCACTCTTACAGATCTTTAGTTTTTATTTTTCACTTTTTAGCGGTGTGTCTGGTTCTCTAGCTTAGCATGGCTACCAGTTCTCTTCCTCTATCTCCTGCTTTCACCTGCTCCGTGTGTCAGATGTTTAGTTACTCCTCTGCCTCCTTTAGTGGTAATGGTACATGTAACAAATGTAGTCTTTTTGTAGTTTTGGAGGCGAGGTTATCTGAATTGGAAGCTCGGCTCTGCACTGTTGAAAACCACCCGATAGCGAGCCAGGCCCCTTTAGTCAGTGCGGAGCCACCTAGCGTAGCTAGCTCTGTTAGTCGTCCCCGAGCAGATCCCGAGCAGCCGGGACTTAAGAGTGGCTGGGTGACTGTCAGGAAGAGGAGTCATAGTCCTAAAGTTAAGCCCGTGGTTCACCATCAACCTGTCCACGTTTCTAATAGATTTTCCCCACTCAGCGACACACCCGCTGAGGACAAAACCCTGGTAATTGGCAGCTCTATAGTCAGAAACGTGGCATTAGCGACACCAGCGACCATAGTCAAATGCATTCCAGGGGCCAGAGCGGGCGACATAGAATCCTATTTAAAACTGCTGGCTAAGGATAAGCGTAAATACGGTAAAATAGTTATTCACGTCGGCGGTAATGACACCCGGTTACGCCAATCGGAGGTCACTAAAATTAATGTTGCATCGGTGTGTAATTTTGCCAAAACAATGTCGGACTCCGTAGTTTTCTCTGGACCCCTGCCAAATCTGACCAGTGATGACATGTTTAGCCGCATGTCCTCATTCAATCGCTGGTTGTCTAGATGGTGTCCAGCAAACAACGTGGGCTACATAGATAATTGGCAATCTTTCTGGAGAAAACCTGGTCTGATGAGGAGAGACGGCATCCATCCCACTTTGGAAGGAGCTCTTCTCATTTCTAGAAATATGGACGAATTTATTAGTCATCCAAAAACATGACATCCCAGGGTTGAGACCAGGATGCAGAGTTGTAGTCTTACACACTTCTCTGCGGCTTCCCACCTGATGCTGCCCCCCCCTCAATCAAAAAACACAAAAGGAGCAAATCCTCTTGTGCAAAAAAAATTTAAAACAAAAACTTTAACTGAACAAAAACATCAAACTATTAAATGTGGTTTGCTGAATATTAGATCTCTCCCTTTGAAGTCTCTGTTAGTGAATGATTTGATTAGTGATCATCATATTGATATATTTTGTCTTACAGAAACCTGGCTGCAGCAGGAGGATCATGTTAGCATTAATGAATCAACTCCCTCTGACTATTTAAATGTTCATGTTCCTAGAACCACAGGCAGAGGAGGAGGAGTGGCAGCTATCTTCAGATCAGGGTTACTAATCAGTCCTAGACCCAAGATTAGTTTTAGCTCTTTTGAATCTCTGATTCTCAGTTTTTCCCACCCAAAGTGGAAATCACAAAAACCTCTTGTGTTTGTTGTTGTGTATCGTCCACCTGGCCCTTATTCTGAGTTTCTATCTGAATTCTCAGAGTTTTTATCCCAGTTAGTGCTGAGTACAGATAAAGTCATTGTAGTGGGTGACTTTAATATTCATGTAGATGTTGAAAATGACAGCCTAAATATTAACTTTAATTCTATATTAGACTCTATTGGATTTTCTCAAAGTGTTCACAGACCTACTCACTGCCTTAATCATACCCTTGACCTTGTGCTGACTTATGGCATTGAGAGTGAACAGTTAACAGTGTTCCCTCATAACCCTGTCTTGTCTGACCATTTTTTAATAACTTTTGAATTTACATTACTTGACTACACGGTTTCTGAGAAGAATTCTACATATAGAAGGTGTCTGTCAGATAATGCTGTAACCAGATTTAAAGAGTTGATTTCATCATCCTTTTCTTCACTGCCATGTGCAGATATGACAGAGGACGGCTACCTAAATTTTACTCCAGTAGAACTTGACTCTCTTGTTGACAGCACTACAGCTTCAATGCGTACAACACTGGACAATGTTGCCCCTCTGAAAAGGAAGGTAATCAGTCAGAAGAGGTTGGCTCCTTGGTATAATTCACAGCTGCGTGCGTTAAAGCAGACGACAAGAAAGCTAGAGAGACAGTGGCGTTCCTCTAATTTAGAAGAGTCTCAATTAGTCTGGAAAGATAGTTTAATAACGTATAAGAAAGCACTTCGTAAAGCTAGAACTGCTTATTACTCATTATTGATAGAAGAGAATAAGAATAATCCCAGGTTTCTTTTCAGCACTGTTGCCAGGCTGACAAAGAGTCCGAGCTCTGTTGAGCCATGTATTCCTTTAACTCTCAGCAGTGATGATTTCATGAGATTCTTCATCAATAAAATTGTTTCTATCAGAGAGAAGATTAATGGAATCCTTCCCATTATTATCACTGATGTATCATCAAGTAGAGCAGCTTTAGAAGTATCTTTCGAACCTGAATTGTATTTAGACAGCTTCTGTCCAGTTGATCTTTCTGAGCTAACAACAGCAATAGTCTCTTCTAAACCATCAACTTGTATGTTAGACCCAATCCCAACCAGACTGTTCAAGGAGGTTTTCCCCTTAATTGACACTTCCATTTTGGATTTGATCAATCGGTCTTTGTTGATAGGATATGTACCTCAGACATTTAAGGTTGCTGTAATTAAACCTTTACTTAAAAAACCTACTCTTGATTCAGAAGTGTTGGCTAATTATCGACCTATATCCAATCTCCCTTTTTTGTCCAAAGTTCTTGAAAAAATAGTTGCAGCTCAACTTTGTGATCATTTACATAGAAATAATCTGTTTGAAGAGTTTCAGTCAGGATTCAGAGTGCATCATAGCACATAAACGGCACTGGTGAAAGTTACCAATGATCTCCTGTTAGCTTCTGATAGCGGACTTGTTTCTGTGCTTGTCCTGTTGGATCTCAGTGCTGCATTTGATACGATCGATCACAGCATTCTGTTACAGAGACTTGAACATGTTATTGGGATTAAAGGAACTGCATTAGGCTGGTTTAAGTCATATTTATCTGATAGATTCCAGTTTGTTCTTGTAAATGAAAAATCTTCCTCACACGTTGGAGTAAGTCATGGAGTTCCTCAGGGTTCTGTGCTTGGACCGATTCTTTTTACTTTATACATGCTTCCATTAGGTAACATTATCAGACAGCATGGCATACATTTCCATTGTTATGCTGATGATACTCAGCTGTACTTATCTATGAAACCAGATGAAACCTACAGGTTGGTCAGACTACAAGCCTGTCTTAAAGACATAAAGACCTGGATGACTCAGAACTGTCTGCTTTTAAATTCAGACAAAACTGAAGTTGTTCTCTTTGGACCTGAGCGCTTCAGGGAGAAATTGTCTAGTTATATAGTTACTCTAGATGGTATTTCCTTGGCTTCTAGTTCTACAGTGAGGAACCTTGGAGTTATTTTTGACCAGAATTTATCATTTGACGCACATATAAAACAGGTTTCTAGGACTGCCTTCTTTCACCTTCGTAATATTGCTAAAATCAGGAACATCCTGTCTCAGGGTGATGCAGAGAAACTAGTCCATGCATTTGTTACTTCAAGATTGGACTACTGTAATTCCTTATTATTGGGCTGTCCCACATATTCTCTGAAAAGCCTCCAGCTGATCCAAAATGCTGCAGCCAGAGTTCTGATGAGAACTAACAGGAGAGATCATGTTTCTCCAGTTTTAGCTTCTCTTCATTGGCTCCCTGTTAAATTCAGAATAGAATTTAAGATTCTTCTTCTCACTTATAAAGTTCTTAATGCCCGAGCTCCATCATATCTTAAAGATTTAATTGTAAGATATTTTCCTAACAGAGCACTTCGCTCCCAAACTGCAGGTTTACTTGTTGTTCCCAGAGTTTCTAAAAGTAGAATGGGAGGTAGAGCCTTCAGTTATCAGGCCCCTCTCTTGTGGAATAAGCTGCCAGTAAATGTCCGGGAAGCAGACACCCTTTCCACTTTTAAGATTAGGCTTAAAACTTTTCTTTTCGATAAAGCTTATAGTTAGGGATGGCTCAGGTAATCCTGAAACATCCCATAGTTAAGCTGCTATAGGCTTAGACTGCTGGGGGACCTCATCTGTCACACCTTTCCTCACTTTGCTCTCTTTTTCCCCCTGATTAATTTCACAATTGATTTTATGTACATGTGACATTATTGTGATTATTAACCTATGTTTCCCTGTTCCAACAGATATCCTTTGAATGGCGTTATGGTGTTTTTCCCCCCTCTTTTCCCTCTTTTCTGTCTTCTCAAACCCCAGCTGGTCGAGGCGGATGGCCACCCTTCCTGAGTCTGGTTCTGCCAGAGGTTTCTTCCTGTTAAAAGGGAGTCGTTCCTTTCCACAGTTGCCACAGGCACGCTCAGGACGGGAGATTGGACTGAAGACACGTTTCGGTGCAATCTGTTGGTTTCCTTAGCTAGGATATAAATTTTTTGAATTGGCTCTATAAGAATTAATTGGATCATGATTACAATGAATTGAATTCCAATTGGCTTGAATTGGACTATATTACTTAAGTGCCTTGAGATGACAATTGTTGTAATCTGGCGCTATATAAATAAAATTGAATTGAATTGAATTGAATGGGGAAATATATTCCTTCACTCAAAGGACGTCTCCAATGAGGACCTTAATCTGTACTCACACTTCTTCGGACTGCTTCAAAAGTTTCCCTTACCCATGAAATCTCTGTCTCACTAATGACACAACCGGGAAACCCTCTTTTATTCAAATAAAAACTAAAAAGCAGTCCTATCATCTCAGACTATCATATTTAAAAAATGATCCCAGCGCTGGTATTCAGGAAAAGGACCTGCCAGTCCTCTCTCTCAGAAAAGGCCTTGGAGGTATGAGGCTGGAACAGCTACTTCAGTCCAGGCTGGCCATGCACTGCGGTCCGGTCCAGAGACACCAGTCGAGGGATCCTGTTCGTGATGCCAAAATTGTGGACATTGAAGGGCATGTTGAAGGTGTGAATGTCCGACCATAGTTGGTAAAAAGCGGGTAAGAAAAGGTTAAAATACACGACTCTACACAATCAATAGCAGGAGCGGAGTTGTTCGGCTAAAAGAAGGTGTGAAAGCCCGACCATGGTTTGTAAAAAGCGGGTAAGAAAAGGTTCGAATGCCAAAATATACACCATCAAAAGCGGAAGCCGAGGTGTTCGGCTGCAAGTACGTGTGAATGTCAGATCATAAATTGCAAAAAGCTGATGAGAAAGGTGTGAATGACCGACAATAATTGCTGAAAAATGTGTTAGAAAAGGTAAGAATGCCGGACGTTTCATCATCAAAAGCGTGAGAAGAGGTGTTCGGCTGTAAGATGGTGCGAATGTCCGACCATAGTTGGTAAAAAGCGGGTAAGAAAAGGTTCGAATGCCCGAATATATACCATCAAAAGCGGAAGCGGAGGTGTTCAGCTGCAAGAAGGTGTGAACGTCCGACCAAAGTTTGTAAAAAGCAGGTAAGAAAAGGTGCGAATGCCCGAACATACACCATCAAAAGAGGGAGCGGAGGTGTTCCGCTGACAGACGGTGTGAATGTCCGACCATAGTTGGTAAAAAGCGGGTAAGAAAAGGTTCGAAAGCCCGAATATATACCATCAAAAGCGGAAGCGGAGGTGTTCGGCTGCAAGAAGGTGTGAACGTCCGACCAAAGTTTGTAAAATGCAGTTAAGAAAAGGTTCGAATATCCAACCAAACATAATCAAAAGTGGGAGCAGAGCTGTTCGACTGCAAGTAGGTGTGAATGTCCACCCATAATTCCTGAAAAATGGGTAAGAAAAGGTGCGAATGCCCAACCATACATCATCAAAAGAAGAAGTGGATGTGTTCTGCTACAAGAAGGTTTGAATGTCCGACCATAGTTTGTAAAAAGTGGGTAAGAAAAAGTTCGAATGCCCGAACATACACCATCAAAAGAGGGAGCGGAGGTGTTCCGCTGTAAGACGGTGTGAATGTCCGACCATAATTGGTAAAAAGTGGGTAAGAAAAGGTTAAAATACCCGACTGTACACAATCAATAGCGGGAGCGGAGTTGTTCGGCTACAAGAAGGTGTGAAAGTCCGACCATGGTTTGTAAAAAGCGGGTAAGACAAGGTGCGAATGCCCGACAATGTATGATCAAAAGAGGGAGCGGAGGTGTTCGGCTGCAAGGTCTGAATTTCCAACCATAATTTGAAAACACCGTTGAAGAAAAGCCTCGAAAGCCCGACTATACACCATCAAAAGCGGGAGCAGAGGTGTTGAGCTGCAAGAAGGTCTGAATGTCCACCAATAATTACTGAAAAATGGGTAAGAAAAGGTGTGAATGCCCAACTATACATCATAAAAAGCAGAAGTGGATGTGTTCGGCCACAAGAAGGTTTGAATGTCCGACCATAGTTTGTAAAAGGCGGGTAAGAAAAGGTTCGAATGCCCGAACATACACAATCAAAAGAGGGAGCGGAGGTGTTTCGCTGCAAGAAGGTGTGAATGTCCGAGCATAGTTTGTAAAAAGTGGGTAAGAAAGGGTTCGAATGCCAGAACATACACCATCAAAAGAGGGAGTGGAGGTGTTCCGCTGTAAGAAGGTGTGAATGTCCGACCATAGTTGGTAAAAAGCGGGTAAGAAAAGGTTAAAATACCCGACTCTACACAATCAATAGCGGGAGCGGAGTTGTTCGGCTAAAAGAAGGTGTGAAAGTCCGACCATGGTTTGTAAAAAGCGGGTAAGAAAAGGTTCGAATGCCAAAATATACACCATCAAAAGCGGAAGCCGAGGTCTTCGGCTGCAAGTAGGTGTGAATGTCAGATCATAATTTGCAAAAAGCTGATGAGAAAGGTGTGAATGACCGACAATAATTGCTGAAAAATGTGTTAGAAAAAGTAAGAATGCCGGACCATTCATCATCAAAAGCGGGAGAAGAGGTGTTCGGCTGCAAGAAGCTGTGAATTTCCAGCCATAATTACTCAAAAACGGGTAAGAAAAGGTAGTATTGCCAGACCATAAATGATCAAAACAGGGAGCGGAGGTGTTCCACTGTAAGAAGGTGTGAATGTCCGACCATAATTGGTAAAAAGCGGGTAAGAAAAGGTTAAAATACCCGACTGTACACAATCAATAGCGGGAGCGGAGTTGTTTGGCTACTAAAAGGTGTGAAAGTCCAACCATGGTTTGTAAAAAGCGGGTAAGAAAAGGTGTGAATGCCGGACAATGTATGATCAAAAGAGGGAACGGAGGTTTTCGGCTGCAAGGTCTAAATGTCCAACCATAATTTGTAAAAACCGGGGAAGAAAAGGCTCGGAAGCCCGACTATACACCATCAAAAGCGGGAGCGGAGGTGTTCAGCTGCAAGAAGGTCTGAATGTCCATCAATAATTGCTAGAAAACATGAAAAAAAAATTTCGAATATCCAACCGCACATGATCATAAGTGGGAGAGGAGGTGTTCAGCTGCAAGAAGGTGTGAATGTCCACCCATAATTCCTCAAAAATGGGTAAAAAAAAAAGGTGCGAATGCCCAACCATACATCATCAAAAGCAGGACTGGATGTGTTCGGCTACAAGAAGGTTTGAATGTCCGACCATAGTTTGTAAAAAGCGGGTAAGAAAAGGTTCGAATGCCCGAACATACACCATCAAAAGAGGGAGCGGAGGTGTTCCGCCATAAGAAGGTGTGAATGTCCGACCGTAGTTGGTAAAAAGTGGGTAAGAAAAGGTTAAAATACCCGACTGTACACAATCAATAGCGGGAGCGAATGTGTTCGGCTACAAGAAGGTGTGAAAGTCCGACCATGTTTTGTAAATAGCGGGTAAGAAAAGTGCGAATGCCCGACAATGTATGATCAAAAGAGGGAGCGGAGGTTTTCGGCTAAAAGAAGGTCTGAATGTCCAACCATAATTTGTAAAAACCGGGGAAGAAAAGGCTCGAAAGCCCGACTATACACCATCAAAAGCGGGAGCAGAGGTGTTCAGCTGCAAGAAGGTCTCAATGTCCATCAATAATTGCTAAAAAACATGAAAGAAAATTTTCGAATATCAAACCGCACATGATCATAAGTGGGAGCGGAGGTGTTCAGCTGCAAGAAGGTGTGAATGTCCACCCATAATTCCTGAAAAATGGGTAAAAAAAGGTGCGAATGCCCAACCATACATCATCAAAAGCAAGTGTGAATGTCAGATCATAATTTGCAAAAACCTGATGAGAAATGGTGAGAATGCCCGACTATACACCATCAAATGCGGGAGCGGAGGTTTTCGGCTGTGAGTAGGTGTGAATGTCCAACCATACTTGCTGAAAAATATGACAAAGCAGTTTTCACTTGGTTCTAGTGAAGGAATTTATTTTATATCAAAATCCGAAATTGTGTAGAACTCGTGGAAATAAGTTTATTCTCGGATTCCTAAAGGTTTAGTGTTGTTCTTTGGTATACTGCAAAGTAATACTTTCTATTTTGTTGAAACCGATTCAGACATGGATAAATATCAAGGACAAAGCAGTTTTAACTTGGTTTGAGTGAAGGAATTCAATTTTATATCAAAATCCGAAATTGTGTAGAACTCGTCAATCGACGCTTATTCTCGGATTCCTGAAAAGGTTTAGAGTTTTTCCCTGCCCAAGAACTTTTAACGCAAGTGACAAAAATCCTTTACCCACAATCTGGACTTCAGAGATCTAAACGTGAGAAAAAACAAAACCAGATTCAAACCATGCCTATGGTTAAAGTTGCAGTTCCCACTGGACCATTACTGGTTTATCGACCCTGGACTGAGACTGACATCATGGAAGCATAACAATGCTTACCAGATCCAGAGATTTCTGGACCCCATTTTGCTGACGAGTTGCGAGATTTTTGCGCACAATTCTGCCCGACCGGGGTTGAATTGCGTCGCATATTGGCAAAAAAGTTCAAACTGACCGACCTCTGCAAAATAGAGGCCAGTATGCTACAACTGGATTTGCGACCTACCAACAGTGAACGAGGACATAATGATAACGCTCAATATGAAGCAGCCATCCAAAGACTGTGTCAAGCCATCACCACTCAATTTCCAACCAAAATCAATATGTCCCACATTTACACCTGCAAACAGAAACCCGGTGAAGGGACTGATGATTTTGTACACCGCATCCTTGAGGAAGTCAGCAAGCACAGCGGTCATCAGAGACCAACGGATTTGGGTAATGAATCAGGACCATGGGAGGGTATTGCATGCAATGCAATAATTAAAGGCCTCATGCCAGATGTCGCCACTGAAGTAAAGAACATTTACGTGGGATGGTGTGAGGGTCCTCGTTTGGCTGACGTTCGCGATATGCTCGCCATGCTCAGAACCAAGTTGAGACGCGTAAGATATAGGACAAGTGTGAAAAGGAGCTGCATTTGGCAGCCATGACCATGTATTACGCAGTTGGTGTAAACAGAGGACGAGGCCGAAGTCGAAGATGTGGACGTTTGGGAGAGGAGGTCGAAATGGGCCACGCCAGAGCTATGATCCGAATATTTGTTTTTACTGTGGCTGTGTCCACAGCTGAAAAGTGATGAAATTGGGCAAAAGGCTGACTGAGGGTGGGAGGCAGGTTCTGGACGTCACGCGGCAGCGGAGCCTCCACTAATGGGTGATAGCACAAACACACTCACACATTTTTCCTGCTCTGTGTAGTGAAGAAACGCTTGCCGACTGTGATTCACGTTGTAAAGTTTTGCATGCTAGTTCCGTCCTAGAGCAAAGATATTTCTCTCAGAATGTAGGAACTTATGTTCATCAGTAGTGACGTCAGGGGAGTTTGATTGTCCTCCAAAGTTAAGTGGAAACCACGTTTACTCTATGTCTGCATCAGGCCAGGTTGTGAAGGAGAAAATGACATCGCCCATTGCGTGTGTCACTCCCGATGGGCTCTCCTTCAAACACTCATTTTTGTTATCAGAGTTGTGTCCCATTAACCTGATGGGCTGTGATCTCATGTGTAAATTAGGCATTATTTTAACTTCTACACCAGAGGGTGTTAACGTTATGTTACAGCCTGACAAAGTTTTTACAGCAGTGCAGTTTGATTCATCTGCACTTACATATGCTTATGAGTGGAAACTTCCCAGCTCTCCTTTTTCACAACAACTAGAGGAAGAAGCAAAAGCGTTAGTTTCACCCCTTTCTGATTTCATGCAACCTGCTGATTTGCACTGAACATCACACATTTCTTTGGGGCCTGACAATGACTATGAGAAGAAGTGAAAAAATATGTGCGCCTACTTTATTGGCTGTGTCGCTCACTCCAGAGCAATTCGATTTTTTTAATGTTTGTGGTACTCGCCCTCACATTTCCTTGGCCAAACCTACACACTGGCATTGACAAGGTGTGGGAGAGTTTGTTGCTACATGTCAGAAAGAAACGGATTGGACCGTTTCACCTGCTGATCCAAATTTGATGTTTTCTGAACGATTGTCAGCATACAAAAAAACATTTTTGAGTACAATGCATTGTCAAAGAACTGTGGAATTAATTCCTACCACAGAATCACATTTTGAAGCATGTTTTTAATCTGAAAAAGATTTGTCTTCGATACCCATGTTGGCTGAAGTGCCCAATGATCTTTGGGCGAAGAGCAAATATGATGTGGGGTTGTTTATTGTTGAAACTAGATTAGAAATAGATAAATATGAAGGACAAAGCAGTTTGAACTTGGTTTGAGAGAAGGAATTAATTTTATTGCAAAATCCGAATTCATGCATAACTCGTCAAATAGATAGTGAAGTGTCGTTCGTGAGCGATTCGTTCGATATGAACAAATTTTTTATATGACTCGGGAGTAACGAGTTGTCTCAGTGAGTGATTCGTTCATTTTCATGCAGTACCCTTCCTCACCACATGGCAGGCGGCAGCTTCATAAGCTCAGTCAGCAGGACAGGAAACAGTATTGATTCGTTCATGACTCAACTCCTCGACTGACGGGTCCTCGCACAGGAAACAGTATTGATTAGTTTACGACTCAACTCCTTGGGTCTTCGTTCATTTGTCACGTTTTAAATTCTACGTTTCATTTGACAGGCTGAAGAGCAGTAGGCACAACAGTTCGTTCACAAACCGCATCATTAATCTCATAGACTATTCTACCATCAACAACTTGGAAACCACAATCGACTCTCTAGATGCAGAAAAAGCATTTAATGGAGGAAACTGGAAATTTTTATTCGCAGCATAAAACAAATTCGGGTTTGGGTCACACTTCATCAACTGGATAAGGATATTATATAGCTCCCCAAATGCAAGTGTCAGGACAAATGATCAAACTTCTCCAAGCTTCAGTCTGCAGAGAGGTACAAGACAGGGTTGCTCACTTTCTCCCTCACTTTTTGCTATTTTCATCAAACCTTTAGCAGCTGCTATCAGACAAGATATAAATATTAAAGGCATCCAACCCCAAAATATTGAGCATAAAATAAGTCTTTATGCTGATGATGTATTATTTTTCCTTCAGAACTCAGAGACGTCTCTCACTCACACGATCACACTCATAAATAAATTCTCGGCACTTTCTGACTACTCTATCAAATGGTCTAAGACCACAGTTCTGCCCATTAACTGTATGGTCCAGAATATACCTGCGATCACTTTACAGTCAGGAAATATTAGATATTTAGGCATAAACATTTCCTCCAGGCTCTCAGAGCTAACAAAGCTAAATTATGTGCAATTATTAAAGAGAGTAGAGGACGATCTCTCTCATTGGAAGTCCTTACCTATATCACTTATGGGGAGAGTTACAACCATTAAAATGATGATACTACCAAAAGTTAACTATTTGTTCTCAATGATCCCCATAAAACCATTTGCTACTTGGTTTAAGTCACTAGATTCATGCATCTCCAAATTTCTGTGGAAAAACAAACCACCACGTATTAGTTTAAAAACCCTACAGAAGACCAAGGACAGTGGTGGATTAGATTTACCTAATTTTCAGCAGTATTCCTTAGCCAATAGGTTACAATATATATCAAAATGGTTTAAACCTTGTTGTTGTCACAGTTCCCAGAGACGTTGTAATCGTTGAGGATTCTATATTCACCCCCTCATTAGAGGCACGTGTTGCAGATTGATAACACTGAATCTTCTTCTCTGTTCATTGCTGGCATCATTCCCAGCATCGTAAGTGTTCGTGGCATTGTTAGCCTCTTCTTCTGGATCTTGATATCGAGCATCCTTTTGTATTTCTGGTTTGTAAGTCCTCTCTCTTCGTTCACCGGAGTCTTCGTCTCTTTGTCCTTGAGTTTGGTGATTTTTTCTTCTTTTGATGCCTTGACACAGTGTGACAGGTGATACCACGTGGGAGATCCTTTAACTTGGACTGCTGTCCCTGTGCTGCGAAATGGCTGTGCTGCTCAAATGGTCTCTCCTTCATCATATACACAGTTATTTATACATCACCTTGCACCATGAAGCGTTGTCCCTTTTTGTTTCTCTCTTTGTTCTTAAAATGCTGTTATGCATGTCTAAACCAATCCATTAAACTAGATCATTTTGGCAGTAAAGCGATCTACAATGTGCTTGGTCGCAAAGCTGCTCATCTGTGGTAAACAGCTCTTCAGAAAGGCATTCTTCAATTGATTTCACTAATTTTATGTAATAATTTTGTGATTTCCTACAAAACTACACTTCTTCTCCCATCTGTCTGAGTATTTAATATTGTCTGGCTCCCGTTAAAACATGTATTTTTCCCATCTAATTCCTTGTTTCCTTTAAAACAAGTATTCCCCGTTTTCTATCCCTTCAGTAGCCAACCAGTTTGTATGGAATACACTGGAGCAACTTGACTGATCAGTAAAACACTGCTTTTGTTGTCACCGCAAGGCTTCCCCCGTCGGTTGTTTCACTGAGACACTACTGAGTAACTACAACTCAACACAGTTTATACACATAACATTCATATACATACTAACAAACAAACAAACAATAATTTATCGCAATTTTCTCATCTCTGTTTGAACGTACACCCAGGTAAATATTCCTGTAGTCTTCTCATACCGACTATGGACCCATTCATTGTTTAACTTCACTGTTTTGCAAATCCTAATTGAATATTACACATTGACATTGAACTTTACTGGATAAGCAGGTCTTCATTGCATTCAGCAGCCTATATGTGAGCATCTATGTGTAAGCTGTTCTTCTTTGCATTTATCAGCAGCAAGCAATTCTTCACTGCACATGCATATGTAAATAGTAAAACAATTCCAATGTGTTAGCGAAACCTTCTATATCACAGTGGTTTCTAAGATCTATTTTAAGTTCTTTGCCATCAGTGAGATGACATAGTTTACAAAGTGTGTCAAATTATCACTGAAGATCTTTTCAGGAATTTCAAATCTAGAAATGAGTTATTTTACGCGTGATTTTGCTACTGAGAGTGCATCTGCTTGTGCACATGGAAATATTTCAGACCATTTGGTAAAAACCTCTGTTGTCACTGAGCAGAATCGTTTCCCTTAACATTAATTTAGTTCAATGAAATCTACACAATAATGAAATAATGAAATCCAAACAAATATGTTGAAAAAGATACACTGGCTTAGGGAATTATCTTCGTTTTGGTCTTAGATTGCCCTGTGGAATGTATTTTGCACATATTTGACCTGCTAGACAAAACTTTATTCATTTATTTATTCTAAAAAAAAAAATTAAATAATTAGTAAAACCATATGCTGTAAAAACCTTGTTCATTATTGCTTCCATCCCTCCTGTTGAGACATGACATGGTCCGTGGCTCAATACTGCAGCATATTTAAACAAATTCTTTGGCAGTATGGTTTTCCTTCCGGTCATTCATACGAGTCTATTGTAGATGGCAATTGAATAACATCTAATAATGCTAAAATATTTGTAGTTTATACATTTAGCTGTGGATGTCAACATACCTGTTTTTCCAATGCTGTGTTAACACATGTACAGTTGAGAAGGCATACTGACTGTCAGTGTAAACGTTAACAACCTTTTTGTTATTTAATTTACAAGCTTCAGTTAAAGCTACCAATTCGACTGCTTGAACAGAGTAATTTTTTGGTAGTTGGTGTTTTAAGAAAACTTCAGTTTCTGTTACTACTGCAAATCCTGTAGCATTTGTGCCATCAGGGTTTTTTGCTTGACCTGTTGAATAAATATAGTTATTTCTGCATTTTCATAACGTATATCAGTTAAGTCTGGCCTGGGTAAAACACTGATGGTTATTTCTGACATGCAATCATGAGGCTTTCCATCTGTGGGGTAGGTAGCAGTGTGGATGGATTAAGTGTAGCACATCTCTCGACAACAAGGTGTGGCTGTGAAAGAAGAACTGTTATGTAGGAGAGATGTCTGGTAAAGATATTTTGTTAAGTAACCATATCACAGCCACTGCATGAGGTACCTTAAGTGTTAATGGGTGAAATAACACCATTATTGTTGATGCCTGCACTGCCAATGGCTTCTGGCCATTGATTCAAAAGTACGATCTCGTCCCTGTTTCCCCCTTTCAGTGGACACTGGCCCCTAATTACCGCAATTCAGCAGGGGGTCTTTCATTAGGAGTACTGGACTCCCCCGTGCACGGTTTCAGCTCCGACCCTGGAAAGCGGAAAAAACGTTGAGATCTGGTTTGAGGACCCAATTGTTGAGAAAAGTCTCTCAATGAGACTCAGAGTTGCTGGAGTCAGTTAATGCAAATGTTTAATCTTGCAGCAAGTTCAAGAATGTGTGTGTGTATGGGTGTATGTGTGCGAACGTGTGTGAGTTTGTGTGTGTGAGAGTTTAAAGAACCTTTTATCCACAGGCAGGTCTTAACTAGTATGGCACGGGTCCAGCCTGTCTCATCTTTTTTGGAAGGTCCAGCGCTCGGCCGTAACCCTTCTGTCTGTTTGGACTCTCACATACATTCGGTTAATCATAGAAAAACGAGAACAAAACTTTTTAGCCCCTTAAATTCATAAAACAGACATGGTGCAGTTATTTCCATTCTAGAAAATAAGAGTAATCACCACCATTCCTATAAATTCTGGATATCCTAACAATCTGAATCTTTTTTAAATGTTCGATGAAGCCCTTTGCTGTTCTGTTTAGAGACTCAGCTGATCATAAACCAAGTTTTGCTCTTGAACCAAGCTTCTAAACTCTTCACCTTTTTCATTTCTCAGTTAGTATTCACTTTAAAACTGATTAAAAGAAAAATTAAATGAATGCCTATCAACAAATGTGGGATCTAAACTCTAGTGCTTTCTCTAAAATAATTTCCTTTCTCAATTCAGAAATGTGTGTGTGTAAGTCACAACACCCGTGACACCAAAACGGCTTTCTTTTCTCTCTTTTCTCTACACTCTGCACTGTGAGCACACACACCAAATCAGAAAGGCTTTTTTCTCTCTTTTCTACATTATGGACTGTGGGGACACAAAACCGCTCTCTCTCTTTTTTTTTTTGATTGTGTGCCAGGGCGTTGTCTCACGTATTAGATTATGCTTAAGATACGAATGGGTTTATCAGTCACATCAGAATCCATACATACTGATCCTCCCGTAATAAAATGGTCGGATCTTATCAAACACACTTTGTTTCTTGTGACAAGTCAGCGAAACAGCGTATACACGTCAAGACACTGAATCAAGTTTGCCACAAGAACTCATAAGTTTGGCAGTATTGCTCTGCCGTCAGCAATCATACACCCATTTTATTTTCATGAGACATGTGCAGGCACCTGTTCATCTACTGTTCTATCACTATGAATTAGTTTATCTATTATCAATAAGGATACTTCTACAACTACTATCAAAGTATGTCCGGACTTCTTATGTTGTCAGTTGCTATATATGAATAAGTGGGTTGCTACTGAAAAGCATTAAGCATGTCACACAGCCCAAACATAT
This sequence comes from Leuresthes tenuis, assembly GCF_036924035.1. Classification (NCBI taxonomy): domain Eukaryota; kingdom Metazoa; phylum Chordata; class Actinopteri; order Atheriniformes; family Atherinopsidae; genus Leuresthes; species Leuresthes tenuis. The sequence continues at coordinate 12,556,386 of NW_027325366.1, read as the reverse complement.
AACATTTCAGGACACACCACACAGTTAACAACCACAGTGAAGCGTGTCAAAGCCCAAACATGTAACATTCAACAGGACACTTACACAACACATTCAAATCAAACAGTCAGACAACATACAAGAACATATACCCCAGCCGGCATTGCTCCCTGCCTATTTTCCTACAACTCACTATGTGTGCGCACACCTTTATTCACAAACTCTTCAACTTATACTCTTTTACCGAAGCTGCTACAGCTCGATTGGCCAAATACCCTTAGATCCTATTTCGGTGAATTTGACATCTGCCTTGTATGTAACAGATTAGCGGTTTAGCAGTTTTAATTTAGTTTGAGTGAAGGAATTCATTTTATAGCAAAATCCGAAATCGTGAAGAACTCATGAAAGTAAGCTTATTCTCGGATTCCTGAAACTTTAGATTTGCTCTTTCTTTTACTGCAAAGTACAACGTTGAGCAGCACTAATGATTTGTTTCTATTTTTAGCAGGCTTTACCTTTGCGGATGAAGCCCTTTCTGTCTGTGCAAAAGAAATCTTGTTACTGTGCAGAGTGACTTCTCTGAGTAGAGTCGCCTTACTTGTTGCGACTGTGCCGATGTTCGAAGCTGGAGTGCAAAGTTGTTGCTTGAATGGTGCTCGCTGGAGCGTGTGGTAGTGTAAAGTTATACCATTTAAAAGGGCTGAAGAGTGCTCAGTGCAGCGGGTGGGCGGAGGTGCAAAGTGACACTATGGCCATAAAAAGAACACCGCTACAAGTGCGCATTGTGCCAGGAAGGGCCCTCGGACGTGAACCAGTGGACAGTTATCGCTTCTCGGCCTTTTGGCTAAGATCAAGTGTAGTATCTGTTCTTATCAGTTTAATGTCTGATATGTCCTCTATGCGAGACTACATATTAAATGGATTTTTATCAATAGGAGTTGAAAAAGGAGCTTGCTCCGTTCACTCCAAGCATCGACCCGGTACTGCAGTGCCGCTGGGAACGGTGCGCTCTCCTCTGCTCTTGTGAAAAAGCAAACAGCGGTGCAGGATGGAAGTTTCAGGGAGCCTAAGATGAAACTTTCTTTTAATCTGCTGATAAAAGAGAGTGAATGCGAAGCAGACTTTAACACGGCTCTGGGAGCGAGCCGAGTGCGGGCTAACCGGGAGAATTGCTTGAAAGAAACGCGACACCGAATGAGCAGTCAGATCAAAGCCTCAATACGGTGTTCCCGTGTTGTTTGTGGCTGCCTTGTCTTTTGCACAGAGTAAAAGACAAGGCAGCCATCGAATAGGGCCCGATTGTTCCTACTTGGTCAGCCGAGGAGCAAGGGGGGGGAGCAAGCGTCTCAACCAAGCAAAGCTCACCATGGGGAAGGTGGCTATGCCAACTAGCCTGATGCCCTGCTCCCGCAGTGATGGATAATCATACACTGGTTTCTCTTCATAATGTACAAGTCTTTCGCCTTTTACTAAAGACTTCCGTGGAGAGCAGCACTAATGAATTGTTTCTATTTTTGGCAGGTTTTACCTTTGCGGGTGAAGCCCTTTCTGACTGTGCAAAAGAAATCTTGTTACTGTGCAGAGTGACTTCTCTGAGTAGAGTCGCCTCACTTGTTGCGACTGTGCCGATGTTGCTTGAATGGTGCTCGCTGGAGCGTGCGGTAGTGTAAAGTTATACCATTTAAAAGGGTTGAAGAGTGCTCAGTGCAGCGGGTGGGCGGAGGTGCAAAGTGACACTATAGCCATAAAACGAACACCGCTACTAGTGCGCATTGTGCCAGGAAGGGCCCTCGGACGTGAACCAGTGGACAGTTATCGCTTCTCGGCCTTTTGGCTAAGATCAAGTGTAGTATCTGTACTTATCAGTTTAATATGTTATATGTCTATGCAAGGACTACATATTAAATGGATTTTTATCAATAGGAGTTGAAAAAGGAGCTTGCTCCGTTCACTCCAAGCATCGACCCGGTACTGCAGTGCCGCTGGGAACGGTGCGCTCTCCTCTGCTCTTGTGAAAAAGCAAACAGCGGTGCAGGATGGGCTCTCCTTCAAACACTCATTTTTGTTATCAGAGTTGTGTCCCATTAACCTGATGGGCTGTGATCTCATGTGTAAATTAGGCATTATTTTAACTTCTACACCAGAGGGTGTTAACGTTATGTTACAGCCTGACAAAGTTTTTACAGCAGTGCAGTTTGATTCATCTGCACTTACATATGCTTATGAGTGGAAACTTCCCAGCTCTCCTTTTTCACAACAACTAGAGGAAGAAGCAAAAGCGTTAGTTTCACCCCTTTCTGATTTCATGCAACCTGCTGATTTGCACTGAACATCACACATTTCTTTGGGGCCTGACAATGACTATGAGAAGAAGTGAAAAAATATGTGCGCCTACTTTATTGGCTGTGTCGCTCACTCCAGAGCAATTCGATTTTTTTAATGTTTGTGGTACTCGCCCTCACATTTCCTTGGCCAAACCTACACACTGGCATTGACAAGGTGTGGGAGAGTTTGTTGCTACATGTCAGAAAGAAACGGATTGGACCGTTTCACCTGCTGATCCAAATTTGATGTTTTCTGAACGATTGTCAGCATACAAAAAAACATTTTTGAGTACAATGCATTGTCAAAGAACTGTGGAATTAATTCCTACCACAGAATCACATTTTGAAGCATGTTTTTAATCTGAAAAAGATTTGTCTTCGATACCCATGTTGGCTGAAGTGCCCAATGATCTTTGGGCGAAGAGCAAATATGATGTGGGGTTGTTTATTGTTGAAACTAGATTAGAAATAGATAAATATGAAGGACAAAGCAGTTTGAACTTGGTTTGAGAGAAGGAATTAATTTTATTGCAAAATCCGAATTCATGCATAACTCGTCAAATAGATAGTGAAGTGTCGTTCGTGAGCGATTCGTTCGATATGAACAAATTTTTTATATGACTCGGGAGTAACGAGTTGTCTCAGTGAGTGATTCGTTCATTTTCATGCAGTACCCTTCCTCACCACATGGCAGGCGGCAGCTTCATAAGCTCAGTCAGCAGGACAGGAAACAGTATTGATTCGTTCATGACTCAACTCCTCGACTGACGGGTCCTCGCACAGGAAACAGTATTGATTAGTTTACGACTCAACTCCTTGGGTCTTCGTTCATTTGTCACGTTTTAAATTCTACGTTTCATTTGACAGGCTGAAGAGCAGTAGGCACAACAGTTCGTTCACAAACCGCATCATTAATCTCATAGACTATTCTACCATCAACAACTTGGAAACCACAATCGACTCTCTAGATGCAGAAAAAGCATTTAATGGAGGAAACTGGAAATTTTTATTCGCAGCATAAAACAAATTCGGGTTTGGGTCACACTTCATCAACTGGATAAGGATATTATATAGCTCCCCAAATGCAAGTGTCAGGACAAATGATCAAACTTCTCCAAGCTTCAGTCTGCAGAGAGGTACAAGACAGGGTTGCTCACTTTCTCCCTCACTTTTTGCTATTTTCATCAAACCTTTAGCAGCTGCTATCAGACAAGATATAAATATTAAAGGCATCCAACCCCAAAATATTGAGCATAAAATAAGTCTTTATGCTGATGATGTATTATTTTTCCTTCAGAACTCAGAGACGTCTCTCACTCACACGATCACACTCATAAATAAATTCTCGGCACTTTCTGACTACTCTATCAAATGGTCTAAGACCACAGTTCTGCCCATTAACTGTATGGTCCAGAATATACCTGCGATCACTTTACAGTCAGGAAATATTAGATATTTAGGCATAAACATTTCCTCCAGGCTCTCAGAGCTAACAAAGCTAAATTATGTGCAATTATTAAAGAGAGTAGAGGACGATCTCTCTCATTGGAAGTCCTTACCTATATCACTTATGGGGAGAGTTACAACCATTAAAATGATGATACTACCAAAAGTTAACTATTTGTTCTCAATGATCCCCATAAAACCATTTGCTACTTGGTTTAAGTCACTAGATTCATGCATCTCCAAATTTCTGTGGAAAAACAAACCACCACGTATTAGTTTAAAAACCCTACAGAAGACCAAGGACAGTGGTGGATTAGATTTACCTAATTTTCAGCAGTATTCCTTAGCCAATAGGTTACAATATATATCAAAATGGTTTAAACCTTGTTGTTGTCACAGTTCCCAGAGACGTTGTAATCGTTGAGGATTCTATATTCACCCCCTCATTAGAGGCACGTGTTGCAGATTGATAACACTGAATCTTCTTCTCTGTTCATTGCTGGCATCATTCCCAGCATCGTAAGTGTTCGTGGCATTGTTAGCCTCTTCTTCTGGATCTTGATATCGAGCATCCTTTTGTATTTCTGGTTTGTAAGTCCTCTCTCTTCGTTCACCGGAGTCTTCGTCTCTTTGTCCTTGAGTTTGGTGATTTTTTCTTCTTTTGATGCCTTGACACAGTGTGACAGGTGATACCACGTGGGAGATCCTTTAACTTGGACTGCTGTCCCTGTGCTGCGAAATGGCTGTGCTGCTCAAATGGTCTCTCCTTCATCATATACACAGTTATTTATACATCACCTTGCACCATGAAGCGTTGTCCCTTTTTGTTTCTCTCTTTGTTCTTAAAATGCTGTTATGCATGTCTAAACCAATCCATTAAACTAGATCATTTTGGCAGTAAAGCGATCTACAATGTGCTTGGTCGCAAAGCTGCTCATCTGTGGTAAACAGCTCTTCAGAAAGGCATTCTTCAATTGATTTCACTAATTTTATGTAATAATTTTGTGATTTCCTACAAAACTACACTTCTTCTCCCATCTGTCTGAGTATTTAATATTGTCTGGCTCCCGTTAAAACATGTATTTTTCCCATCTAATTCCTTGTTTCCTTTAAAACAAGTATTCCCCGTTTTCTATCCCTTCAGTAGCCAACCAGTTTGTATGGAATACACTGGAGCAACTTGACTGATCAGTAAAACACTGCTTTTGTTGTCACCGCAAGGCTTCCCCCGTCGGTTGTTTCACTGAGACACTACTGAGTAACTACAACTCAACACAGTTTATACACATAACATTCATATACATACTAACAAACAAACAAACAATAATTTATCGCAATTTTCTCATCTCTGTTTGAACGTACACCCAGGTAAATATTCCTGTAGTCTTCTCATACCGACTATGGACCCATTCATTGTTTAACTTCACTGTTTTGCAAATCCTAATTGAATATTACACATTGACATTGAACTTTACTGGATAAGCAGGTCTTCATTGCATTCAGCAGCCTATATGTGAGCATCTATGTGTAAGCTGTTCTTCTTTGCATTTATCAGCAGCAAGCAATTCTTCACTGCACATGCATATGTAAATAGTAAAACAATTCCAATGTGTTAGCGAAACCTTCTATATCACAGTGGTTTCTAAGATCTATTTTAAGTTCTTTGCCATCAGTGAGATGACATAGTTTACAAAGTGTGTCAAATTATCACTGAAGATCTTTTCAGGAATTTCAAATCTAGAAATGAGTTATTTTACGCGTGATTTTGCTACTGAGAGTGCATCTGCTTGTGCACATGGAAATATTTCAGACCATTTGGTAAAAACCTCTGTTGTCACTGAGCAGAATCGTTTCCCTTAACATTAATTTAGTTCAATGAAATCTACACAATAATGAAATAATGAAATCCAAACAAATATGTTGAAAAAGATACACTGGCTTAGGGAATTATCTTCGTTTTGGTCTTAGATTGCCCTGTGGAATGTATTTTGCACATATTTGACCTGCTAGACAAAACTTTATTCATTTATTTATTCTAAAAAAAAAATTAAATAATTAGTAAAACCATATGCTGTAAAAACCTTGTTCATTATTGCTTCCATCCCTCCTGTTGAGACATGACATGGTCCGTGGCTCAATACTGCAGCATATTTAAACAAATTCTTTGGCAGTATGGTTTTCCTTCCGGTCATTCATACGAGTCTATTGTAGATGGCAATTGAATAACATCTAATAATGCTAAAATATTTGTAGTTTATACATTTAGCTGTGGATGTCAACATACCTGTTTTTCCAATGCTGTGTTAACACATGTACAGTTGAGAAGGCATACTGACTGTCAGTGTAAACGTTAACAACCTTTTTGTTATTTAATTTACAAGCTTCAGTTAAAGCTACCAATTCGACTGCTTGAACAGAGTAATTTTTTGGTAGTTGGTGTTTTAAGAAAACTTCAGTTTCTGTTACTACTGCAAATCCTGTAGCATTTGTGCCATCAGGGTTTTTTGCTTGACCTGTTGAATAAATATAGTTATTTCTGCATTTTCATAACGTATATCAGTTAAGTCTGGCCTGGGTAAAACACTGATGGTTATTTCTGACATGCAATCATGAGGCTTTCCATCTGTGGGGTAGGTAGCAGTGTGGATGGATTAAGTGTAGCACATCTCTCGACAACAAGGTGTGGCTGTGAAAGAAGAACTGTTATGTAGGAGAGATGTCTGGTAAAGATATTTTGTTAAGTAACCATATCACAGCCACTGCATGAGGTACCTTAAGTGTTAATGGGTGAAATAACACCATTATTGTTGATGCCTGCACTGCCAATGGCTTCTGGCCATTGATTCAAAAGTACGATCTCGTCCCTGTTTCCCCCTTTCAGTGGACACTGGCCCCTAATTACCGCAATTCAGCAGGGGGTCTTTCATTAGGAGTACTGGACTCCCCCGTGCACGGTTTCAGCTCCGACCCTGGAAAGCGGAAAAAACGTTGAGATCTGGTTTGAGGACCCAATTGTTGAGAAAAGTCTCTCAATGAGACTCAGAGTTGCTGGAGTCAGTTAATGCAAATGTTTAATCTTGCAGCAAGTTCAAGAATGTGTGTGTGTATGGGTGTATGTGTGCGAACGTGTGTGAGTTTGTGTGTGTGAGAGTTTAAAGAACCTTTTATCCACAGGCAGGTCTTAACTAGTATGGCACGGGTCCAGCCTGTCTCATCTTTTTTGGAAGGTCCAGCGCTCGGCCGTAACCCTTCTGTCTGTTTGGACTCTCACATACATTCGGTTAATCATAGAAAAACGAGAACAAAACTTTTTAGCCCCTTAAATTCATAAAACAGACATGGTGCAGTTATTTCCATTCTAGAAAATAAGAGTAATCACCACCATTCCTATAAATTCTGGATATCCTAACAATCTGAATCTTTTTTAAATGTTCGATGAAGCCCTTTGCTGTTCTGTTTAGAGACTCAGCTGATCATAAACCAAGTTTTGCTCTTGAACCAAGCTTCTAAACTCTTCACCTTTTTCATTTCTCAGTTAGTATTCACTTTAAAACTGATTAAAAGAAAAATTAAATGAATGCCTATCAACAAATGTGGGATCTAAACTCTAGTGCTTTCTCTAAAATAATTTCCTTTCTCAATTCAGAAATGTGTGTGTGTAAGTCACAACACCCGTGACACCAAAACGGCTTTCTTTTCTCTCTTTTCTCTACACTCTGCACTGTGAGCACACACACCAAATCAGAAAGGCTTTTTTCTCTCTTTTCTACATTATGGACTGTGGGGACACAAAACCGCTCTCTCTCTTTTTTTTTTTGATTGTGTGCCAGGGCGTTGTCTCACGTATTAGATTATGCTTAAGATACGAATGGGTTTATCAGTCACATCAGAATCCATACATACTGATCCTCCCGTAATAAAATGGTCGGATCTTATCAAACACACTTTGTTTCTTGTGACAAGTCAGCGAAACAGCGTATACACGTCAAGACACTGAATCAAGTTTGCCACAAGAACTCATAAGTTTGGCAGTATTGCTCTGCCGTCAGCAATCATACACCCATTTTATTTTCATGAGACATGTGCAGGCACCTGTTCATCTACTGTTCTATCACTATGAATTAGTTTATCTATTATCAATAAGGATACTTCTACAACTACTATCAAAGTATGTCCGGACTTCTTATGTTGTCAGTTGCTATATATGAATAAGTGGGTTGCTACTGAAAAGCATTAAGCATGTCACACAGCCCAAACATATAACATTTCAGGACACACCACACAGTTAACAACCACAGTGAAGCGTGTCAAAGCCCAAACATGTAACATTCAACAGGACACTTACACAACACATTCAAATCAAACAGTCAGACAACATACAAGAACATATACCCCAGCCGGCATTGCTCCCTGCCTATTTTCCTACAACTCACTATGTGTGCGCACACCTTTATTCACAAACTCTTCAACTTATACTCTTTTACCGAAGCTGCTACAGCTCGATTGGCCAAATACCCTTAGATCCTATTTCGGTGAATTTGACATCTGCCTTGTATGTAACAGATTAGCGGTTTAGCAGTTTTAATTTAGTTTGAGTGAAGGAATTCATTTTATAGCAAAATCCGAAATCGTGAAGAACTCATGAAAGTAAGCTTATTCTCGGATTCCTGAAACTTTAGATTTGCTCTTTCTTTTACTGCAAAGTACAACGTTGAGCAGCACTAATGATTTGTTTCTATTTTTAGCAGGCTTTACCTTTGCGGATGAAGCCCTTTCTGTCTGTGCAAAAGAAATCTTGTTACTGTGCAGAGTGACTTCTCTGAGTAGAGTCGCCTTACTTGTTGCGACTGTGCCGATGTTCGAAGCTGGAGTGCAAAGTTGTTGCTTGAATGGTGCTCGCTGGAGCGTGTGGTAGTGTAAAGTTATACCATTTAAAAGGGCTGAAGAGTGCTCAGTGCAGCGGGTGGGCGGAGGTGCAAAGTGACACTATGGCCATAAAAAGAACACCGCTACAAGTGCGCATTGTGCCAGGAAGGGCCCTCGGACGTGAACCAGTGGACAGTTATCGCTTCTCGGCCTTTTGGCTAAGATCAAGTGTAGTATCTGTTCTTATCAGTTTAATGTCTGATATGTCCTCTATGCGAGACTACATATTAAATGGATTTTTATCAATAGGAGTTGAAAAAGGAGCTTGCTCCGTTCACTCCAAGCATCGACCCGGTACTGCAGTGCCGCTGGGAACGGTGCGCTCTCCTCTGCTCTTGTGAAAAAGCAAACAGCGGTGCAGGATGGAAGTTTCAGGGAGCCTAAGATGAAACTTTCTTTTAATCTGCTGATAAAAGAGAGTGAATGCGAAGCAGACTTTAACACGGCTCTGGGAGCGAGCCGAGTGCGGGCTAACCGGGAGAATTGCTTGAAAGAAACGCGACACCGAATGAGCAGTCAGATCAAAGCCTCAATACGGTGTTCCCGTGTTGTTTGTGGCTGCCTTGTCTTTTGCACAGAGTAAAAGACAAGGCAGCCATCGAATAGGGCCCGATTGTTCCTACTTGGTCAGCCGAGGAGCAAGGGGGGGGAGCAAGCGTCTCAACCAAGCAAAGCTCACCATGGGGAAGGTGGCTATGCCAACTAGCCTGATGCCCTGCTCCCGCAGTGATGGATAATCATACACTGGTTTCTCTTCATAATGTACAAGTCTTTCGCCTTTTACTAAAGACTTCCGTGGAGAGCAGCACTAATGAATTGTTTCTATTTTTGGCAGGTTTTACCTTTGCGGGTGAAGCCCTTTCTGACTGTGCAAAAGAAATCTTGTTACTGTGCAGAGTGACTTCTCTGAGTAGAGTCGCCTCACTTGTTGCGACTGTGCCGATGTTGCTTGAATGGTGCTCGCTGGAGCGTGCGGTAGTGTAAAGTTATACCATTTAAAAGGGTTGAAGAGTGCTCAGTGCAGCGGGTGGGCGGAGGTGCAAAGTGACACTATAGCCATAAAACGAACACCGCTACTAGTGCGCATTGTGCCAGGAAGGGCCCTCGGACGTGAACCAGTGGACAGTTATCGCTTCTCGGCCTTTTGGCTAAGATCAAGTGTAGTATCTGTACTTATCAGTTTAATATGTTATATGTCTATGCAAGGACTACATATTAAATGGATTTTTATCAATAGGAGTTGAAAAAGGAGCTTGCTCCGTTCACTCCAAGCATCGACCCGGTACTGCAGTGCCGCTGGGAACGGTGCGCTCTCCTCTGCTCTTGTGAAAAAGCAAACAGCGGTGCAGGATGGAAGTTTCTTTAATCTGCTGAGAAAAGAGAGTGAATGCGAAGCAGACTTTAACACGGCTCTGGGAGCGAGCCGAGTGCGGGCTAACCAGGAGAATTGCTTGAAAGAAACGCGACACCGAATGAGCGGTCAGAACAAAGCCTCAATACGGTGTTCCTGTGGTGTTTTTATAAAATGCGGTGTAAAAAAAGGTGTGAATGCCCCATAGAAAACTAAAAGGTGGAGCGGAAGTGTTCGGCTGCAAGAAGGTGTGAATGTCCGACTATATTTGGTGAAAAGCAGGTGAAGCAAGGTCTGAATGCCCAACCTTACATCATCAAAAGCGAGATCAGAGGTTTTTGGCTGCAAGAAGGCCATAGTTTGCCAAAAGCGGGTAAGGTGCGAATGATCGGCTAAATATCAACAAAAGTGGGGGCGGAGGTCTTCGGATGCAAGTGGGTGTGAATATCCCACCATACAAGTATGGTGGAGAGGAAGCTGTGAATGGCCGACCATAGTTTGCAAAAAGCGGGTGAGAAAAGGTGCGAATGTCCAACCATACATGATCAAAACAGGGAGCGGAGGTGTTTGGCTGCGACAAGGTGTGAATGTCCACCCATAATTAATGAAAAGCGGGCAACAAGTAGGTTCGAATGCCCAACCATACATCATCAAAAGCAGGAGTGGATGTGTTCGGCTACAAGAAGGTTTGAATGTCCGAGCATAGTTTGTAAAAAGCGGGTAAGAAAAGGTTCGAATGCCCGAACATACACCATCAAAAGAGGGAGCGGAGGTGTTCCGCTGTAAGACGGTGTGAATGTCCGACCATAGTTGGTAAAAAGTGGGTATGAAAAGGTTCGAATGCCCAAATTCGGCTGCAAAAAACTGTGTTCGGCTGCAAAAAGGTGTGAATGTTCGACTAAATTTTGTAAAAAGCGGGTAAGACAAGGTGCGAATGCCTGACAATCTATGATCAAAAGCGGGAGGAGAGGTCTTCGGATGACAGTGGTTTAGAATTTCCAACCATAATCTATAAAATGCGGTGAAAAAAAAGGTGTGATAGAACACTAAAAGGTGGAGCGGAAGTGTTCGGCTGCAAGAAGGTGTGAATGTCCGACTATATTTAGTGAAAAGCAGGTGAAGCAAGGTCTGCATGCCCAACCTTACATCATGAAAAGCGAGATCAGAGGTGTTTGGCTGAGAGAAGGCCACAGTTTGCGATGCAATAATTAAAGGCCTCATGCCAGATGTCGCCACTGAAGTAAAGAACATTTACGTGGGATGGTATGAGGGTCCTCGTTTGGCTGACGTTCGCCGATATGCTCGCCATGCTCAGAACCAAGTTGAGACGCGTAAGACAACCAAAAGGGACAAGTGTGAAAAGGAGCTGCATTTGGCAGCCATGACCATGTATTACGCAGTTGGTGTAAACAGAGGACGAGGCGGAAGTCGAAGACGTGGACGTGTGAGAGAGGAGGTCGAAATGGGCCACGCCAGAGCTATGATCCGAATATTTGTTTTTACTGTGGCCAGACTGGAAACTGGAAGAAGGACTGTCCAAAGCTGAAAAGTGATGAAATTTTGCCAAAGGCTGACTGAGGGTGGGAGGCAGGTTCTGGACGTCACACGGCAGCGGAGCCTCCACTAATGGGTGATAGCACAAACACACTCACACATTTTTCCTGCTCTGTGTAGTGAAGAAACGCTTGCCGACTGTGATTCACGTAGTAAAGTTTTGCATGCTAGTTCCGTCCTAGAGCAAAGATATTTCTCTCAGAATATAGGAACTTATGTTCATCAGTAGTGACGTCAGGGGAGTTTGATTGTCCTCCAAAGTTAAGTGGAAACCACGTTTACTCTATGTCTGCATCAGGCCAGGTTGTGAAGGAGAAAATGACATCGCCCATTGCGTGTGTCACTCCCGATGGGCTCTCCTTCAAACACTCATTTTTGTTATCAGAGTTGTGTCCCATTAACCTAATGGGCTGTGATCTCATGTGTAAATTAGGCATTATTTTAACTTCTACACCAGAGGGTATTAACGTTATGTTACAGCCTGACAAAGTTTTCACAGCAGTGCAGTTTGATTCATCTGCACTTACATATGCTTATGAGTGGAAACTTCCCAGCTCTCCTTTTTCACAACAACTAGTGGAAGAAGCAAAAGCGTTAGTTTCACCCCTTTCTGATTTCATGCAACCTGCTGATTTGCACTGAAGATCACACATTTCTTTGGGGCCTGACAATGACTATGAGAAGAAGTGAAAAAATATGTGCGCCTACTTTATTGGCTGTGTCGCTCACTCCAGAGCACTTCGATTTTTTTAATGTTTGTGGTACTCGCCCTCACATTTCCTTGGCCAAACCTACACACTGGCATTGACAAGGTGTGGGAGAGTTTGTTGCTACATGTCAGAAAGAAACGGATTGGACCGTTTCACCTGCTGATCCAAATTTGATGTTTTCTGAACGATTGTCAGCATACAAAAAAATATTTTTGAGTACAATGCATTGTCAAAGAACTGTGGAATTAATTCCTACCACAGAATCACATTTTGAAGCATGTTTTTAATCTGAAAAAGATTTGTCTTCGATACCCATGTTGGCTGAAGTGCCCAATGATCTTTGGGCGAAGAGCAAATATGATGTGGGGTTGTTTATTGTTGAAACTAGATTAGAAGTAGATAAATATGAAGGACAAAGCAGTTTGAACTTGGTTTGAGAGAAGGAATTAATTTTATTGCAAAATCCGAATTCATGCATAACTCGTCAAATAGATAGTAATGTGTCGTTCGTGAGCGATTCGTTCGACATGAACAAATTTTTTATATGACTCGGGAGTAACGAGTTGTCTCAGTGAGTGATTCGTTCATTTTCATGCAGTACCCTTCCTCACCACATGGCAGGCGGCAGCTTCATAAGCTCAGTCAGCAGGACAGGAAACAGTATTGATTCGTTCATGACTCAACTCCTCGACTGACAGGTCCTCGCACAGGAAACAGTATTGATTAGTTTACGACTCAACTGCTTGGGTCTTCGTTCATTTGTCACGTTTTAAATTCTACGTTTCATTTGACAGGCTGAAGAGCAGTAGGCACAACAGTTCGTTCACAAACCGGATCATTAATCTCATAGACTATTCAACCATCAACAACTTGGAAACCACAATCGACTCTCTAGATGCAGAAAAAGCATTTAATGGAGTGAACTGGAAATTTTTTTACAAACTATGCTCGGACATTCAAACCTTCTTGTAACCGAACACATCCAGTCCTGCTTTTGATGATGTATGGTTGGGCATTCGCACCTTTTTTTTTACCCATTTTTGAGGAATTATGGGTGGACATTCACACCTTCTTGAAGCTGAACACCTCCTCTCCCACTTATGATCATGTGCGGTTGGATATTCGAACATTTTTTTTCATGTTTTCTAGCAATTATTGATGGACATTCAGACCTTCTTGCAGCTGAACACCTCCGCTCCCGCTTTTGATGGTGTATAGTCGGGCTTCCGAGCCTTTTCTTCCCCGGTTTTTACAAATTATGGTTGGACATTTAGACCTTCTTGCAGCCGAAAACCTCCGTTCCCTCTTTTGATCATACATTGTCCGGCATTCGCACCTTTTCTTACCCGCTTTTTACAAACCATGGTCGGACTTTCACACCTTTTAGTAGCCAAACAACTCCGCTCCCGCTATTGATTGTGTACAGTCGGGTATTTTAACCTTTTCTTACCCGCTTTTTACCAATTATGGTCGGACATTCACACCTTCTTACAGCGGAACACCTCCGCTCCCTGTTTTGATCATTTATGGTCTGGCAATACTACCTTTTCTTACCCGTTTTTGAGTAATTATGGCTGGACATTCACAGCTTCTTGTAGCCGAACACATCCACTCCTGCTTTTGATAATGTATGTTATGGCATTCGAACCTACTTGTTGCCCGCTTTTCATTAATTATGGGTGGACATTCACACCTTGTCGCACCCAAACACCTCCGCTCCCTGTTTTGATCATGTATGGTTGGACATTCGCACCTTTTCTCACCCGCTTTTTGCAAACTATGGTCGGCCATTCACAGCTTCCTCTCCACCATACTTGTATGGTGGGATATTCACACCCACTTGCATCCGAAGACCTCCGCCCCCACTTTTGTTGATATTTAGTCGGTCATTCGCACCTTACCCGCTTTTGGCAAACTATGGCCTTCTTGCAGCCAAAAACCTCTGATCTCGCTTTTGATGATGTAAGGTTGGGCATTCAGACCTTGCTTCACCTGCTTTTCACCAAATATAGTCGGACATTCACACCTTCTTGCAGCCGAACACTTCCGCTCCACCTTTTAGTTTTCTATGGGGCATTCACACCTTTATTTTCACCGCATTTTATAAAAACACCACAGGAACACCGTATTGAGGCTTTGTTCTGACCGCTCATTCGGTGTCGCATTTCTTTCAAGCAATTCTCCTGGTTAGCCCGCACTCGGCTCGCTCCCAGAGCCGTGTTAAAGTCTACTTCGCATTCACTCTCTTTTCTCAGCAGACTAAAAGAAAGTTTCATCTTGGGGTCCCTGAAACTTCCATCCTGCACCGCTGTTTGCTTTTTCACAAGAGCAGAGGAGAGCGCACCGTTCCCAGCGGCACTGCAGTACCGGGTCGATGCTTGGAGTGAACGGAGCAAGCTCCTTTTTCAACTCCTATTGATACAAATCCATTTAATATGTGGTCCTTGCATAGACATATCACAACTTGGTTTGAGTGAAGGAATTAATTTTATATCAAAATCCGGAATTGTGTAGAACTCGTGAAACGACGCTTATTCTCGGATTCCTGAAAAGGTTTAGTGTTGTTCTCTCCTATCCTGCAAAGTACAACGTTCTTTTTTGTTTAAAGCTATTTGGACATGGATAAATATGAAGGAAAATGCAGTTTTAACTTGGTTTGAGTGAAGGAATTCATTTTATATCAAAATCCGGAATTGTGCATTATGGCAGCAGAATTGTAGTCTGAATACCTTTATGCCAAACAGATTTGCTTTGCCAAGGGAAGTTTTATAATTGTTTATTGTTTATGTTTACAATATATAAACTAGCAGAATAATTAATTCATCCTCCTGGTCCCTCCCACCCCGGAGAGGGCAGCCAGAGACTGGCTGCAATAGGCATCCCCGCTACCTGGGACCCAACACAGGGCAGGAGGGCCTGATGTCCACCAGGCTCGGGGCTTGCAGTCACCATATTCCGGGAACTACTGTACCCCCAGAAGGAACCCATCCCGCCCCACCCCACTCAACCCAACCCCACCCCAGAGGACCTCTACAAAAACAAACAAACAACAACAAAAATCAAACAAACAAACAAACAAATCACCCGGTTACACCAGTCGCAGCAGCCCGGGCCTGAGACCCACCATCACCCAGGCCCCCCCAGGCCCCCCCCAACAGGGGAAAAGCACACCCCCATACAGACCCCCTCCTCCTCACCGCACGCCCCAACACCCTAAAAAAAACAACCACCTGCGGACACCTTGGAGTTCCCAGAGCAACAAGGCCGGCACCAGGACCTGCACCAACCCACGCATACTGTGGCATGTCCAGGGCAACCCAGACCCCCCAGGCACAGGCAGGGCCCCGCCCCGGGCACAAGGCAGCGGCAAGCCCCCAGGTCCAGGCCCAGCTCCACCACCCACGCCAGAGCGGCCCCGTCACCCGGTACAGAGCCAGCAGCCACCACCCCAAGGCCCCTAAGGGACCCCGCCCCACACCGCAAGACAGCCCCACCCGCAAGCCCCCAAAACTGCCCTCCAAGCCCGACACACAGTCCCCCCCAGCAATGACCAACCCGGTCCCCACGACCCGAGAGACCACCAGACGCCCAAAGCCACACAGCCCCCCCCCAGCACACACCCAACCGCCCAGAGCGACGGGACAGCAACCCACCACCAACACTATGTGATCAAGCTAATCAGAGGGGACCAGAGAGAATTAAATTCAGCCAATTGATGTTTTGAGGAAGCAGACATTGTTTCCATGCTAATATAATCTAAAAGAAAATTTCTAAACTGGTTAATACACAGATTGTTCTTCGCTTTCCAGTTCATGAGAATAGTTTTCTTTGCTATACATAACACTGTGAGGATCATGTGTGCTAAGCTAAATTCCACGTTGATGTTGTCTAAGTCACCCAGTATGCACAGTGTGGGGCATGCAGGAATGCTACACTTTAGCCATGTTGATAGGTCCGCACAGACTTCAAGCCAGAACTTTTGGACAGGCGCACAAAACCACAAAGCGTGTGCATAATCATCAGGTGTGTTATCTGTGCAATGTGAGCAGATGTTTGAGTGTGTTAGACCCATCCTGAACATCCTTTGTCCTGTATAGTGTGTTCTATGAAGAATTTTGTATTGTATGAGCTGTAAATTAGGATTTCGAGTCATTGTGAAGGTGTTCAAACATACTTGTGGCCAGAAGCTATGACTAGAACTGATGGATAAATCTGCCTCCCATTTTGAGGACGGTAGAGACATTGTGTCATCTATCTTAGACAATAATTTATATATTTTTGATAGTAGTTTTGGGGTGCAGATGCTTAGAAATTCTGCTACCCTAATCGGGAGTTGTAAGTCTGGTTGGTGGAGGATATATTTCTTTGTTATTATAGACTTAAGTTGTTGATATTCTAGGAATTTATTGCTGCCTATCTCATGTTGTGATATGAGCTCATCAAATGAAATAAAATGTCCATTTTGGATTATATGTTCCAGATGTTTGATTCCTTTGATCTTCCACAGAGTAAAGTTTAGCATTTTTTTGTTTTGCAGGATGTCAGGATTGTTCCAGATGGGTGTAAGCTTACACGGGACAAGTGAAGACTTTGTTATTTTAAGAAATTCCCACCAGGCTGTCAGAGAGGTGCTGATGTTAATGCTTTTGAAACATTTGTGATTTTTCACCATTTGACTAATAAGTGGCAGGTCAGAGATTTCCAGATTATCACACAATGCTTGTTCTATACTTATCCATGTTCATCTATTGGGCTAGGTTTAAACCATTTTGATATATACTGTAACCTATTGGCTAAGGAATAGTGCTGAAAATTAGGTAAATCTAATCCACCCTGTCCTTGGTCTTCTGTAGGGTTTTTAAACTAATACGTGGTGGTTTGTTTTTCCACAGAAATTTAGAGATGCATGAATCTAGTGACTTAAACCAAGTAGCAGGTGGTTTTATGGGGATCATTGAGAACAGATAGTTAACTTTTGGTAGTATCATCATTTTAATGGTTGTAACTCTCCCCATAAGTGATATAGGTAAGGACTTCCAACGAGAGAGATTGTCCTCTACTGTCTTTAATAATTGCACATTGAGGCGGCCTGTTGCCACTGCGGGTTCTTTCAGAGAGACTCAGAGACAGAGGACGGTTCAACGTATAGTTTATTTAACCTTTTTTCATGAATGTGGAGTCGTTCGCAGGCCTTCCCTCCCGGTTCGTGCTGCCGACTCCACTTCAATCCTCCTTACAGCTCTGAGTTTTTTAAAGAGGAGAGTGATTAGACAAGTGACTGCCGGTGTACTAATCACTCACCTAGTCCTGCTCCCCAGAGCTCTCTCCACAGCTCTCTCCTGCAGCTGATGCACCACGCCCCCTCCACATACCTCCACCGCCTGACCTTGGCCGGGGAGCGGTCCGGCCTAACCCCCCCCCACACACACACACACACACACACACACACACACACCTCGCCATGCGAGCTGTAAAGGAAGTCGGCCACAGCCATCTGTGCCCCCGGCCTATGGACCACTTTGAATTTAAAAGGCTGTAGTGCCAGATACCAGCGGGTGATCCGTGCATTGACATTTTTCATTCGGTGGAGCCACTGGAGGGGAGCAAGGTCCGAGCAAAGGGTGAATGGGCGCCCCAGCAAGTAATACCGCAGAGCGCCGACCACCCACCGGATGGCCAGGCACTCCCTCTCCACCGTGTTGTATCTGGTCTCCCTCTCGGATAGTTTCTGGCTGATGTAAAGCACTGGGTGGTCAACGCCCCGCACCTGCTGGGACAGAACAGCCCCCAACCCCCTTCCCGATGCATCAGTCTGCAGGACAAATGGGAGAGAGGAGTTAGGTGTGTGGAGAAGAGGCTCCCCACAGAGGGTCTGCTTTACCCTCTCAAGTGACACCTGGCACTGCTTCGTCCACCGGACCGGATCAGAGGCACCTTTTCGGGTAAGGTTGGTCAAAGGGCTGGTCAGCTCCGCGAAGTTGGGAATAAATCGCCGGTAATATCCGGCCAGCCCCAAAAACCGCCTCACCTCTTTCTTGGTCTTAGGTTTTGGGCAGGATGCAATCGCTGCTGTCTTGTCTACCTGTGGACGCACCTGTCCGCCGCCCAAGTGGTACCCCAGATACCGTACCTCCCTCCATCCAACTGCACACTTCTTTGGGTTGGCCGTGAGCCCCGTGACTCCAGCACTGCCGCCATCTGCTGAACGTGCTCCGCCCAGCTGTTGCTATGGATGATGACGTCATCCAGGTAAGCGGCAGCATACGCAGGAACTTACATCATGAAAAGCGAGATCAGAGGTGTTTGGCTGAGAGAAGGCCACAGTTTGCGATGCAATAATTAAAGGCCTCATGCCAGATGTCGCCACTGAAGTAAAGAACATTTACGTGGGATGGTGTGAGGGTCCTCGTTTGGCTGACGTTCGCCGATATGCTCGCCATGCTCATAACCAAGTTGAGACGCGTAAGACAACCAAAAGGGACAAGTGTGAAAAGGAGCTGCATTTGGCAGCCATGACCATGTATTACGCAGTGTGTGTAAACAGAGGACGAGGCCGAAGTCGAAGACGTGGACGTGTGGGAGAGGAGGTCGAAATGGGCCACGCCAGAGCTATGATCCGAATATTTGTTTTTACTGTGGCCAGGCTGGACACTGGAAGAAGGACTGTCCACAGCTGAAAAGTGATGAAATTGGGCAAAAGGCTGACTGAGGGTGGGAGGCAGGTTCTGGACGTCACGCGGCAGCGGAGCCTCCACTAATGGGTGATAGCATAAACACACTCACACATTTTTCCTGCTCTGTGTAGTGAAGAAACGCTTGCCGACTGTGATTCACGTAGTAAAGTTTTGCATGCTATTTCCGTCCTAGAGCAAAGATATTTCTCTCAGAATATAGGAAATTATGTTCATCGGTAGTGACGTCAGGGGAGTTTGATTGTCCTCCAAAGTTAAGTGGAAACCACGTTTACTGTATGTCTGCATCAGGCCAGGTTGTGAAGGAGAAAATGACAATGCCCATTGCGTGTTTTCACTCCCGATGAGCTCTCCTTCAAACACTCATTTTTGTTATCAGAGTTGTGTCCCATTAACCTGATGGGCTGTGATCTCATGTGTAAATTAGGCATTATTTTAACTTCTACACCAGAGGGTGTTAAGGTTATGTTACAGTCTGACAAAGTTTTCACAGCAGTGCAGTTTGATTCATCGGCACTTACATATGCTTATCAGTGGAAACTTCCCAGCTCTCCTTTTTCACAACAACTAGTGGAAGAAGCAAAAGCGTTAGTTTCACCCCTTTCTGATTTCATGCAACCTACTGATTTGCACTGCACATCACACATTTCTTTGGGGCCTGACAATGACTATGAGAAGAAGTGAAAAAATATGTGCGCCTACTTTATTGGCTGTGTCGCTCACTCCAGAGCACTTCGATTTTTTTAATGTTTGTGGTACTCGCCCTCACATTTCCTTGGCCAAACGTACACACTTGCAGTGACAAGGTGTGGGAGAGTTTGTTGCTACATGTCAGAAAGAAATGGAGTGGACCGTTTCACCTGCTGATCCAAATTTGATGTTTTCTGAACGATTGTCAGCGTACAAAAAAACATTTTTGAGTACAATGCATTGTCAAAGAATTGTGGACTTAATTCCTACCACAGAATCACATTTTGAAGCATGTTTTTTATCTGAAACAGATTTGTCTTCGATACCCATGTTGGCTGAAGTGCCCAATGATCTTTGGGCTAAGAGCAAATATGATGTGGGGTTGATAAAAGGCTGTGAACCAGTAATTGTCACCCCTAAATCAGACTTTTGTCCATGTAAAAAACAATACCCTTTTAAGCCTGAAGCAATTAAAGGGATTAAACCTGTTTTTCAATCTTTTCAGAAAACAGGCGTTATTGTTCCTTTTGAAAATTCACCTGTGCTTACTCCATTGTTTCCTGTTAAAAAGATTAAAGATGCTGGCCAGCCAGATGAATGGCGTTTTGTACAGGACCTCCAAGCGGTGAATGCTGCAGTTCAGCCACATGCTCCTACTGTGCCCAACCCACACACTATTTTGTCTCAAATTACATCAGATGCACAGTTTTTCTCAGTGGTTGACTTGTCGCCAGTGCACCCTGATAGCCCATTTTGGTTTGCTTTTTAGTTTGAAGGGAGATCTTGGACTTTTACCCGGTTATGCCAGGGGTACTGTGAAAGTCCCACTATTTACAATGCTGCCCTCAAAGCTAGTCTGGATTAACTTCAATCAACCACAGGCTCTGCTCTTTTGCAGTATGTGGATGACATCCTTTTATGTAGTCCATCTAAACAACAGTGTGAAAAAGACAGTGAATCTGTTGAAACATCTTCCTTCTTATGGCCATAAAGCCAGCCTTTCTAAGTTACAGTTTGTACAGGACGAAGTCACCTTTTTGGGTCATGTGATTTCTAAGGATGGGCGCTCACTTTCTCCTAAACGTGTTGCTGCAGTTCAGATCATTCCTAAACCGGTTACTAAAAAACAGCTTATGTCATTCTTAGGTATAACATCTTACTGCAGGAACTTTATTCCTAACTACTCTTTTCTCGAAGCTCTCTTAGGTGCTCTTATCCATGGTAAAGGCCTCCAGTCAGCTGATCGTGTTCCATGGACTCCTGAGGCTGAATCAGCCTTTAGTCAGCTTAAGCTGGCTCTTCAAACAGCACCAACACTTGGCATTCCAGATCCTCATAAACCTTTCATACAGGCAGTTGATGAGAAGCATGGTTGTATGACATCTGTTCTTATGCAGGAACATGGGGCAGGCAAAGGCCAGTGGCTCATTTCTCAGCAAAACTGGACTCTGTGGCTGCAGGCCTGCCTGGTTGTCTTCGTGCTGTTGCAGCTGCAGAGAAAGCTGTCCTGGCCTCCCAAGATATTGTGGGCTACGCTAATTTGACTGTTTTGGTTCCTCATGCTGTTGCCATTATTCTTCTCGAGCAGAAAACTTCACATCTTTCAACTGCTCGTTGGCTCAGATACACCTCTGTGATATGCCAAATGTCACTGTTAAACGTTGTACTGTTCTGAATCCTGCTACTTTGCTTCCAACTCCTGAGGATGGGGAGCCTCATGACTGTGAAGCTGTTTTGGAACAAGTTTGTACACCCCGACCTGATCTTTTAGAGACTCCTCTTCCAAACTCTGACATGATTCTTTTTGTAGATGGATCAGCTTTGCGTGATCCAGCCACAGGTACTAACTGTGTTTGGTTTGCAGTATGTTCTTCACATGACACTTTGTTGTCTGGTTCTCTTCCTAAACATTTCTCTGCTCAAACTACTGAGCTTAATGCACTTACTGAAGCTTGTAAGTTGGCAGCTGGTAAGTCACTATTTACACAGATTCCAGATATGCTTTTGGTGTTGTTCATGACTTTGGTGCGCTGTGGAAACACAGGCATTTCCTTAAATCAGATGGTAAAACTATTCTGAACTCCAAGCAGGTTTCTGATCTTCTTGATGCGATCCTTTTGCCTACAGCAATCTCGGTCTGTAAGTGTGCGGCTCACACTAACTCAGACGATCCTGTTGCTTGTGGCAATGCCAGAGCTGATGCTGCAGCTAAGCAAGCAGCTAAATCTTTTCCTGTTTTCGCTTCCCTCTCTTTGCAGGCAGAAGACTCCCTCACAGATCTCCATGCTTTGCAAACTTTTGCCTCTGCAGATGAAATTTGGTCACACTTAGCATACTGACTGTCAGTGTAAACGTTAACAACCTTTTTGTTATTTAATTTACAAGCTTCAGTTAAAGCTACCAATTCGACTGCTTGAACAGAGTAATTTTTTGGTAGTGGTTGTTTTAAGAAAACTTCAGTTTCTGTTACTACTGTAAATCCTGTAGCATTTGTGCCATCAGGGTTTTTTGCTTGACCTGTTGAATAAATATAGTTATTTCTGCATTTTCATAACGTATATCAGTTAAGTCTGGCCTGGGTAAAACACTGATGGTTATTTCTGACATGCAATCATGAGGCTTTCCATCTGTGGGGTAGGTAGCAGTGTGGATGGATTAAGTGTAGCACATCTCTCGACAACAAGGTGTGGCTGTGAAAGAAGAACTGTTATGTAGGAGAGATGTCTGGTAAAGATATTTTGTTAAGTAACCATATCACAGCCACTGCATGAGGTACCTTAAGTGTTAATGGGTGAAATAACACCATTATTGTTGATGCCTGCACTGCCAATGGCTTCTGGCCATTGATTCAAAAGTACGATCTCGTCCCTGTTTCCCCCTTTCAGTGGACACTGGCCCCTAATTACCGCAATTCAGCAGGGGGTCTTTCATTAGGAGTACTTGACTCCCCCGTGCACGGTTTCAGCTCCGACCCTGGACAGCGGAAAAAACGTTGAGATCTGGTTTGAGGACCCAATTGTTGAGAAAAGTCTCTCAATGAGACTCAGAGTTGCTGGAGTCAGTTAATGCAAAGGTTTAATCTTGCAGCAAGTTCAAGAATGTGTGTGTGTATGGGTGTATGTGTGCGAACGTGTGTGAGTTTGTGAGAGTTTAAAGAACCTGTTATCCACAGGCAGGTCTTAACTAGTACGGCACGGGTCCAACCTGTCTCATCTTTTTTGGAAGGTCCAGCGCTCGGCCGTAACCCTTCTGTCTGTTTGGACTCTCACATACATTCGGTTAATCATAGAAAAACGAGAACAAAACTTTTTAGCCCCTTAAATTCATAAAACAGACATGGTGCAGTTATTTCCATTCTAGAAAATAAGAGTAATCACCACCATTTCTATAAATTCTGGATATTCTAACAATCTGAATCTTTTTTAAATGTTCGATGAAGCCCTTTGCTGTTCTGTCTCCCGTGACACCAAAACGGCTTTCTTTTCTCTCTTTTCTCTACACTCTGCACTGTGAGCACACACACCAAATCAGAAAGGCTTTTTTCTCTCTTTTCTACATTATGGACTGTGGGGACACAAAACCGCTCTCTCTTTTTTTTTTTTTGATTGTGTGCCAGGGCGTTGTCTCACGTATTAGATTATGCTTAAGATACGAATGGGTTTATCAGTCACATCAGAATCCATACATACTGATCCTCCCGTAATAAAATGGTCGGATCTTATCAAACACACTTTGTTTCTTGTGACAAGTCAGCGAAACAGCGTATACACGTCAAGACACTGAATCAAGTTTGCCACAAGAACTCATAAGTTTGGCAGTATTGCTCTGCCGTCAGCAATCATACACCCATTTTATTTTCATGAGACATGTGCAGGCACCTGTTCATCTACTGTTCTATCACTATGAATTAGTTTATCTATTATCAATAAGGATACTTCTACAACTACTATCAAAGATGTCCGGACTTCTTATGTTGTCAGTTGCTATATATGAATAAGTGGGTTGCTACTGAAAAGCATTAAGCATGTCACACAGCCCAAACATATAACATTTCAGGACACACCACACAGTTAACAACCACAGTGAAGCGTGTCAAAGCCCAAACATGTAACATTCAACAGGACACTTACACAACACATTCAAATCAAACAGTCAGACAACATACAAGAACATATACCCCAGCCGGCATTGCTCCCTGCCTATTTTCCTACAACTCACTATGTGTGCGCACACCTTTATTCACAAACTCTTCAACTTATACTCTTTTACCGAAGCTGCTACAGCTCGATAAGCCAAATACCCTTAGATCCTATTTCGGTGAATTTGACATCTGCCTTGTATGTAACAGATTAGCGGTTTAGCAGTTTTAATTTAGTTTGAGTGAAGGAATTCATTTTATAGCAAAATCCGAAATCGTGAAGAACTCATGAAAGTAAGCTTATTCTCGGATTCCTGAAACTTTAGATTTGCTCTTTCTTTTACTGCAAAGTACAACGTTGAGCAGCACTAATGAGTTGTTTCTATTTTTGGCAGGCTTTACCTTTGCGGATGAAGCCCTTTCTGTCTGTGCAAAAGAAATCTTGTTACTGTGCAGAGTGACTTCTCTGAGTAGAGTCGCCTTACTTGTTGCGACTGTGCCGATGTTCGAAGCTGGAGTGCAAAGTTGTTGCTTGAATGGTGCTCGCTGGAGCATGCGGTAGTGTAAAGTTATACCATTTAAAAGGGCTGAAGAGTGCTCAGTGCAGCGGGTGGGCGGAGGTGCAAAGTGACACTATGGCCATAAAAAGAACACTGCTACAAGTGCCCATTGTGCCAGGAAGGGCCCTCGGACGTGAACCAGTGGACAGTTATCGCTTCTCGGCCTTTTGGCTAAGATCAAGTGTAGTATCTGTTCTTATCAGTTTAATGTCTGATATGTCCTCTATGCGAGGACTACATATTAAATGGATTTTTATCAATAGGAGTTGAAAAAGGAGCTTGCTCCGTTCACTCCAAGCATCGACCCGGTACTGCAGTACCGCTGGGAACGGTGCGCTCTCCTCTGCTCTTGTGGAAAAGCAAACAGCGGTGCAGGATGGAAGTTTCTTTTAGTCTGCTGAGAAAAGAGAGTGAATGCGAAGTAGACTTTAACACGGCTCTGGGAGCGAGCCGAGTGCGGGCTAACCAGGAGAATTGCTTGAAAGAAACGCGAACCGAATGAGCGGTCAGAACAAAGCCTCAATACGGTGTTCCTGTGGTGTTTTTATAAAATGCGTTGAAAAAAAAGGTGTGAATGCCCCAGAGAAAACTAAAAGGTGGAGCAGACGTGTTCGGCTGCAAGAAGGTGTGAATGTCCGACTATATTTGGTGAAAAGCAGGTGAAGCAAGGTCTGAATGCCCAACCTTACATCATCAAAAGCGAGATCAGAGGTTTTTGGCTGCAAGAAGGCCATAGTTTGCCAAAAGCGGGTAAGGTGCGAATGACCGACTAAATATCAACAAAAGTGAGGGCGGAGGTCTTCGGATGCAAGTGGGTGTGAATATCCCACCATACAAGTATGGTGGAGAGGAAGCTGTGAATGGCCGACCATAGTTTGCAAAAAGCGGGTGAGAAAAGGTGCGAATGTCCAACCATACATGATCAAAACAGGGAGCGGAGGTGTTTGGGTGCGACAAGGTGTGAATGTCCACCCATAATTAATGAAAAGCGGGCAACAAGTAGGTTCGAATGCCCAACCATACATCATCAAAAGCAGGAGTGGATGTGTTCGGCTACAAGAAGGTTTGTATGTCTGAGCATAGTTTGTAAAAAGCGGGTAAGAAAAGGTTCGAATGCCCGAACATACACCATCAAAAGAGGGAGCGGAGGTGTTCCGCTGTAAGACTGTGTGAATGTCCGACCATATTTGGTAAAAAGTGGGTATGAAAAGGTTCGAATGCCCAAATTCGGCTGCAAAAAACTGTGTTCGGCTGCAAAAAGGTGTGAATGTTTGACTAAAGTTTGTAAAAAGCGGGTAAGACAAGGTGCGAATGCCTGACAATGTATGATCAAAAGCGGGAGCAGAGGTGTTCAGCTGCAAGAAGGTCTAAATGTCCATCATTAATTGCTAGAAAACATGAAAGAAAATTTTCGAAAATCAATCCGCACATGATCATAAGTGGGAGAGGAGGTGTTCAGCTGCAAGAAGGTGTGAATGTCCTACCATAATTGCTGAAAAATGTGTTAGAAACTGTAAGAATGCCGGACCATACATCATCAAAAGCTAGAGAGGTGGTGTTCGGCTGCAAGTAGGTGTGAATGTCTGATTAAAGTTCAAATATATTAACAAAAGCGGGAGGAGAGGTCTTCGGATGAGTGGTTGAGAATTTCCGACCATAATCTATAAAATGCAGTGAAAAAAAAGGTGTGATAGAAACCTAAAAGGTGGAGCGGAAGTGTTCGGCTGCAAGAAGGTGTGAATGTCCATCTATAGTTGGTGAAAAGCAGGAAAAGCAAGGTCTGAATGCCCAATCTTACATCATCAAAAGTGAGATCAGAGGTGTTTGGCGGCAAGAAAACGGGTAAGGTGTGAATGACCGACTAAATATCAACAAAAGTGGGGGCGGAGATCTTCGGATGCAAGTGGGTGTGAATATCCCACCATACAAGTATGGTGGAGAGGAAGCTGTGAATGACCGACCATAGTTTGCAAAAAGCGGGTGAGAAAAGGTGCGAATGTCCAACCATACATGATCAAAACAGGGAGCGGAGGTGTTTGGCTGCGACAAGGTGTGAATGTCCACCCATAATTAATGAAAAGCGGGCAACAAGTAGGTTCGAATGCCCAACCATACATCAACAAAAGCAGGAGTGGATGTGTTTGGCTACAAGAAGGTTTGAATGTCCGAGCATAGTTTGTAAAAAGCGGGTAAGAAAAGGTGCGAATGCCCGACAAAGTATGATCAAAAGAGGGAGTGGAGGTTTTCGGCTACAAGAAGGTTTGAATGTCCGACCATAGTTTGTAAAAAGCGGGTAAGAAAAGGTGCGAATGCCCGAACATACACCATCAAAAGAGGGAGTGGAGGTGTTACGCTGAAAGACGGTGTGAATGTCCGACCATAGTTGGTAAAAAGCGGGTAAGAAAAGGTTCGAATGTCCGAATATATACCATCAAAAGAGGAAGCGGAGGTGTTCGGCTGCAAGAAGGTGTGAACATCCGACCAAAGTTTGTAAAAAGCAGTTAAGAAAAGGTTCGAATATCCAACCAAACATAATCAAAAGTGGGAGCAGAGCTGTTCGACTGCAAGTAGGTGTGAATGTCCACCAATAATTCCTGAAAAATGGGTAAGAAAAGGTGCGAATGCCCAACCATACATCATCAAAAGAAGAAGTGGATGTGTTCTGCTACAAGAAGGTTTGAATGTCCGACCATAGTTTGTAAAAAGTGGGTAAGAAAAACTTCGAATGCCCGAACATACACCATCAAAAGAGGGAGCGGAGGTGTTCCGCTGTAAGATGCTGCGAATGTCCGACCATAGTTGGTAAAAAGCGGGTAAGAAAAGGTTAAAAAACCCGACTGTACACAATCAATAGCGGGAGCGGAGTTGTTCGGCTACAAGAAGGTGTGAAAGTCCGACCATGGTTTGTAAAACGCGGGTAAGACAAGGTGCGAATACCCGACAATGTATGATCAAAAGAGGGAGCGGAGTTGTTCGGCTGCAAGGTCTGAATTTCCAACCATAATTTGTAAACACCGTTGAAGAAAAGCCTCGAAAGCCCGACTATACACCATCAAAAGCGGGAGCGGAGGTGTTCAGCTGCAAGAAGGTCTGAATGTCCACCAATAATTACTGAAAAATGGGTAAGAAAAGGTGTGAATGCCCAACTATACATCATCAAAAGCAGATGTGGAAGTGTTCGGCCACAAGAAGGTTTGAATGTCCGACCATAGTTTGTAAAAGGCGGGTAAGAAAAGGTTCGAATGCCCGAACATACACAATCAAAAGAGGGAGCGGAGGTGTTTCGCTGCAAGAAGGTGTGAATGTCCGACCATAGTTGGTAAAAAGCGGGTAAGAAAAGGTTAAAATACCCGACTCTACACAATCAATAGCGGGAGCGGAGTTGTTCGGCTAAAAGAAGGTGTGAAAGTCCGACCATGGTTTGTAAAAAGCGGGTAAGAAAAGGTGCGAATGCCGGACAATGTATGATCAAAAGAGGGAACGGAGGTTTTCAGCTGCAAGAAGGTCTAAATGTCCAACCATAATTTGTAAAAACCGGGGAAGAAAAGGCTCGAAAGCCCGACTATACACCATCAAAAGCGGGAGCAGAGGTGTTCAGCTGCAAGAAGGTCTCAATGTCCATCAATAATTGCTAGAAAACATGAAAGAAAATTTTTTGAATATCAAACCGCACACAATCATATGCGGGAGAGGAGGTGTTCAGCTGCAAGAAGGTGTGAATGTCCACCCATAATTCCTGAAAAATGGATAAAAAAGGTGCGAATGCCCAACCATACAACATCAAAAGCAGGTGTGAATGTCAGATCATAATCTAAAAACCTGATGAGAAATGGTGAGAATGCCCGACTATACACCATCAAATGCGGGAGCGGAGGTGTTCAGCTGTGAGTAGGTGTGAATGTCCGACCATACTTGCTGAAAAATATGACAAAGCAGTTTTAACTTGGTTTGAGTGAAGGAATTCATTTTATATCAAAATCCGAAATTGTGTAGAACTCGTGGAAATAAGTTTATTCTCGGATTCCTAAAGGTTTAGTGTTGTTCTTTGGTATACTGCAAAGTAATACTTTCTATTTTGTTGAAACCTATTCAGACATGGATAAATATGAAGGACAAAGCAGTTTTAACTTGGTTTGAGTGAAGGAATTCTTTTTATATCAAAATCCTAAATTGTGTAGAACTGGTGAAAAGAAGCTTATTCTCGGATTCCTAAAGGTTTAGTGTTGTTCTTTGGTATACTGCAAAGTACTACGTTCTTTTTTGTTTAAAGCTATTTAGACATGGGTAAATATGAAGGACAAAGCAGTTTTAACTTGGTTTGAGTGAAGGAATTCATTTTATATCAAAATCCGAAATTGTGTAGAACTGGTGACAAGAAGCTTATTCTCGGATTCCTAAAGGTTTAGTGTTGTTCTTTGGTATACTGCAAAGTAATACTTTCTTTTTTGTTGAAACCTATTCAGACATGGATAAATATGAAGGACAAAGCAGTTTTAACTTGGTTTGAGTGAAGGAATTCATTTTATATCAAAATCCGAAATTGTGTAGAACTCGTCAATCGACGCATATTCTCGGATTCCTGAAAAGGTTTAGAGTTGTTCTTTCCTATCCTGCAAAGTACAACGTTCTTTTTTTGTTTAAAGCTATTTAGACATGGATAAATATGAAGGACAAAGCAGTTTTAACTTGGTTTGAGTGAAGGAATTCATTTTATATCAAAATCCGAAATTGTGTAGAACTCGTGAAAATAAGATTATTCTCGGATTCCTAAAGGTTTAGTGTTGTTATTTCCTATCCTGCAAAGTACAACGTTCTTTTTTTCTTTAAAGCTATTATGACATGGATAAATATGAAGGACAAAGCAGTTTTAACTTGGTTTGAGTGAAGGAATTCATTTTATATCAAAATCCAGAGTTGTGCATTATGGCAGCAGAATTGTAGTCTGCATACCTTTTATGCCAAACAGATTTGCCTTGCCAAGGGAAGTTTTATAAATGTTTATTGTTTATGTTTAAAATATATAAACTAGCAGAATAATTAATTCATCCGCCTGGTCCCTCCAACCCCGGAGAGGGCAGCCAGAGACTGGCTGCAATAGGCATCCCCGCAACCTGGGACCCAACACAGGGCAGGAGGGCCTTATGTCCACCAGGCTCAGGGCCTGCAGTCACCATATTCCGGGAGCTACTGTACCCACAGAAGGAACTGCTTTGTCCTTCATATTTATCCATGTCTAAATAGCTTTAAACAAAAAAAGAACGTTGTACTTTGCAGGATAGGAAAGAACAACTCTAAACCTTTTCAGGAATCCGAGAATAAGCGTCGATTGACGAGTTCTACACAATTTCGGATTTTGATATAAAATGAATTCCTTCACTCAAACCAAGTTAAAACTGCTTTGTCCTTCATATTCATCCATGTCTGAATCGGTTTCAACAAAATAGAAAGTATTACTTTGCAGTATACCAAAGAACAACATTAAACCTTTAGGAATCAAAGAATAAACTTAT
Organism: Leuresthes tenuis; assembly: GCF_036924035.1. Classification (NCBI taxonomy): domain Eukaryota; kingdom Metazoa; phylum Chordata; class Actinopteri; order Atheriniformes; family Atherinopsidae; genus Leuresthes; species Leuresthes tenuis. The sequence goes on along the minus strand of NW_027325366.1, from coordinate 12,526,506 downwards.
TTCCACGAGTTCCACGAGCATTCGCACCATTTCTCATCAGGTTTTTGCAAATTATGATCTGACATTCACATCGGCTTTTGATGATGTATGGTTGGGCATTCGTACCTTTTTTTACCCATTTTTCAGGAATTATGGGTGGACATTCACACCTTCTTGCAGCTGAACACCTCCTCTCTCGCATATGATCATGTGCGGTTTGATATTCGAAAATTTTCTTTCATGTTTTTTAGCAATTATTGATGGACATTGAGACCTTCTTGCAGCTGAACACTTCTGCTCCCGCTTTTGATGGTGTATAGTCGGGCTTTCGAGCCTTTTCTTCCCCGGTTTTTACAAATTATGGTTGGACATTCAGACCTTCTTGCAGCCGAAAACCTCCGCTCCCTCTTTTGATCATACATTGTTGGGCATTCACACCTTTTCTTAACCGCTTTTTACAAAACATGGTCGGACTTTCACACCTTCTTGTAGCCGAACACATCCCTTCCCGCTATTGATTGTGTACAGTCGGGTATTTTAACCTTTTCTTACCCGCTTTTTACCAACTACGGTCAGACATTCACACCTTCTTATGGCGGAACACCTCCGCTCCCTCTTTTGATGGTGTATGTTCGGGCATTCGAACCTTTTCTTACCCGCTTTTTACAAACTATGCTCGGACATTCAAACCTTCTTGTAGCAGAACACCACCACTTCTTCTTTTGATGATGTATGGTTGGGCATTCGCACCTTTTCTTACCCATTTTTCAGGAATTATGGGTGGACATTCAAACCTACTTGCAGTCGAACAGCTCTGCTCCCACTTTTGATTATGTTTGGTTGGATATTCGAACCTTTTCTTAACTGCTTTTTACAAACTTTGGTCGGACGTTCACACCTTCTTGCAGCTGAATACCTCCGCTTCCGCTTTTGATGGTATATATTCGGGCATTCGAACCTTTTCTTACCCGCTTTTTACCAACTATGGTCGGACATTCACACCATCTTAAAGCGGAACACCTCCGCTCCCTCTTTTGATGGTGTATGTTCGGGCATTCGCACCTTTTTTTACCTGCTTTTTACAAACTTTGGTCGGACGTTGACACCTTCTTGCAGCCGAACACCTCCGCTTCCGCTTTTGATGGTATATATTCGGGCATTCAAACCTTTTCTTACCCGCTTTTTACCAACTATGGTCGGACATTCACACCATCTTACAGCGGAACACCTCTTCTCCCGCTTTTGATGATGAATGGTCCGGCATTCTTACCTTTTCTAACACATTTTTCAGCAATTATTGTCGGTCATTCACACCTTTCTCATCAGCTTTTTGCAAATTATGATCTGACATTCACACCTACTTGCAGCCGAACACCTCGTATTCCGCTTTTGATGGTGTATATTTTGGCATTCGAACCTTTTCTTACCCGCTTTTTACAAACCATGGTCGGACTTTCACACCTTCTTTTAGCCGAACAACTCCGCTCCCGCTATTGATTGTGTAGAGTCGGGTATTTTAACCTTTTCTTACCCGCTTTTTACCAATTATGCTCGGACATTCACACCGTCTTACAGCGGAACACCTCCGCTCCCTCTTTTGATGGTGTATGTTCGGGCATTCAACCTTTTTCTTACCCACTTTTTACAAACTATGTTCGGACATTCAAACCTTCTTGTAGCAGAACACATCCATTTCTTCTTTTGATGATGTATGGTTGGATATTCGCACCTTTTCTTACCCATTTTTCAGGAATTATGGGTGGACATTCACACCTACTTGCAGTCGAACAGCTCTCCTCCCACTTTTGATTATGTTTGGTTGGATATTCGAACCTTTTCTTAACTGCTTTTTACAAACTTTGGTCGGACGTTCACACCTTCTTGCAGCCGAACACCTCCGCTTCCGCTTTTGATGGTATATATTCGGGCATTCGAACCTTTTCTTACCCGCTTTTTACCAACTATGGTCGGACATTCACACCGTCTTTCAGCCGAACACCTCCGCTTCCGCTTTTGATGGTATATATTCGGGCATTCGAACCTTTTCTTACCCGCTTTTTACAAACTATGGTCGTACATTCAAACCTTCTTGTAGCCGAAAACCTCCACTCCCTCTTTTGATCATACTTTGTCGGGCATTCGCACCTTTTCTTACCCGCTTTTTACAAACTATGCTCGGACATTCAAACCTTCTTGTAGCCGAACACATCCACTCCTGCTTTTGATGATGTATGGTTTGGCATTCGAACCTACTTGTTGTCCGCTTTTCATTAATTATGGGTGGACATTCACACCTTGTCGCAGCCAAACACCTCCGCTCCCTGTTTTGATCATGTATGGTTGGACATTCGCACCTTTTCTCACCCGCTTTTTGCAAACTATGGTCGGCCATTCACAGCTTCCTCTCCACCATACTTGTATGGTGGGATATTCACACCCACTTGCATCCGAAGACCTCCGCACCCACTTTTGTTGATATTTAGTCGGTCATTCGCACCTTACCCGCTTTTGGCAAACTATGGCCTTCTTGCAGCCAAAAACCTCTGATCTCGCTTTTGATGATGTAAGGTTGGGCATTCAGACCTTGCTTCACCTGCTTTTCACCAAATATAGTCGGACATTCACACCTTCTTGCAGCCGAACACTTCCGCTCCACCTTTTAGTTTTCTATGGGGCATTCACACCTTTTTTATTATAAAAACACCACAGGAACACCGTATTGAGGCTTTGTTCTGACCGCTCATTCGGTGTCGCATTTCTTTCAAGCAATTCTCCTGGTTAGCCCGCACACGGCTCGCTCCCAGAGCCGTGTTAAAGTCTGCTTCGCATTCACTCTCTTTTCTCAGCAGATTAAAAGAAACTTCCATCCTGCACCGCTGTTTGCTTTTTCACAAGAGCAGAGGAGAGCGCATCGTTTCCAGCGGCACTGCAGTACCGGGTCGATGCTTGGAGTGAACGGAGCAAGCTCCTTTTTCAACTCCTATTGATACAAATCCATTTAATATGTAGTCCTTGCATAGAGGACACATCAGACATTAAACTGATAAGTACAGATACTACACTTGATCTTAGCCAAAAGGCCGAGAAGCGATAACTGTCCACTGGTTCACGTTCGAGGGCCCTTCCTGGCACAATGCGCACTTGTAGCGGTGTTCTTTTTATGGCCATAGTGTCACTTTGCACCTCCGCCCACCCGCTGCACTGAGCACTCTTCAGCCCTTTTAAATGGTATAACTTTACACTACCGCACGCTTCAGCGAGCACCATTCAAGCAACAACTTTGCACTCCAGCTTCGAACATCGGCACAGTCGCAACAAGTAAGGCGACTCTACTCAGAGAAGTCACTCTGCACAGTAACAAGATTTCTTTTGCACAGACAGAAAGGGCTTCATCCGCAAAGGTAAAGCCTGCCAAAAATAGAAACAACTCATTAGTGCTGCCCACCGTTGTACTTTGCAGTAAAAGAAAGAGCAAATCTAAAGATTCAGGAATCCGAGAATAAGCTTACTTCCATGAGTTCTTCACGATTTCGGATTTTGCTTTAAAATGAATTCCTTCACTCAAACTAAATTTAAACTGCTAAACCGCTAATCTGTTACATGCAAGGCAGATGTCAAATTCACCGAAATAGGATCTAAGGGTATTTGGCCAATCGAGCTGTAGCAGCTTCGGTAAAAGAGTATAAGTTGAAGAGTTTGTGAATAAAGGTGTGCGCACACATAGTGAGTTGTAGGAAAATAGGCAGGGAGCAATGCCAGCTGGGGTATAGGTTCTTGTATGTTGTCTGACTGTTTGATTTGAATGTGTTGTGTAAGTGTCCTGTTGAATGTTACTTGTTTGGGCTTTGACATGCTTCACTGTGGTTGTTAACTGTGTGGTGTGTCCTGAAATGTTATATGTTTGGGCTGTGTGACATGCTTAATGCTTTTCAGTAGCAACCCACTTATTCATATATAGCAACTGACAACATAAGAAGTCCGGACATACTTTGATAGTAGTTGTAGAAGTATCCTTATTGATAATAGATAAACTAATTCATAGTGATAGAACAGTAGATGAACAGGTGCCTGCACATGTCTCATGAAAATAAAATGGGTGTATGATTGCTGACGGCAGAGCAATACTGCCAAACTTATGAGTTCTTGTGGCAAACTTGATTCAGTGTCTTGACGTGTATACGCTGTTTGGCTGACTTTTCACAAGAAACAAAGTGTGTTTGATAAGATCCGACCATTTTATTACGGGAGGATCAGTATGTATGGATTCTGATGTGACTGATAAACCCATTCGTATCTTAAGCATAATCTAATACGTGAGACAACGCCCTGGCACACAATCAAAAAAAAAAAAGAGAGAGCGGTTTTGTGTCCCCACAGTCCATAATGTAGAAAAGGGAGAAAAAAGCCTTTCTGATTTGTTGTGTGTGCTCACAGTGCAGAGTGTAGAGAAAAGAGAGAAAAGAAAGCCGTTTTGGTGTCACGGGTGTTGTGACTTACACACACACATTTCTGAATTGAGAAAGGAAATTATTTTAGAGGAAGCACTAGAGTTTAGATCCCACATTTGTTGATAGGCATTCATTTAATTTTTCTTTTAATCAGTTTTAAAGTGAATACTAACTGAGAAATGAAAAAGGTGAAGAGTTTAGAAGCTTGGTTCAAGAGCAAAACTTGGTTTATGATCAGCTGAGTCTCTAAACAGAACAGCAAAGGGCTTCATCGAACATTTAAAAAAGATTCAGATTGTTAGAATATCCAGAATTTATAGGAATGGTGGTGATTACTCTTATTTTCTAGAATGGAAATAACTGCACCATGTCTGTTTTATGAATTTAAGGGGCTAAAAAGTTTTGTTCTCGTTTTTCTATGATTAACCGAATGTATGTGAGAGTCCAAACAGACAGAAGGGTTACGGCCAAGCGCTGGACCTTCCAAAAAAGATGAGACAGGCTGGACCTGTGCCATACTAGTTAAGACTTGCCTGTGGATAACAGGTTCTTTAAACTCTCACACACACAAACTCACACACGTTCGCACACATACACCCATACACACACACATTCTTGAACTTGCTGCAAGATTAAACATTTGCATTAACTGACTCCAGCAACTCTGAGTCTCATTGAGAGACTTTTCTCAACAATTGGGTCCTCAAACCAGATCTCAACGTTTTTTCCGCTTTCCAGGGTCGGAGCTGAAACCGTGCACGGGGGAGTCCAGTACTCCTAATGAAAGACCCCCTGCTGAATTGCGGTAATTAGGGGCCAGTGTCCACTGAAAGGGGGAAACAGGGACGAGATCGTACTTTTGAATCAATGGCCAGAAGCCATTGGCAGTGCAGGCATCAACAATAATGGTGTTATTTCACCCATTAACACTTAAGGTACCTCATGCAGTGGCTGTGATATGGTTACTTAACAAAATATCTTTACCAGACATCTCTCCTACATAACAGTTCTTCTTTCACAGCCACACCTTGTTGTCGAGAGATGTGCTACACTTAATCCATCCACACTGCTACCTACCCCACAGATGGAAAGCCTCATGATTGCATGTCAGAAATAACCATCAGTGTTTTACCCAGGCCAGACTTAACTGATATACGTTATGAAAATGCAGAAATAACTATATTTATTCAACAGGTCAAGCAAAAAACCCTGATGGCACAAATGCTACAGGATTTGCAGTAGTAACAGAAACTGAAGTTTTCTTAAAACAACCACTACCAAAAAATTACTCTGTTCAAGCAGTCGAATTGGTAGCTTTAACTGAAGCTTGTAAATTAAATAACAAAAAGGTTGTTAACGTTTACACTGACAGTCAGTATGCCTTCTCAACTGTACATGTGTTAACACAGCATTGGAAAAACAGGTATGTTGACATCCACAGCTAAATGTATAAACTACAAATATTTTAGCATTATTAGATGTTATTCAATTGCCATCTACAATAGACTACAATGACCGGAAGGAAAACCATACTGCCAAAGAATTTGTTTAAATATGCTGCAGTATTGAGCCACGGACCATGTCATGTCTCAACAGGAGGGATGGAAGCAATAATGAACAAGGTTTTTACAGCATATGGTATTACTAATTATTGAATTTTTTTTTTTAGAATAAATAAATGAATAAAGTTTTGTCTAGCAGGTCAAATATGTGCAAAATACATTCCACAGGGCAATCTAAGACCAAAACGAAGATAATTCCCTAAGCCAGTGTATCTTTTTCAACATATTTGTTTGTATTTCATTATTTCATTATTGTGTAGATTTCATTGAACTAAATTAATGTTAAGGGAAACGATTCTGCTCAGTGACAACAGAGGTTTTTACCAAATGGTCTGAAATATTTCCATGTGCACAAGCAGATGCACTCTCAGTAGCAAAATCACGCGTAAAATAACTCATTTCTAGATTTGAAATTCCTGAAAAGATCTTCAGTGATAATTTGACACACTTTGTAAACTATGTCATCTCACTGATGGCAAAGAACTTAAAATAGATCTTAGAAACCACTGTGATATAGAAGGTTTCGCTAACACATTGGAATTGTTTTACTATTTACATATGCATGTGCAGTGAAGAATTGCTTGCTGCTGATAAATGCAAAGAAGAACAGCTTACACATAGATGCTCACATATAGGCTGCTGAATGCAATGAAGACCTGCTTATCCAGTAAAGTTCAATGTCAATGTGTAATATTCAATTAGGATTTGCAAAACAGTGAAGTTAAACAATGAATGGGTCCATAGTCGGTATGAGAAGACTACAGGAATATTTACCTGGGTGTACGTTCAAACAGAGATGAGAAAATTGCGATAAATTATTGTTTGTTTGTTTGTTAGTATGTATATGAATGTTATGTGTATAAACTGTGTTGAGTTGTAGTTACTCAGTAGTGTCTCAGTGAAACAACCGACGGGGGAAGCCTTGCGGTGACAACAAAAGCAGTGTTTTACTGATCAGTCAAGTTGCTCCAGTGTACTCCATACAAACTGGTTGGCTACTGAAGGGATAGAAAATGGGGAATACTTGTTTTAAAGCAAACAAGGAATTAGATGGGAAAAATACATGTTTTAACGGGACCCAGACAATATTATATAGATGTCGCCACTGAAGTAAAGAACATTTACGTGGGATGGTGTGAGGGTCCTCGTTTGGCTGACGTTCGCCGATATGCTCGCCATGCTCAGAACCAAGTTGAGACGCGTAAGACAACCAAAAGGGACAAGTGTGAAAAGGAGCTGCATTTGGCAACCATGACCATGTATTACGCAGTTGGTGTAAACAGAGGACGAGGCCGAAGTCGAAGACGTGGACGTGTGGGAGAGGAGGTCGAAATGGGCCACGCCAGAGCTATGATCCGAATATTTGTTTTTACTGTGGCCAGACTGGACACTGGAAGAAGGACTGTCCACAGCTAAAAAGTGATGAAATTGGGCAAAAGGCTGACTGAGGGTGGGAGGCAGGTTCTGGACGTCACGCGGCAGCGGAGCCTCCACTAATGGGTGATAGCACAAACACACTCACACATTTTTCCTGCTCTGTGTAGTGAAGCAACGCTTGCCGACTGTGATTCACGTAGTAAAGTTTTGCATGCTATTTCCGTCCTAGAGCAAAGATATTTCTCTCAGAATATAGGAACTTATGTTCATCAGTAGTGACGTCAGGGGAGTTTGATTGTCCTCCAAAGTTAAGTGGAAACCACGTTTACTGTATGTCTGCATCAGGCCAGGTTGTGAAGGAGAAAATGACAATGCCCATTGCGTGTTGTCACTCCCGATGAGCTCTCCTTCAAACACTCATTTTTGTTATCAGAGTTGTGTCCCATTAACCTGATGGGCTGTGATCTCATGTGTAAATTAGGCATTATTTTAACTTCTACACCAGAGGGTGTTAAGGTTATGTTACAGCCTGACAAAGTTTTCACAGCAGTGCAGTTTGATTCATCGGCACTTACATATGCTTATGAGTGGAAACTTCCCAGCTCTCCTTTTTCACAACAACTAGTGGAAGAAGCAAAAGCGTTAGTTTCACCCCTTTCTGATTTCATGCAACCTGCTGATTTGCACTGCACATCACACATTTCTTTGGGGCCTGACAATGACTATGAGAAGAAGTGAAAAAATATGTGCGCCTACTTTATTGGCTGTGTCGCTCACTCCAGAGCACTTCGATTTTTTTAATGTTTGTGGTACTCGCCCTCACATTTCCTTGGCCAAACGTACACACTGGCAGTGACAAGGTGTGGGAGAGTTTGTTGCTACATGTCAGAAAGAAATGGAGTGGACCGTTTCACCTGCTGATCCAAATTTGATGTTTTCTGAACGATTGTCAGCATAGAAAAAAACATTTTTGAGTACAATGCATTGTCAAAGAACTGTGGACTTAATTCCTACCACAGAATCACATTTTGAAGCATGTTTTTTATCTGAAACAGATTTGTCTTCGATACCCATGTTGGCTGAAGTGCCCAATGATCTTTGGGCTAAGAGCAAATATGATGTGGGGTTGATAAAAGGCTGTGAACCAGTAATTGTCACCCCTAAATCAGACTTTTGTCCATGTAAAAAACAATACCCTTTTAAGCCTGAAGCAATTAAAGGGATTAAACCTGTTTTTCAATCTTTTCAGAAAACAGGCGTTATTGTTCCTTTTGAAAATTCACCTGTGCTTACTCCATTGTTTCCTGTTAAAAAAGATTAAAGATGCTGGCCAGCCAGATGAATGGCGTTTTGTACAGGACCTCCAAGCGGTGAATGCTGCAGTTCAGCCACATGCTCCTACTGTGCCCAACCCACACACTATTTTGTCTCAAATTACATCAGATGCACAGTTTTTCTCAGTGGTTGACTTGTCGCCAGTGCACCCTGATAGCCCATTTTGGTTTGCTTTTTAGTTTGAAGGGAGATCTTGGACTTTTACCCGGTTATGCCAGGGGTACTGTGAAAGTCCCACTATTTACAATGCTGCCCTCAAAGCTAGTCTGGATTAACTTCAATCAACCACAGGCTCTGCTCTTTTGCAGCATGTGGATGACATCCTTTTATGTAGTCCATCTAAACAACAGTGTGAAAAAGACCAAATGACTCAAATAACTTTCTTGCTTTCAAAATCTTTCCTCTAGTGACGCTGACTTAGAGAGGGATGAAGATAATCATGTTTAATTGTTCATGTTTTGATTGTTTATCATTGGACCCTTTATTACTATGATGCCTGCATTTTAAACTCACGTTGTGTGCAAATGCAGGCTGATGTTTTACAGATAAAGTTATTATTTTCCTTGTTTCTTTTGGGTTGATTAATATAATGGTATTATTATAATCAAAAGGGAGGAATGTAATGGAAAATAATTCTTATATGCATTGTATTGAGTGTTACTGTGTATAACCTGCAAATGACCGAGCTGCAAGGTACCACCCTGCCCTGTTTTCTTAAATTCCTCTTTACAATGGTGGGCTTGTTATAATGAGATAGGTGCACTTTAGGGGGGACAGGGTTAGGCTGGTATTTACGAGTGTGTCTGGGTAACCTCAACTGATGGTTGGGGAGGAAAGTTAGAAGAACAATCAATTATACCCAAAAACAGATGACGTGATGAGCGGGCAATATAACTGTGTGTTTTTGCTTCAGTGGTCAGAGCAACTCTGTATTCTGTACTGTGTTGTTCTCTCTTGCAAGATATTATTATTAAAGCCTCTTATCTCCTCACAAGAAAATAACTGACTCCCCAAATGCAAGTGTCAGGACAAATGATCAAACTTCTCCAAGCTTCAGTCTGCAGAGAAGTACAAGACAGGGTTGCTCACTTTCTCCCTCACTTTTTGCTATTTTCATCAAACCTTTAGCAGCTGCTATCAGACAAGATAGAAATATTAAAGACATCCAACCCCAAAATATTGAGCATAAAATAAGTCTTTATGCTGATGATGTATTACTTTTCCTTCAGAACTCACAGACGTCTCTCACTCACGATCACACTCATAAATAAATTCTCAGCACTTTCTGACTACTCTATCAATTGGTCTAAGACCACAGTTCTGCCCATTAACTGTAGGGTCCAGAATATACCTGCGATCACTTTACAGTCAGGAAATATTAGATATTTAGGCATAAACATTTCCTCCAGGCTCTCAGAGCTAACAAAGCTAATTTATGTGCAAGTATTAAAGACAGTAGAGGACAATCTCTCTCGTTGGAAGTCCTTACCTATATCACTTATGGGGAGAGTTACAACCATTAAAATGATGATACTACCAAAAGTTAACTATTTGTTCTCAATGATCCCCATAAAACCAACCTGCTACTTGGTTTAATTCACTAGATTCATGCATCTCCAAATTTCTGTGGAAAAACAAACCACCACGTATTAGTTTAAAAACCCTACAGAAGACCAAGGACAGTGGTGGATTAGATTTACCTAATTTTCAGCACTATTCCTTAGCCAATAGGTTACGGTATATATCAAAATGGTTTAAACCTAGCCCAATAGATGAACATGGATAAATATAGAACAAGCATTGTGTGATAATCTGGAAATCTCTGACCTGCCACTTATTAGTCAAAACGTAAAAAATCACAAATGTTTCAAAAGCATTAACATCAGCACCTCTCTGACAGCCTGGTGGGAATTTCTTAAAATAACAAAGTCTTCACTTATCCCGTGTAAGCTTACACCCATCTGGAACAATCCTGACATCCTGCAAAACAAAAAAATGCTAAACTTTACTCTGTGGAAGATCAAAGGAATCAAACATCTGGAACATATAATCCAAAATGGACATTTTATTTCATTTGATGAGCTCATATCACAACATGAGATAGGCAGCAATAAATTCCTAGAATATCAACAACTTAAGTCTATAATAACAAAGAAATATATCCTCCACCAACCAGACTTACAACTCCCGATTAGGGTAGTAGAATTTCTAAGCATCTGCACCCCAAAACTACTATCAAAAATATATAAATTATTGTCTAAGATAGATGACACAATGTCTCTACCGTCCTCAAAATGGGAGGCAGATTTATCCATCAGTTCTAGTCATAGCTTCTGGCCACATATATGTTTGAACACCTTCAGAATGACTCGAAATCCTAATTTACAGCTCATACAATACAAAATTCTTCATAGAACACACTATACAGGACAAAGGATGTTCAGGATGGGTCTAACACACTCAAACATCTGCTCACATTGCACAGATAACACACCTGGTGATTATGCACACGCTTTGTGGTTTTGTGCGCCTGTCCAGAGGTTCTGGCTTGAAGTCTGTGCGGACCTATCAACATGACTAAAGTGTAGCATTCCTGCATGCCCCACACTGTGCATACTGGGTGACTTAGACAACATCAATGTGGAATTTAGCTTAGCACACATGATCCTCACAGTGTTATGTATAGCAAAGAAAACTATTCTCATGAACTGGAAAGCGAAGAACAATCTGTGTATTAACCAGTTTAGAAATTTTCTTTTAGATTATATTAGCATGGAAACAATGTCTGCTTCCTCAAAACATCAATTGGCTGAATTTAATTCTCTCTGGTCCCTTCTGATTAGCTTGATCACATAGTGGTGGTGGTGGGTTGCTGTCCCGTCGCTCTGGGCGGTTGGGTGTGTGCTGGGGGGGGCTGTGTGGCTTCGGGCGTCTGGTGGTCTCTCGGGTCGTGGGGAAATACAGCAGCCCTGTATTATTGCTTCCTGTGAAATCAAGATACAATGTGCACATGCTGGTTACAAATAAGAAAATACAAACAACAAACAGTTTCTTCCATGGTTCACAGCATGTGTATGATCATCTTCATCGCTGGTCTCAGTAAGGATGTTTCAATCTTCGGTGTCAGAGGTTACTAGCACTTGACACACCGGTGGAGTACAGCTTTTACTGCTGACTCTTATCTTTGTCCTTCCGGGCGTGTTGGTTAGGCTGATGTATGTCAGGGTGGAAGTAATCTACTGGTTCTGGTACCTTCTTACAGTGACTGGCATGAATCCAGGTTGCTCTCTCTGCAACTTTAACAGCTGTGTGAGTGACCAGTAGCACCTGGAACGGGCCTTGCCAACGTTTGGACTTCCAATGTTTCCTGCGAAGTTCCTTCACCACCTGTCATCTGGTTGGAGTGGTGTGTTTTCTCTGGCTGGAAGGGCTGCTTTTACTGCCTGTGAAACTTGAGATAGAACAGTGGAAAGGTTTCGACAGTAAGACAACATAGCATCATCACAAACAGTTGTGGAAGGGAGGGGTCTGGTTACAGGTCCCAATCCCAGGTTAGGAGGTCTGCCAAATAAAATTTCAAATGGGCTGAGATTCACTTGAGCTCTGATTCTCATTCTCATGTAGGTAAGCACAATAGGTAATGCTTTTGTCCATGGCAGACCTGATTCTTCACAACATTTGGCTAACTTGGACTTTAATGTACCATTTTCTCTTTCCACAGCACCTCCACTCTGTGGATGATAAGCACAATGTGTGCGCAAGCTTATTCCCAGGAATTTACCAACCTCAGTCAATGCAGTGTTTACAAAATGTGTGCCATTATCACTGCTGATCTTCTCTGGAATGCCCCATCTAGGAATGATTTCTGTTTAGCAGTGCTTTAGTCACTGCATTACTGTTTGCATGTTTTGCAGGGAAAACTTCAACCCATTTACTAAACACGTCCACTATTACTAGTGCATATTTCTTTCCTTCAGCTGGTGTGAGTTCAACAAAATTCATCATCAAATGTTCAAAAGGTTTCTCTGGTGGAGGGTGTGCAACTTGCGATGTGTGTAATGCCTTTCCTACATTATGTGTGGCACAAACCATACATGACTGACAGTATTTTTGCGCATATGAACTGAACCCTTTTGTGAACCACTGAGCAGTGAGTGCATTCAGCATCCCCCCTTTTGACACATGGTTCAACCCATGTGTCAATTTTGAAAAATGAGGAAAAAAATGTTTAGGTAGACAGGGTTTACCATCAGGTCACATCCAAACACCATCCGTATGAGTTGCACCCACAGAGGACCAAATGCGTCCAGAGGACCAAATTTCATCTGCAGAGGCAAAAGTTTGCAAAGCATGGAGATCTGTGAGGGAGTCTTCTGCCTGCAAAGAGAGGGAAGCGAAAACAGGAAAAAAATTAGCTGCTTGCTTAGCTGCAGCATCAGCTCTGGCATTGCCACAAGCAACAGGATCGTCTGAGTTAGTGTGAGCCGTACACTTACAGACCGAGATTGCTGTAGGCAAAAGGATCGCATCAAGAAGATCAGAAACCTGCTTGGAGTTCAGAATAGTTTTACCATCTGATTTAAGGAAATGCCTGTGTTTCCACAGCGCACCAAAGTCATGAACAACACCAAAAGCATATCTGGAATCTGTGTAAATAGTGACAGACTTACCAGCTGCCAACTTACAAGCTTCAGTAAGTGCAATAAGCTCAGTAGTTTGAGCAGAGAAATGTTTAGGAAGAGAACCAGACAACAAAGTGTCATGTGAAGAACATACTGCAAACCAAACACAGTTAGTACCTGTGGCTGGATCACGCAAAGCTGATCCATCTACAAAAAGAATCATGTCAGAGTTTGGAAGAGGAGTCTCTAAAAGATCAGGTCGGGGTGTACAAACTTGTTCCAAAACAGCTTCACAGTCATGAGGCTCCCCATCCTCAGGAGTCGGAAGCAAAGTAGCAGGATTCAGAACAGTACAATGTTTAACAGTGACATTTGGCATATCACGGAGCACAGAGGTGTATCTGAGCCAACAAGCAGTTGAAAGATGTGAAGTTTTCTGCTCGAGAAGAATAATGGCAACAGCATGAGGAACCAAAACAGTCAAATTAGCGTAGCCCACAATATCTTGGGAGGCCAGGACAGCTTTCTCTGCAGCTGCAACAGCACGAAGACAACCAGGCAGGCCTGCAGCCACAGAGTCCAGTTTTGCTGAGAAATGAGCCACTGGCCTTTGCCTGCCCCATGTTCCTGCATAAGAACAGATGTCATACAACCATGCTTCTCATCAACTGCCTGTATGAAAGGTTTATGAGGATCTGGAATGCCAAGTGTTGGTGCTGTTTGAAGAGCCAGCTTAAGCTGACTAAAGGCTGATTCAGCCTCAGGAGTCCATGGAACACGATCAGCTGACTGGAGCTGCATGTCAGAACTGCAGCTGCCTTTACCATGGATAAGAGCACCTAAGAGAGCTTCGAGAAAAGAGTAGTTAGGAATAAAGTTCCTGCAGTAAGATGTTATACCTAAGAATGACATAAGCTGTTTTTTAGTAACCGGTTTAGGAATGATCTGAACTGCAGCAACACGTTTAGGAGAAAGTGAGCGCCCATCCTTAGAAATCACATGACCCAAAAAGGTGACTTCGTCCTGTACAAACTGTAACTTAGAAAGGCTGGCTTTATGGCCATAAGAAGGAAGATGTTTCAACAGATTCACTGTCTTTTTCACACTGTTGTTTAGATGGACCACATAAAAGGATGTCATCCACATACTGCAAAAGAGCAGAGCCTGTGGTTGATTGAAGTTAATCCAGACTAGCTTTGAGGGCAGCATTGTAAATAGTGGGACTTTCACAGTACCCCTGGCATAACCGGGTAAAAGTCCAAGATCTCCCTTCAAACTAAAATGCAAACCAAAATGGGCTATCAGGGTGAGAAAAACTGTGCATCTGATGTAATTTGAGACAAAATAGTGTGTGGGTTGGGCACAGTAGGAGCATGTGGCTGAACTGCAGCATTCACCGCTTGGAGGTCCTGTACAAAACGCCATTCATCTGGCTGGCCAGCATCTTTAATCTTTTTAACAGGAAACAATGGAGTAAGCACAGGTGAATTTTCAAAAGGAACAATAACGCCTGTTTTCTGAAAAGATTGAAAAACAGGTTTAATCCCTTTAATTGCTTCAGGCTTAAAAGGGTATTGTTTTTTACATGGACAAAAGTCTGATTTAGGGGTGACAATTACTGGTTCACAGCCTTTTATCAACCCCACATCATATTTGCTCTTAGCCCAAAGATCATTGGGCACTTCAGCCAACATGGGTATCGAAGACAAATCTGTTTCAGATAAAAAACATGCTTCAAAATGTGATTCTGTGGTAGGAATTAAGTCCACAGTTCTTTGACAATGCATTGTACTCAAAAATGTTTTTTTCTATGCTGACAATCGTTCAGAAAACATCAAATTTGGATCAGCAGGTGAAACAGTCCACTCCATTTCTTTCTGACATGTAGCAACAAACTCTCCCACACCTTGTCACTGCCAGTGTGTACGTTTGGCCAAGGAAATGTGAGGGCGAGTACCACAAACATTAAAAAAATCGAAGTGCTCTGGAGTGAGCGACACAGCCAATAAAGTAGGCGCACATATTTTTTCACTTCTTCTCATAGTCATTGTCAGGCCCCAAAGAAATGTGTGATGTGCAGTGCAAATCAGTAGGTTGCATGAAATCAGAAAGGGGTGAAACTAACACTTTTGCTTCTTCCACTAGTTGTTGTGAAAAAGGAGAGCTGGGAAGTTTCCACTCATAAGCATATGTAAGTGCCGATGAATCAAACTGCACTGCTGTGAAAACTTTGTCAGGCTGTAACATAACCTTAACACCCTCTGGTGTAGAAGTTAAAATAATGCCTAATTTACACATGAGATCACAGCCCATCAGGTTAATGGGACACAACTCTGATAACAAAAATGAGTGTTTGAAGGAGAGCTCATCGGGAGTGACAACACGCAATGGGCATTGTCATTTTCTCCTTCACAACCTGGCCTGATGCAGACATACAGTAAACGTGGTTTCCACTTAACTTTGGAGGACAATCAAACTCCCCTGACGTCACTACTGATGAACATAAGTTCCTATATTCTGAGAGAAATATCTTTGCTCTAGGACGGAAATAGCATGCAAAACTTTACTACGTGAATCACAGTCGGCAAGCGTTGCTTCACTACACAGAGCAGGAAGAATGTGTGAGTGTGTTTGTGCTATCACCCATTAGTGGAGGCTCCGCTGCCGCGTGACGTCCAGAACCTGCCTCCCACCCTCAGTCAGCCTTTTGCCCAATTTCATCACTTTTTAGCTGTGGACAGTCCTTCTTCCAGTGTCCAGTCTGGCCACAGTAAAAACAAATATTCGGATCATAGCTCTGGCGTGGCCCATTTCGACCTCCTCTCCCACACGTCCACGTCTTCGACTTCGGCCTCGTCCTCTGTTTACACCAACTGCGTAATACATGGTCATGGTTGCCAAATGCAGCTCCTTTTCACACTTGTCCCTTTTGGTTGTCTTACGCGTCTCAACTTGGTTCTGAGCATGGCGAGCATATCGGCGAACGTCAGCCAAACGAGGACCCTCACACCATCCCACGTAAATGTTCTTTACTTCAGTGGCGACATCTATATAATATTGTCTGGGTCCCGTTAAAACATGTATTTTTCCCATCTAATTCCTTGTTTGCTTTAAAAAGAGCATTCCCCATTTTCTATCCCTTCAGTAGCCAACCAGTTTGTATGGAGTACACTGGAGCAACTTGACTGATCAGTAAAACACTGCTTTTGTTGTCACCGCAAGGCTTCCCCCGTCGGTTGTTTCACTGAGACACTACTGAGTAACTACAACTCAACACAGTTTATACACATAACATTCATATACATACTAACAAACAAACAAACAATAATTTATCGCAATTTTCTCATCTCTGTTTGAACGTACACCCAGGTAAATATTCCTGTAGTCTTCTCATACCGACTATGGACCCATTCATTGTTTAACTTCACTGTTTTGCAAATCCTAATTGAATATTACACATTGACATTGAACTTTACTGGATAAGCAGGTCTTCATTGCATTCAGCAGCCTATATGTGAGCATCTATGTGTAAGCTGTTCTTCTTTGCATTTATCAGCAGCAAGCAATTCTTCACTGCACATGCATATGTAAATAGTAAAACAATTCCAATGTGTTAGCGAAACCTTCTATATCACAGTGGTTTCTAAGATCTATTTTAAGTTCTTTGCCATCAGTGAGATGACATAGTTTACAAAGTGTGTCAAATTATCACTGAAGATCTTTTCAGGAATTTCAAATCTAGAAATGAGTTATTTTACGCGTGATTTTGCTACTGAGAGTGCATCTGCTTGTGCACATGGAAATATTTCAGACCATTTGGTAAAAACCTCTGTTGTCACTGAGCAGAATCGTTTCCCTTAACATTAATTTAGTTCCATGAAATCTACACAATAATGAAATAATGAAATACAAACAAATATGTTGAAAAAGATACACTGGCTTAGGGAATTATCTTCGTTTTGGTCTTAGATTGCCATGTGGAATGTATTTTGCACATATTTGACCTGCTAGACAAAACTTTATTCATTTATTTATTCTAAAAAAAAAAATTCAATAATTAGTAAAACCATATGCTGTAAAAACCTTGTTCATTATTGCTTCCATCCCTCCTGTTGAGACATGACATGGTCCGTGGCTCAATACTGCAGCATATTTAAACAAATTCTTTGGCAGTATGGTTTTCCTTCCGGTCATTCATACGAGTCTATTGTAGATGGCAATTGAATAACATCTAATAATGCTAAAATATTTGTAGTTTATACATTTAGCTGTGGATGTCAACATACCTGTTTTTCCAATGCTGTGTTAACACATGTACAGTTGAGAAGGCATACTGACTGTCAGTGTAAACGTTAACAACCTTTTTGTTATTTAATTTACAAGCTTCAGTTAAAGCTACCAATTCGACTGCTTGAACAGAGTAATTTTTTGGTAGTGGTTGTTTTAAGAAAACTTCAGTTTCTGTTACTACTGCAAATCCTGTAGCATTTGTGCCATCAGGGTTTTTTGCTTGACCTGTTGAATAAATATAGTTATTTCTGCATTTTCATAACGTATATCAGTTAAGTCTGGCCTGGGTAAAACACTGATGGTTATTTCTGACATGCAATCATGAGGCTTTCCATCTGTGGGGTAGGTAGCAGTGTGGATGGATTAAGTGTAGCACATCTCTCGACAACAAGGTGTGGCTGTGAAAGAAGAACTGTTATGTAGGAGAGATGTCTGGTAAAGATATTTTGTTAAGTAACCATATCACAGCCACTGCATGAGGTACCTTAAGTGTTAATGGGTGAAATAACACCATTATTGTTGATGCCTGCACTGCCAATGGCTTCTGGCCATTGATTCAAAAGTACGATCTCGTCCCTTTTTCCCCCTTTCAGTGGACACTGGTCCCTAATTACCGCAATTCAGCAGGGGGCCAATCACAGCTTCCTTTCCACCATACTTGTATGGTAGTAAATTCTCACCCACTCTCATCCGAAGACCTCTCCTCCCGCTTTTGTTAATATTTAGTCGGGCATTCGAACCTTTTCTTACCCACTTTTTAGAAATTATGGTCGAACATTCACACCTACTTGCAGCTGAATACTTCCGCTCCACCTTTTAGTGATGTATGGTTGGCATTTGCACCTTTTGTTACCCTCTTTTTATACTGATTGCTGAAGATTAAGTTGTTCTTTCTCAAACTACATTTTTTTTTAATTGTTGAAACTTGATTTGAAGTGGATAAATAAGGAGGACAAACAGTTTTAAGTCACGCTGATAGAAGAAATTAATTTTATAGCAAAATCTGTATTTCGTCATATGTCGAGGGATGCTTATTGCTGAAGAAGTTCTTTCTCATTCTACAAAGTACAACTTTGTTGAAACTTGATTAGACATGAATAAATATGAAGGACAAAGCAGTCTTAACTTGGTTTGAGTTAATTAATTTGTTTTATAGGAGAATCCGAATTCGTGCTTATTTTCGGATTCCTGAAGAATGAGTCTGGTTCTTTGTCATAATACAAAGTTTGTTGTTTATTGTTGAAACTTCATCAGAAGTGAAGAAATAAATGAATGCCTATCAACAAATGTGGGATCTAAACTCTACTGCTTCCTCTAAAATAATTTCTTTTTTCAATTCAGAAATGTGTGTGTGTAAGTCACAACACCCGTGACACCAAAACGGCTTTCTTTTCTCTCTTTTCTCTACACTCTGCACTATGAGCACACACACCAAATCAGAAAGGCTTTTTTCTCTCTTTTCTACATTATGGACTGTGGGGAAACAAAACCGCTCTCTCTTTTTTTTTTTGATTGTGTGCCAGGGCGTTGTCTCACGTATTAGATTATGCTTAAGATACGAATGGGTTTATCAGTCACATCAGAATCCATACATACTGATCCTCCCGTAATAAAATGGTCGGATCTTATCAAACACACTTTGTTTCTTGTGACAATCAAGTCAGCGAAACAGCGTATACACGTCAAGACACTGAATCAAGTTTGCCACAAGAACTCATAAGTTTGGCAGTATTGCTCTGCCGTCAGCAATCATACACCCATTTTATTTTCGTGAGACGTGCAGGCACCTGTTCATCTACTGTTCTATCACTATGAATTAGTTTATCTATTATCAATAAGGATACTTCTACAACTACTATCAAAGTATGTCCGGACTTCTTATGTTGTCAGTTGCTATATATGAATAAGTGGGTAGCTACTGACAAGCATTAAGCATGTCACACAGCCCAAACATATAACATTTCAGGACACACCACACAGTTAACAACCACAGTGAAGTGTCAAAGCCCAAACATTCAACAGGACACTTACACAACACATTCAAATCAAACAGTCAGACAACATACAAGAACATATACCCCAGCCGGCATTGCTCCCTGCCTATTTTCCTACAGCTCACTATGTGTGCGCACACCTTTATTCACAAACTCTTCAACTTATACTCTTTTACCGAAGCTGCTACAGCTCGATTGGCCGAATACCCTTAGATCCTATTTCGGTGAATTTGACATCTGCCTTACATGTAACAGATTAGCGGTTTAGCAGTTTTAATTTAGTTTGAGTGAAGGAATTCCTTTTATAGCAAAATCCGAAATCGTGAAGCACTCATGAAAGTAAGCTTATTCTCGGATTCCTGAAACTTTCGATTTGCTCTTTCTTTTACTGCAAAGTACAACGTTGTTTTCTTTGTTTAAATCTTTCTAGACATGGTAAATATGAACGACAAAGCAGTTTTAACATAGTTTGAGTGAAGGAATTAATTTTATAGATAAAATCCCAAGAGTCTGCAGAGAAAAGAGAGTGAATGCGAAGTAGACTTTAACACGGCTATGGGAGCGAGCCGAGTGTCGGCTAACCGGGAGAATTGCTTGAAAGAAACGCGACACCGAATGAGCGGTCAGAACAAAGCCTCAATACGGGATTCTCGTGGTGTTTTTGTTGCTGCCTTGTCTTTTGCATAGAGTAAAAGACAAGGCAGCCATCGAATAGGGCCCGATTGTTCCTACTTGGTCAGCCGAGGAGCAAGGGGGGGGGCAAGCGTCTCAACCAAGCAAAGCTCACCATGGGGAAGGTGGCTATACCAACTAGCCTGATGCCCTGCTCCCGCAGTGACGGATAATCGTACTCTGGTTTCTCTTCATAACATACAAGTCTTTCGCCTTTTACTAAAGACTTCCGTGGAGAGCAGCACTAATGAGTTGTTTCTATTATTGGCAGGCTTTACCTTTGCGGGTGAAGCCCTTTCTGTTTGTGCAAAAGAAATCTTGCTACTTTGCAGAGTGACTTCTCTGAGTAGAGTCGCCTTACTTGTTGCGACTGTGCCGATGTTCGAAGCTGGAGTGCAAAGTTGTTGCTTGAATGGTGCTTGCTGGAGCATGCGGGAGTGCAAAGTTATACCATTTAAAAGGGCTGAAGAGTGCTCAGTGCAGCGGGTGGGCGGAGGTGCAACGTGACACTCTGGCCACCTATGGCCATAAAAAGAACACTGCTACAAGTGCGCATTGTGCCAGCAAGGGCCCTCGGACCTGAAACAGTGGACAGTTATCGCTTCTCGGCCTTTTGGCTAAGATCAAGTGTAGTATCTGTTCTTATCAGTTTAATATGTCCTCTATACGAGGACAACATATTAAATGGATTTTTAAGAATAGGAGTTGAAAAAGAAGCTTGCTCCGTTCACTCCAAGCCTCGACCCGGTACTGCAGTGCCGCTGGGAACGGTGCGCTATCCTCTGCTCTTGTGAAAAAGCAAACAGCGGTGCAGGATGGAAGTTTCAGGGAGCCCAAGATGAAACTTTCTTTTAATCTGCTGAGAAAAGAGAGTGAATGCGAAGTGGACTTTAACACGGCTCTGGGAGCGATCCGAGTGCGGGCTAACCGGGAGAATTGCTTGAAAGAAACGCGACACCGAATGAGTGGTCAGAACAAAGCCTCAATATGGTGTTCCCGTGGTGTTTGTGGCTGCCTTGTCTTTTGCACAGAGTAAAAGACAAGGCAGCCATCGAATAGATTGTTTCTACTTGGTCAGCCGAGGAGCAGGGGGGGGGGGGCAAGCGTCTCAACCAAGCAAAGCTCACCAAGTAGGAACAATCGGGCCCTTTTCGATGGCTGCAACACCTGAAAGAGATATTGATGCGAGACCCGATCAAATGCTTTTTCAAAGTCTAAATTTAAGATGACAAGCCGGGTGTTTCTGTCTCTAGCGTAATCAATGATGTCTCGAATCAGTACGAGGCTGTCGGTGAGTTGTCTCCCTGAGATGGCACAAGCTTGGTCTGGGTGAATTACCTCCTCTAAAACAGAGGACATCCGTGTCACTAAAACCTTGCTAAAAAGTTTACAGTCAAAGTTTAAAAGTGTGATGGGCCTCCAATTCTTTAGGTCAGTCTTATCATTTTTTTTATAAAGTAGAGTCACTATTCCCACTCTAAAACTGTCAGGCAGTCGGTCGAGTTTTTCAAAATCTTTAAAAACATCTAAAATGTCTGATGATAAAAGGTCCCAATAGGTCAGATAGAATTCTGCAGGAAGCCCGTCTAAACCCGGAGCTCGACTTCTCTTAAAACCTGTTAGGCATTTTTTTAAGTGTGCATTCTCTTTTACGGTTTTGTCAACGAATTTTAAGATTTCTGCCGATGTTTCCAAGTGCACTGGTTTCTCTTTGTACATGTTACTATAAAAGGTATGTACAGTTTCAATCATCTCCTGCGTGGATTTTGTTAAAAACCCATCTTCTCTTTTTAGATTTTGAATACACTCCTTTTTATTTATAACTTTCTTTCTTTTTCACCTTCCTCAATTTCCTGCTCCCTGCTTCTTACAAAAATTCCTTTACTCTTTATTTCTGCTAAAACTGACATTTCCTTTTTGACATCTTTGATTTCTTCTTTAAAGTCTATGCCACACTGATTTAGTTTAAAGTAGCGCTGTAAGCGTTTATGTAGTCCCATCATACATCTATTCTCTTTCCTTTTTTTACGTTTACCTTGCTGTTTAAAAAAAGTCTGGGTCGTTTCCTTCACCATTTCCCACCATTGTGCATGTGTTTCGTAGAGGTCTTGAAGGGTCTGCCACTCTTTATAACATTGCCTGTACTGACTGACTATGATTTCATCCTCCAACAGGGAACAGTTGAGTTTCCACAGACCACTTCCTACCGTAACACCAGAAGGGGGTGAAAGGGTGCAGGAGAGCATAAGGTGGTCTGAAAAGAAAACAGGGGTTAATCTAACATCAGTGGGTGGGCAATCTCTAGTAAAGAAATAATCAATGCGAGAGGCTCTGGTGCCATCATGACTAAACCAGGTGAAGCCCTCCTCTCTGGGATGCATGGTTTTAAAACAGTCAGTAAGCTTAAAATCCCTGCATATGCCCTGAAGTAAAATCGAAGTCTTATCCACTTTAAAATCTACCCCTGCTCTTTTTCTATCTTTCCTGCTCAAGATACAGTTAAAATCCCCTCCTACAACTAAAGGTACTTGCCCTAGCATGTAAAGCTGTATATCTTCTAAAAGGTCATACCTTTCATTTTTTCCATTGAAACCATAAATATTTAAGAGGTTAAAGTCTTGCCCCATAAAATTCAAGTGTGCTAAAAGTGCCCGTCCGTCTCTCACCACTGTGCTACCTTTCACCAGAACATGCGGATTTTTAATTAGAATGGCCACACCATCATTTTTATTTTGATTTGAGCCACTCCATATCGATAAATGGGGCCACATTTCCTCCCACTGTCTATGGTTTTTTAAAAAAGGTAGTCCACATTCTTGTATTAAAAACACATCTGATTTTATGGAGTCTAAGAAGGATAAAATACTCTGGGCTCTTGTCTTTGATTTCACACTTCTCACATTTAGTGTTGAGAAGGTGAGAACCATTAAAAGCATAAAGGAAAGTAGGTATGTCATTTTCGTTTTTCTAAGTTATCAAAACAAATTACACACAGGTTATTTCTTGGGAAACTAGCTCTTCCTTCATTTCTTTAGGTGAAAAGTGAGTAGGGTGATCTATATTTCCTTTTCGGACTCTCGGTGTTGGCCTCTGACGCAATGTTGCATTTAACTTTGAGTCCCTGGGGGTTGATTGCAGAGCTGAAGTTAAAAAGGAGAGCTCATTTGGTGAGTCGGAGGGGAAGACTCTAGGTTCTTCCACTGAAGAACTGTCTGAAAGGGACCTAACCCTTCCCCTCTTCTCTGATACCACTGGGGAATCAGAGGCTCAGATGCCGTCCTCTTCGGCTGTTGACCTTCGGGGAGGTGAGTATCTTCACTAGACTCACCTGTCTGCTCTTCCTCCTCATTTAGCGTAGCTCCACCCTCTGCCTGTGAATTCTCACAGACTTCAACACTGAGTGGTGAGGCCTCTACAGGCCCCTCCCTTTTTTGCTCCTCACTTCCAATCCAAGCTTTTGGCGGGAAGTTTGAATTTATTGGGTCAACCTCTTCACTTTGTTCACCAACTGCCACCTTTGGTCCTTCTCTTTGTTGGCTTGACTGTGGCTTTACCGTCTTTAATTTGCTGGCAAAAGATTTAGGGCAATCTCTGAAGAGGTGATTTAATTCTCCACAGAGATTACATTTCCTGCCATTTGGACACTCTCCAAAAGTTTGCCCAATTTCTCTGCTCTTCCCACATAACACCTTGGTACAAGCCTTAACCAGGTGCCCATGCTCACCACACTTGCGGCAGAACTTAGGCTGCCCCTGGTAGTGGATGTAACCTCGGTTTTCAAGGTGGCCAGAGTGTCGCCCACCCGCTGCACTGAGCACTCTTCAGCCCTTTTAAATGGTATAACTTTGCACTCCCGCACGCTCCAGCAAGCACCATTCAAGCAACAACTTTGCACTCCAGCTTTGAACATCGGCACAGTCGCAACAAGTAAGGCGACTCTACTCAGAGAAGTCACTCTGCACAGTAAGAAGATTTCTTTTGCACAGACAGAAAGGGCTTCACCCGCAAAGGTAAAGCCTGCCAAAAATAGAAACAACTCATTAGTGCTGCTCTCCACAGAAATCTTTAGTAAAAGGCGAAAGACTTGTACGTTATGAAGAGAAACCAGAGTACGATTATCCGTCACTGCGGGAGCAGGGCATCAGGCTAGTTGGCATAGCCACCTTCCCCATGGTGAGCTTTGCTTGGTTGAGACGCTTGCTCCCCCCCCCCCCCCCTTGCTCCTCGGCTGACCAACTAGGAACAATCGGGCCCTATTCGATGGCTGCCTTGTCTTTTACTCTGTGCAAAAGACAAGGCAGCAACAAAAACACCACGAGAATCCCGTATTGAGGCTTTGTTCTGATCGCTCATTCGGTGTCGCGTTTCTTTCAAGCAATTCTCCCGGTTAGCCCACACTCGGCTCGCTCCCATAGCCGTGTTAAAGTCTACTTCGCATTCACTCTCTTTTCTCAGCAGACTCTTGGGATTTTATCTATAAAATGAGTTAGAAAAGGTAAAAATACCAGTCCATACATCATCAAAATCGGGAGAGGTGGTGTTCAGCTGCAAGAAGGTCTACATGTCCATCAATAATTGCTAGAAAACATGAAAGAAACTTTTCGAAAATCAAACCGCACATGATCATAAGTGGGATAGGAGGTGTTCATCTGCAAGGTGTGAATGTCAACCCATAATTCCTGAAAAATGGGCAAAAAAAAGGTGTGAATGCCCAACCATACATCATCAAAAGCAGGAGTGGAACTGTTCGGCTACAAGAAGGTGTGAACGTCCAACCAAAATATGTAAAAAGCAGTTAAGAAAAGGTTCGAATATCCAACCAAACATAATCAAAAGCGGGAGCAGAGCTTTTCGACTGCAAGTAGGTGTGAATGTCAGATCATAATTTGCAAAAAGCTGATGAGAAAGGGTGAGAATGCCCGACTATACATCATCAAATGCGGGAGCGGAGTTGTTCGGCTGTGAGTAGGTGTGAATCTCCGACCATAATTGCTGAAAAATGTGTTAGAAAAGGTAAAAATGTCGGTCCATACATCATCAAAAGCGAGAGAGGTTGTGTTCGGCTGCAAGTAGGTGTGAATGTCCAGCCATAATTACTCACAAACGGGTAAGAAAAGGTAGTATTGCCAGACCATATATGATCAAAACAGGGAGCGGAGGTGGTTCAGCTGCAAGAAGGTTTGAATGTCCGACTAAAGTTCAAATATATTAAAGAAAGCGGGAGGAGAGGTCTTCGGATGAGAGTGGTTGAAAATTTCCGACCATAATGTATAAAATGCGGTGAAAAAAAGATGTCATAGAACACTAAAAGGTGGAGCGGAAGTGTTCGGCTGCAAGAAGGTGTGAATGTCCGACTATATTTGGTGAAAAGCAGGTGAAGCAAGGTCTGAATGCCCAACCTTACATCATCAAAAGCGAGATCAGAGGTGTTTGACTGCAAGAAGGCCATAGTTTGCCAAAAGCGGATAAGGTGCGAATGTCCGACTAAATATCAACAAAATTTGGGGCAGAGGTCTTCGGATGCAAGTGGGTGTGAATATCCAACCATACAAGTATGGTGGAGAGGAAGCTGTGAATAGCCGACCATAGTTTGGAAAAAGCGGGTAAGAAAAGGTTTGAATACCCGAACATACACCATCAAAAGAGGGAGCGGAGGTGTTCCGCTGTACGAAGGTGTGAATGTCCGACCATAGTTGGTAAAAAGCGGGTAAGAAAAGGTTAAAATACCCGACTGTACACAATCAATAGCGGGAGCGGATGTGTTCGGCTACAAGAAGGTGTGAAAGTCCGACCATGGTTTGTAAAAAGCGGGTAAGAAAAGGTGCGAATGTCCGACAATGTATGATCAAGAGAGAGAGCGGAGGTTTTCAGATACAAGAAGGTTTGAATGTCCCACCATAGTTTGTAAAAAGCGGGTAAGAAAAGGTTCGAATGCCCGACTATACACCTTCAAAAGCGGGAGCAGAGGTGTTCCGCTGTAAGACGGTGTGAATGTCCGACCATAGTTGGTAAAAAGCGGGTAAGAAAAGGTTAAAGTACCCGACTGTACACAATCAATAGCGGGAGCGGAGTTGTTCGGCTACAAGAAGGTGTGAAAGTCCGACCATGGTTTGTAAAAACCGGGAAGAAAAGGCTCGAAAGCCCGACTATACACCATCAAAAAGAAGGTTTGAATGTCCATCAATAATTGCTTTAAAACAAGAAAGTAAATTTTCGAATATCAAACCGTACATGATCATAAGCGGGAGAGCAGGTGTTCCGCTGTAAGACGGTGTGAATGTCCGACCATAGTTGATAAAAAGCGGTTAAGAAAAGGTTAAAATACCCGACTGTACACAATCAATAGCGGGAGCGGAGTTGTTCGGCTACTAAAAGGTGTGAAAGTCCGACCCTGGTTTGTAAAAAGCGGGTAAGAAAAGGTTCGAATGCCCGAACATACACCATCAAAAGAGGGAGCGGAGGTGTTCCGCTGTAAGACGGTGTGAATGTCCGATCATAGTTGGTAAAAAGCGGGTAAGAAAAGGTTAAAATACCAGACTGTACACAATCAAAAGAGGGAGCGGAGTTGTTCAGCTAAGAGAAGGTGTGAAAGTCCGACCATGGTTTGTAAAAAGCGGGTAAGAAAAGGTTCGTATGCCCGAATATACACTATCAAAACCGGAAGCGTAGGTGTTCGGCTGCAAGAAGGTGTGAACGTCCGACCAAAGTTTGTAAAAAAGCAGTTAAGAAAAGGTTCGAATATCTAACCAAACATAATCAAAAGCGGGAGCAGAGCTGTTCGACTGCAAGTAGGTGTGAATGTCAGAGAATAATTTGCAAAAAGCTGATGAGAAAGGGTGAGAAATCCCGACTATACACCATCAAATGCGGTAGCGGAGTTGTTCGGCTGTGAGTAGGTGTGATTCTGCAACCATAATTGCTGAAAAATGTGTTAGAAAAGGTAAGAATGCCGGTCCATACATAATCAAAAGCGGGAGAGGTGGTGTTCGGCTGCAAGTAGGTGTGAATGTCCATTAATAATTGCTTTAAAACATGAAAGAAAATTTTCGAATATCAAACCTTACATGATCATTAGCGGGAGAGGAGGTGTTCAGCTGCAAGAAGATGTGAATATCCACCCATAATTACTGAAAAATGGGTAGGAAAAGATGCGAATGTCCAAACATAAATCATCAAAAGCAGGAGTGGAGTTGTTCAGCTACAAGAAGGTATGAAAGTCCAACCATGGTTTGTAAAAAGCGGGTAAGAGAAGGTTCGAATACCCGAATATATACCATCAAAAGCGGAAGCGGGGTTGTTCGGCTGCAAGAAGGTGTGAACGTCCGACCAAAGTTTGTAAAAAGCAGTTAAGAAAAGGTTTGAATATCCAACCGAACATAATCAAAAGCGGGAGCAGAGCTGTTCGACTGCAAGTAGGTGTGAATGTCAGATCATAATTGCTGAAAAATGTGATAGAAAAGACTAGAATGCCGGACAATACATCATCAAAAGCGGGAGAGGTGGTTTTTCGGCTGCAAGTAGGTGTGAATGTCCAGCCATAATTACTCACAAACGGGGGAAGAAAAGGTAGTATTTCCAGACCACACATGATCAAAACAGGGAATGGAGGTGGTTCAGCTGCAAGGTGTGAATGTCTGACTAAAGTTTGTAAAAACCGTGTAAGACAAGGGGCGAATGTCCGAAAATGTATGATCAAAAGAGGGAGCGGAGGTTTTCGGCTGCAAGGTCTGAATGTCCAACCATAATTTGTAAAAATCGGGGAAGAAAAGGCTCTACACCATCAAAAGCGGGAGCAGAGGTGTTCAGGTGCAAGAAGGTCTGAATGTCCGAAATAATTACTGAAAAATGGGTAAGAAAAGGTGCGAATGCCAAATCATACATCATCAAAAGCAGGAGCGGATGTGTTCGGCTACAAGAAGGTTTGAATGTCCGACCATAGTAAGTAATAGGTGGGTAAGAAAAGGCTCGAATGCCCGACTATACACCATCAAAAGCGGAAGCGGAGGTGTTCGGCTGCAAGACGGTGTGAACGTCCGACCAAAGTTTGTAAAAAGCATTAAGAAAATGTTCGAATATCCAACCAAACATAATCAAAAGCGGGAGCAGAGCTGTTCGACTGCAAGTAGGTGTGAATATCAGATCATAATTTGCAAAAAGCTGATGAGAAAGGGTGAGAATGCCCGACTATACACTATCAAATGTGGGAGCGGAGGTGTTCGTCTGTGAGTAGGTGTGAATGTCCGACCATAATTGCTGAAAAATGTGTTAGAAAAGGTAAGAATGCCGGACCATATATCATCAAAAGCGGGAGAGGTTGTGTTCGGCTGCAAGAAGGTGTGAATGTCCAGCCATAATTACTCACAAACGGGTAAGAAAAGGTACCATTGCCAGACCATATATGATCAAAACAGGGAGCGGAGGTGGTTCAGCTGCAAGAAGGTTTGAATGTCCGACTAAAGTTTGTAAAAAGCGGGTAAGACAAGGTGTGAATGCCCGACAATGTATGATCAAAAGAGGAGCGGAGGTTTTCGGCTGCAAGAAGGTCTGAATGTCCACCCATAATTACTGAAAAATGGGTAAGAAAAGGTGCGAAAGCCCAACCGCACATGATCATAAGTGGATGAGAAGGTGTTCGACTGCAAGTAGGTGTGAATGTAAGATCATAATTTGTAAAAAGCGGGTAAGAAAAGGTAAGAATGCCCAACCATAAATTATCAAAAGCGGCAGCAGAGTTTCGGCTGGTATTTATCAATGTCTAGATAGATTTCAACAAAAAACAACGTTGTACTTTGCAGTAAAAGAAAGTGCAAATCAAAAGTTTTATGAATCCGAGAATAAGCTTATTTTCATGAGTTCTGCACGATTTTGGATTTTATGTATAAAATGAATTTCTTCACGCAAACTAAGTTAACACTGCTTTGTCCTTCATATGTACCCATTTCTACATATATTTCAAGCATAAACTTCCTCATATTACCCTGAATGAGAAAGAGCCACACTTGTGATTAAGCCATACCTCCCTTTTGAGAAGTTCTGCATGATTTGGGATTTTATCTATAAAATTAATTCCTTCACTCAAACTATGTTAAAACGGCTTTTACCTTCATATTTATCAATGTCTCGATAGATTTAAACAAAAAACAACGTTGTACTTTGCAATAAAAGAAAGAGCAAATCAAAAGTTTTAGGAATCCGAGAATAAGCTTATTTTCATGAGTTCTGCACGATTTCGGATTTTATGTATAAAATGAATTCATTCACTCAAACCAAGTTAAAACTGCTTTTTCCTTCATATTTTTCAATGTCTAGATCGACCTCAACAAAGAACAACATTGTATTTTGCAGTAGAAGAAAGAGCAAAACTGAAGGATCAGGAATCCGAGAATAAGCTTCTTTTCATACGTTCTGCATGATTTGGGATTTTATGTATAAAATGAATTCCTTCACTCAAACTAAGTTAAAACTGCTTTGTCCTTCATATGTACCCATTTCTACATATATTTCAAGCATAAACTTCCTCATACTACCCTGAATGAGAAAGAACCACACTTGTGATTAAGCCATACGCCCCTTTTGAGGAGTTCTGCATGATTTGGGATTTCAACTTCTTCTACTGCAAAGTCCAATGTTTTTCTTTGTTGAAGTCGATCTAGACATTGATGAATATGGAAGGACAAAGTAGTTTTAACTTGGTTTGAGCAAAGCAATTCATTTTATAGCAAAATCCGAAATCGTGCAGAACTCATGAAAGCAGGCTTATACTCGGATTCCTGAAACTTTAGATTTGCTCTTTCTTTTACTGCAAAGTACAACGTTGTTTTTTTTTTGTTTAAATCTTTCTAGACATGGTAAATATGAAGGACAAAGCAGTTTTAACATAGTTTGAGTGAAGTAATGCATTTTATAAGCAAAATCCCAAATCATGCAGAACTCACGAAATGCTTTTTCTCGCTTTTCACTGCTTTTTACAAACTTTGGTCGGACGTTCACACCTTCTTGCATCCGAACACCTCCGCTTCCGCTTTTGATGATGTATATTCGGGCATTCGAACCTTTTTTTACCCGCTTTTTACAAACCATTGTCGGACTTTCACACCTTCTTGCAGCCGAACACCACCTCTCCCGCTTTTGATGATGTATGGTCCAGTATTCTTACCTTTTCTAACACATTTTTCAGCAATTATGGTCGGACATTCACACCTACTCACAGCTGGACACCTCCGCTCCCGCTTTTGATCATACAATGTTGGGACATCGCTCCTTGTCTTACCAGCTTTTTACAAACTTTAGTCGAACATTCACACCTTCTTGCAGCTGAACACCTCCGCTCCCGCTTTTTATGGTGTATAGTCGGGCATTCGAACCTTTTCTTACCCGCTATTTACAAACTATGGTAGGACATTCAAACCTTCGTGTATCCGAAAACCTCCGCTCTCTCTTTTGATCATACATTGTCGGACATTCGCACCTTTTCTTACCCGCTTTATACAAACCATGGTCGGACTGTCACACCTTCTTGTAGCCGAACACATCCGCTCCCGCTATTGATTGTGTACAGTCGGGTATTTTAACCTTTTCTTACCCGCTTTTTACCAAGTATGGTCGGACATTCACACCTTCGTACAGCGGAACACCTCCGCTCCCTCTTTTGATGGTGTATGTTCGGGCATTCAAACCTTTTCTTACCCGCTTTTTCCAAACTATGGTCGGCTATTCACAGCTTCCTCTCCACCATACTTGTATGGTGGGATATTCACACCCACTTGCATCCGAAAACCTCCGCCCCAAATTTTGTTGATATTTAGTCGGATTCGCACCTTACCCGCTTTTGGCAAACTATGGCCTTCTTGCAGCCAAACAACTCTGATCTTGCTTTTGATGATGTAAGGTTGGGCATTCAGACCTTGCTTCACCTGCTTTTCACCAAATATAGTCGGACATTCACACCTTCTTGCAGCCGAACACTTCCGCTCCACCTTTTAGTGTTCCATCACACCTTTTTTTTCACCGCATTTTATACATTATGGTTGGACATTTTCAACCACTTTCATCCGAAGACCTCTCCTCCCGCTTTTGTTAATATATTTGAACTTTAGTTTGACATTCAAACCTTCTTGCATCTGAACCACCTCCGCTCCCTGTTTTGATCATATATGGTCTGGCAATACTACCTTTTCTTACCCGTTTGTGAGTAATTATGGCTGGACATTCACACCTACTTGCAGCCGAACACCACTTTTCCCGCTTTTGATGATGTATGGTCCGGCATTCTAGTCTTTTCTAACACATTTTTCAGCAATTATGGTTTGACATTCACACCTACTCACAGCCGAACACTTCCGCTCCCGCATTTGATGGTGTATAGTCGGGCATTCTCACCCTTTCTCATCAGCTATTTGCAAATTATGATCTGACATTCACACCTACTTGCAGTCGAACAGCTCTGCTCCCGCTTTTGATTATGTTTGGTTGGATATTCGAAACTTTTCTTCACTGCTTTTTACAAACTTTGGTCGGACGTTCACACCTTCTTGCAGCCGAACACCTCCGCTTCCGCTTTTGATGGTATATATTTGGGCATTTGAACCTTTTCTTACCCGCTTTTTACAAACCAGGGTCGGACTTTCACACCTTTTAGTAGCCGAACAACTCCGCTCCCGCTATTGATTGTGTACAGTCGGGTATTTTCACCTTTTCTTACCCGCTTTTTACCAACTATGGTCAGACATTCACACCTTCTTACAGTGGAACACCTCCGCTCCCTCTTTTGATGGTGTATGTTCGGGCATTCGAACCTTTTCTTACCCGCTTTTTACAAACTATGGTCGGACATTAAAACCTTCTTGTAGCCGAACACATCCACTCCTGCTTTTGATGATGTATGGTTGGGCATTCGTACCTTTTCTTACCCATTTTGCAGTAATTATGGGTGGACATTCACACCTTTTTGCATTTTAACACCTCCTCTCCCGCTTATGATCATGTGCGGTTTGATATTCGAAAATTCTCTTCCATGTTTTCTAGCAATTATTGATGGACATTCAGACCGTCTTGAAGCTGAACACCTCCGCTCCAGCTGTTGATGGTGTATAGTCGGGCTTTCGAGCCTTTTCTTCCCCGATTTTTACAAATTATGAATGGACATTCAGACCTTCTTTCAGCCGAAAACCTCCGCTCCCTCTTTTGATCATACATTGTCGGGCATTCACACCTTTTCTTACAAGCTTTTTACAATTCATGGTCGGACTTTCACACCTTTTAGTAGCGGAACAACTCTGCTCCCGCTATTGATTGTGTACAATAGGGTATTTTAACCTTTTCTTACCTGCTTTTTGCCAATTATGGTTGGACATTCACACCGTCTTACAGCGGAACACCTCCGCTCCCTCCTTTGATGGTGTATGTTCGGGCATTCGAACCTTTTCTTACCCGCTTTTTACAAACTATGGTCACACATTCAAACCTTCTTGTAGCCGAACACATCCACTCCTGCTTTTGATGATGGGTATTCAAACCTACTTGTTGCCCGCTTTTCATTAATTATTGGTGGACATACACACCTTGTCGCAGCCAAACACCTCAGCTCCCTGTTAGGATCATGTATGGTTGGGCATTCGTACCTTTTCTTACCCATTTTGCAGTAATTATGGGTGGACATTCACACCTTCTTGCATTTGAACACCTCCTCTCCCGCTTATGATCATGTGCGGTTTGATATTCGAAAATTCTCTTCCATGTTTTCTAGCAATTATTGATGCACATTCAGACCTTCTTGCAGCTGAACACCTCCGCTCCAGCTGTTGATGGTGTATAGTCGGGCTTTCGAGCCTTTTCTTCCCAGATTTTTACAAAATATGGATGGACATTCAGAACTTGTTTCAGCCGAAAACCTCCGCTCCCTCTTTTGATGATACATTGTCGGGCATTCGCACCTTTTCTTACCCGCTTTTTACAAACCATGGTCGGACTTTCACATCTTCTTGTAGCCGAACAACTCCGCTCCCGCTATTGATTGTGTACAGTCGGGTATTTTAACCTTTTCTTACCCGCTTTTTGCCAACTATGGTCGGACATTCACACCTTCTTACAGCGGAACACCTCCGCTCCCTCCTTTGATGGTGTATGTTCGGGCATTCGAACCTTTTCTTACCCGCTTTTTACAAACTATGGTCAGACATTCACACCTTCTTGCAGCCGAACACTTCCGCTCTACCTTTTAGTGTTCTATGGGGTATTCACACCTTTTTTTTCACCGCATTTTATAGATTATGGTTGTAAATTCTCACCCACTCTTATCCGAAGACCTCTCCTCCTGCTTTGGTTAATATATAGTCGGGCATTCGAACCTTTTCTTACCCGCTTTTTACAAATTATGGTCGAACATTCACACCTACTTGCAGCCGAACACCTCCGCTCCCGCTTTTGATGGTGTATAGTCGGGCATTCGCACCTACTTGCAGCCGAATACTTCCGCTCCACCTTTTAGTGATGTATGGTTGGCATTTGCACCTTTTCTTACCCTTTCTTACCCTACTGATTGCTTAAGATTAAGTTGTTTTTTCTCAAACTACAACATTTTTTTAATTGTTGAAACTTTATTTGAAGTGGATAAATAAGGAGGACAAACAGTTTTAAGTTTGGCTGATAGAAGGAATTAATTTTATAGCAAAATCTGTATTTCGTCATATGTCGAGAGATGCTTATTGCTGAAGAAGTTCTTTCTCATTCTACAAAGTACAATGTTGTTTATCGTTGAAACTTGATTAGACATGAATAAATATGAAGGACAAAGCAGTCTTAACTTGGTTAGAGTTAAGGAATTCGTTTTATAGGAGAATCCGAATTCGTGCATAACTCGTAAAATAGAGCTTATTTTCGGATTCCTGAAGAATGAGTCTGGTTCTTTCTCATAATACAAAGTTTGTTGTTTATTGTTGAAACTTCATCAGAAGTGAAGAAATAAATGAATGCCTATCAACAAATGTGGGATCTAAACTCTAGTGCTTCCTCTAAAATAATTTCCTTTCTCAATTCAGAAATGTGTGTGTGTAAGTCACAACACCCGTGACACCAAAACGGCTTTCTTTTCTCTCTTTTCTCTACACTCTGCACTGTGAGCACACACACCAAATCAGAAAGGCTTTTTTCTCTCTTTTCTACATTATGGACTGTGGGGAAACAAAACCGCTCTCTCTTTTTTTTTTTGATTGTGTGCCAGGGCGTTGTCTCACGTATTAGATTATGCTTAAGATACGAATGGGTTTATCAGTCACATCAGAATCCATACATACTGATCCTCCCGTAATAAAATGGTCGGATCTTATCAAACACACTTTGTTTCTTGTGACAATCAAGTCAGCGAAACAGCGTATACACGTCAAGACACTGAATCAAGTTTGCCACAAGAACTCATAAGTTTGGCAGTATTGCTCTGCCGTCAGCAATCATACACCCATTTTATTTTCGTGAGACGTGCAGGCACCTGTTCATCTACTGTTCTATCACTATGAATTAGTTTATCTATTATCAATAAGGATACTTCTACAACTACTATCAAAGTATGTCCGGACTTCTTATGTTGTCAGTTGCTATATATGAATAAGTGGGTAGCTACTGACAAGCATTAAGCATGTCACACAGCCCAAACATATAACATTTCAGGACACACCACACAGTTAACAACCACAGTGAAGTGTCAAAGCCCAAACATTCAACAGGACACTTACACAACACATTCAAATCAAACAGTCAGACAACATACAAGAACATATACCCCAGCCGGCATTGCTCCCTGCCTATTTTCCTACAGCTCACTATGTGTGCGCACACCTTTATTCACAAACTCTTCAACTTATACTCTTTTACCGAAGCTGCTACAGCTCGATTGGCCGAATACCCTTAGATCCTATTTCGGTGAATTTGACATCTGCCTTACATGTAACAGATTAGCGGTTTAGCAGTTTTAATTTAGTTTGAGTGAAGGAATTCATTTTATAGCAAAATCCGAAATCGTGAAGCACTCATGAAAGTAAGCTTATTCTCGGATTCCTGAAACTTTCGATTTGCTCTTTCTTTTACTGCAAAGTACAACGTTGTTTTCTTTGTTTAAATCTTTCTAGACATGGTAAATATGAACGACAAAGCAGTTTTAACATAGTTTGAGTGAAGGAATTAATTTTATAGATAAAATCCCAAGAGTCTGCAGAGAAAAGAGAGTGAATGCGAAGTAGACTTTAACACGGCTATGGGAGCGAGCCGAGTGTCGGCTAACCGGGAGAATTGCTTGAAAGAAACGCGACACCGAATGAGCGGTCAGAACAAAGCCTCAATACGGGATTCTCGTGATGTTTTTGTTGCTGCCTTGTCTTTTGCATAGAGTAAAAGACAAGGCAGCCATCGAATAGGGCCCGATTGTTCCTACTTGGTCAGCCGAGGAGCAAGGGGGGGGGCAAGCGTCTCAACCAAGCAAAGCTCACCATGGGGAAGGTGGCTATACCAACTAGCCTGATGCCCTGCTCCCGCAGTGACGGATAATCGTACTCTGGTTTCTCTTCATAACATACAAGTCTTTCGCCTTTTACTAAAGACTTCCGTGGAGAGCAGCACTAATGAGTTGTTTCTATTATTGGCAGGCTTTACCTTTGCGGGTGAAGCCCTTTCTGTCTGTGCAAAAGAAATCTTGCTACTTTGCAGAGTGACTTCTCTGAGTAGAGTCGCCTTACTTGTTGCGACTGTGCCGATGTTCGAAGCTGGAGTGCAAAGTTGTTGCTTGAATGGTGCTTGCTGGAGCATGCGGGAGTGCAAAGTTATACCATTTAAAAGGGCTGAAGAGTGCTCAGTGCAGCGGGTGGGCGGAGGTGCAACGTGACACTCTGGCCACCTATGGCCATAAAAAGAACACTGCTACAAGTGCGCATTGTGCCAGCAAGGGCCCTCGGACCTGAAACAGTGGACAGTTATCGCTTCTCGGCCTTTTGGCTAAGATCAAGTGTAGTATCTGTTCTTATCAGTTTAATATGTCCTCTATACGAGGACAACATATTAAATGGATTTTTAAGAATAGGAGTTGAAAAAGAAGCTTGCTCCGTTCACTCCAAGCCTCGACCCGGTACTGCAGTGCCGCTGGGAACGGTGCGCTATCCTCTGCTCTTGTGAAAAAGCAAACAGCGGTGCAGGATGGAAGTTTCAGGGAGCCCAAGATGAAACTTTCTTTTAATCTGCTGAGAAAAGAGAGTGAATGCGAAGTGGACTTTAACACGGCTCTGGGAGCGATCCGAGTGCGGGCTAACCGGGAGAATTGCTTGAAAGAAACGCGACACCGAATGAGTGGTCAGAACAAAGCCTCAATATGGTGTTCCCGTGGTGTTTGTGGCTGCCTTGTCTTTTGCACAGAGTAAAAGACAAGGCAGCCATCGAATAGATTGTTTCTACTTGGTCAGCCGAGGAGAGGGGGGGGGGGGGGCAAGCGTCTCAACCAAGCAAAGCTCACCAAGTAGGAACAATCGGGCCCTTTTCGATGGCTGCAACACCTGAAAGAGATATTGATGCGAGACCCGATCAAATGCTTTTTCAAAGTCTAAATTTAAGATGACAAGCCGGGTGTTTCTGTCTCTAGCGTAATCAATGATGTCTCGAATCAGTACGAGGCTGTCGGTGAGTTGTCTCCCTGAGATGGCACAAGCTTGGTCTGGGTGAATTACCTCCTCTAAAACAGAGGACATCCGTGTCGCTAAAACCTTGCTAAAAAGTTTACAGTCAAAGTTTAAAAGTGTGATGGGCCTCCAATTCTTTAGGTCAGTCTTATCATTTTTTTTATAAAGTAGAGTCACTATTCCCACTCTAAAACTGTCAGGCAGTCGGTCGAGTTTTTCAAAATCTTTAAAAACATCTAAAATGTCTGATGATAAAAGGTCCCAATAGGTCAGATAGAATTCTGCAGGAAGCCCGTCTAAACCCGGAGCTCGACTTCTCTTAAAACCTGTTAGGCATTTTTTTAAGTGTGCATTCTCTTTTACGGTTTTGTCAACGAATTTTAAGATTTCTGCCGATGTTTCCAAGTGCACTGGTTTCTCTTTGTACATGTTACTATAAAAGGTATGTACAGTTTCAATCATCTCCTGCGTGGATTTTGTTAAAAACCCATCTTCTCTTTTTAGATTTTGAATACACTCCTTTTTATTTATAACTTTCTTTCTTTTTCACCTTCCTCAATTTCCTGCTCCCTGCTTCTTACAAAAATTCCTTTACTCTTTATTTCTGCTAAAACTGACATTTCCTTTTTGACATCTTTGATTTCTTCTTTAAAGTCTATGCCAAACTGATTTAGTTTAAAGTAGCGCTGTAAGCGTTTATGTAGTCCCATCATACATCTATTCTCTTTCCTTTTTTTACGTTTACCTTGCTGTTTAAAAAAAGTCTGGGTCGTTTCCTTCACCATTTCCCACCATTGTGCATGTGTTTCGTAGAGGTCTTGAAGGGTCTGCCACTCTTTATAACATTGCCTGTACTGACTGACTATGATTTCATCCTCCAACAGGGAACAGTTGAGTTTCCACAGACCACTTCCTACCGTAACACCAGAAGGGGGTGAAAGGGTGCAGGAGAGCATAAGGTGGTCTGAAAAGAAAACAGGGGTTAATCTAACATCAGTGGGTGGGCAATCTCTAGTAAAGAAATAATCAATGCGAGAGGCTCTGGTGCCATCATGACTAAACCAGGTGAAGCCCTCCTCTCTGGGATGCATGGTTTTAAAACAGTCAGTAAGCTTAAAATCCCTGCATATGCCCTGAAGTAAAATCGAAGTCTTATCCACTTTAAAATCTACCCCTGCTCTTTTTCTATCTTTCCTGCTCAAGATACAGTTAAAATCCCCTCCTACAACTAAAGGTACTTGCCCTAGCATGTAAAGCTGTATATCTTCTAAAAGGTCATACCTTTCATTTTTTCCATTGAAACCATAAATATTTAAGAGGTTAAAGTCTTGCCCCATAAAATTCAAGTGTGCTAAAAGTGCCCGTCCGTCTCTCACCACTGTGCTACCTTTCACCAGAACATGCGGATTTTTAATTAGAATGGCCACACCATCATTTTTATTTTGATTTGAGCCACTCCATATCGATAAATGGGGCCACATTTCCTCCCACTGTCTATGGTTTTTTAAAAAAGGTAGTCCACATTCTTGTATTAAAAACACATCTGATTTTATGGAGTCTAAGAAGGATAAAATACTCTGGGCTCTTGTCTTTGATTTCACACTTCTCACATTTAGTGTTGAGAAGGTGAGAACCATTAAAAGCATAAAGGAAAGTAGGTATGTCATTTTCGTTTTTCTAAGTTATCAAAACAAATTACACACAGGTTATTTCTTGGGAAACTAGCTCTTCCTTCATTTCTTTAGGTGAAAAGTGAGTAGGGTGATCTATATTTCCTTTTCGGACTCTCGGTGTTGGCCTCTGACGCAATGTTGCATTTAACTTTGAGTCCCTGGGGGTTGATTGCAGAGCTGAAGTTAAAAAGGAGAGCTCATTTGGTGAGTCGGAGGGGAAGACTCTAGGTTCTTCCACTGAAGAACTGTCTGAAAGGGACCTAACCCTTCCCCTCTTCTCTGATACCACTGGGGAATCAGAGGCTCAGATGCCGTCCTCTTCGGCTTTTGACCTTCGGGGAGGTGAGTATCTTCACTAGACTCACCTGTCTGCTCTTCCTCCTCATTTAGCGTAGCTCCACCCTCTGCCTGTGAATTCTCACAGACTTCAACACTGAGTGGTGAGGCCTCTACAGGCCCCTCCCTTTTTTGCTCCTCACTTCCAATCCAAGCTTTTGGCGGGAAGTTTGAATTTATTGGGTCAACCTCTTCACTTTGTTCACCAACTGCCACCTTTGGTCCTTCTCTTTGTTGGCTTGACTGTGGCTTTACCGTCTTTAATTTGCTGGCAAAAGATTTAGGGCAATCTCTGAAGAGGTGATTTAATTCTCCACAGAGATTACATTTCCTGCCATTTGGACACTCTCCAAAAGTTTGCCCAATTTCTCTGCTCTTCCCACATAACACCTTGGTACAAGCCTTAACCAGGTGCCCATGCTCACCACACTTGCGGCAGAACTTAGGCTGCCCCTGGTAGTGGATGTAACCTCGGTTTTCAAGGTGGCCAGAGTGTCGCCCACCCGCTGCACTGAGCACTCTTCAGCCCTTTTAAATGGTATAACTTTGCACTCCCGCACGCTCCAGCAAGCACCATTCAAGCAACAACTTTGCACTCCAGCTTTGAACATCGGCACAGTCGCAACAAGTAAGGCGACTCTACTCAGAGAAGTCACTCTGCACAGTAAGAAGATTTCTTTTGCACAGACAGAAAGGGCTTCACCCGCAAAGGTAAAGCCTGCCAAAAATAGAAACAACTCATTAGTGCTGCTCTCCACAGAAATCTTTAGTAAAAGGCGAAAGACTTGTACGTTATGAAGAGAAACCAGAGTACGATTATCCGTCACTGCGGGAGCAGGGCATCAGGCTAGTTGGCATAGCCACCTTCCCCATGGTGAGCTTTGCTTGGTTGAGACGCTTGCTCCCCCCCCCCCCTTGCTCCTCGGCTGACCAACTAGGAACAATCGGGCCCTATTCGATGGCTGCCTTGTCTTTTACTCTGTGCAAAAGACAAGGCAGCAACAAAAACACCACGAGAATCCCGTATTGAGGCTTTGTTCTGATCGCTCATTCGGTGTCGCGTTTCTTTCAAGCAATTCTCCCGGTTAGCCCACACTCGGCTCGCTCCCATAGCCGTGTTAAAGTCTACTTCGCATTCACTCTCTTTTCTCAGCAGACTCTTGGGATTTTATCTATAAAATGAGTTAAAAAAGGTAAAAATACCAGTCCATACATCATCAAAATCGGGAGAGGTGGTGTTCAGCTGCAAGAAGGTCTACATGTCCATCAATAATTGCTAGAAAACATGAAAGAAACTTTTCGAAAATCAAACCGCACATGATCATAAGTGGGATAGGAGGTGTTCATCTGCAAGGTGTGAATGTCAACCCATAATTCCTGAAAAATGGGCAAAAAAAAGGTGTGAATGCCCAACCATACATCATCAAAAGCAGGAGTGGAACTGTTCGGCTACAAGAAGGTGTGAACGTCCAACCAAAATATGTAAAAAGCAGTTAAGAAAAGGTTCGAATATCCAACCAAACATAATCAAAAGCGGGAGCAGAGCTTTTCGACTGCAAGTAGGTGTGAATGTCAGATCATAATTTGCAAAAAGCTGATGAGAAAGGGTGAGAATGCCCGACTATACATCATCAAATGCGGGAGCGGAGTTGTTCGGCTGTGAGTAGGTGTGAATCTCCGACCATAATTGCTGAAAAATGTGTTAGAAAAGGTAAAAATGCCGGTCCATACATCATCAAAAGCGAGAGAGGTTGTGTTCGGCTGCAAGTAGGTGTGAATGTCCAGCCATAATTACTCACAAACGGGTAAGAAAAGGTAGTATTGCCAGACCATATATGATCAAAACAGGGAGCGGAGGTGGTTCAGCTGCAAGAAGGTTTGAATGTCCGACTAAAGTTCAAATATATTAAAGAAAGCGGGAGGAGAGGTCTTCGGATGAGAGTGGTTGAAAATTTCCGACCATAATGTATAAAATGCGGTGAAAAAAAGGTGTGAATACCCCATAGAACACTAAAAGGTGGAGCGGAAGTGTTCGGCTGCAAGAAGGTGTGAATGTCCGACTATATTTGGTGAAAAGCAGGTGAAGCAAGGTCTGAATGCCCAACCTTACATCATCAAAAGCGAGATCAGAGGTGTTTGACTGCAAGAAGGCCATAGTTTGCCAAAAGCGGATAAGGTGCGAATGTCCGACTAAATATCAACAAAATTTGGGGCAGAGGTCTTCGGATGCAAGTGGGTGTGAATATCCAACCATACAAGTATGGTGGAGAGGAAGCTGTGAATAGCCGACCATAGTTTGGAAAAAGCGGGTAAGAAAAGGTTTGAATACCCGAACATACACCATCAAAAGAGGGAGCGGAGGTGTTCCGCTGTACGAAGGTGTGAATGTCCGACCATAGTTGGTAAAAAGCGGGTAAGAAAAGGTTAAAATACCCGACTGTACACAATCAATAGCGGGAGCGGATGTGTTCGGCTACAAGAAGGTGTGAAAGTCCGACCATGGTTTGTAAAAAGCGGGTAAGAAAAGGTGCGAATGTCCGACAATGTATGATCAAGAGAGAGAGCGGA
This sequence comes from Leuresthes tenuis, assembly GCF_036924035.1. NCBI lineage: Eukaryota > Metazoa > Chordata > Actinopteri > Atheriniformes > Atherinopsidae > Leuresthes > Leuresthes tenuis. The sequence goes on along the minus strand of NW_027325366.1, from coordinate 12,484,998 downwards.
GGTTTTCAGATACAAGAAGGTTTGAATGTCCCACCATAGTTTGTAAAAAGCGGGTAAGAAAAGGTTCGAATGCCCGACTATACACCTTCAAAAGCGGGAGCAGAGGTGTTCCGCTGTAAGACGGTGTGAATGTCCGACCATAGTTGGTAAAAAGCGGGTAAGAAAAGGTTAAAGTACCCGACTGTACACAATCAATAGCGGGAGCGGAGTTGTTCGGCTACAAGAAGGTGTGAAAGTCCGACCATGGTTTGTAAAAACCGGGAAGAAAAGGCTCGAAAGCCCGACTATACACCATCAAAAAGAAGGTTTGAATGTCCATCAATAATTGCTTTAAAACAAGAAAGTAAATTTTCGAATATCAAACCGTACATGATCATAAGCGGGAGAGCAGGTGTTCCGCTGTAAGACGGTGTGAATGTCCGACCATAGTTGATAAAAAGCGGTTAAGAAAAGGTTAAAATACCCGACTGTACACAATCAATAGCGGGAGCGGAGTTGTTCGGCTACTAAAAGGTGTGAAAGTCCGACCCTGGTTTGTAAAAAGCGGGTAAGAAAAGGTTCGAATGCCCGAACATACATCATCAAAAGAGGGAGCGGAGGTGTTCCGCTGTAAGACGGTGTGAATGTCCGATCATAGTTGGTAAAAAGCGGGTAAGAAAAGGTTAAAATACCAGACTGTACACAATCAAAAGAGGGAGCGGAGTTGTTCAGCTAAGAGAAGGTGTGAAAGTCCGACCATGGTTTGTAAAAAGCGGGTAAGAAAAGGTTCGTATGCCCGAATATACACTATCAAAACCGGAAGCGTAGGTGTTCGGCTGCAAGAAGGTGTGAACGTCCGACCAAAGTTTGTAAAAAAGCAGTTAAGAAAAGGTTCGAATATCTAACCAAACATAATCAAAAGCGGGAGCAGAGCTGTTCGACTGCAAGTAGGTGTGAATGTCAGAGAATAATTTGCAAAAAGCTGATGAGAAAGGGTGAGAAATCCCGACTATACACCATCAAATGCGGTAGCGGAGTTGTTCGGCTGTGAGTAGGTGTGATTCTCCAACCATAATTGCTGAAAAATGTGTTAGAAAAGGTAAGAATGCCGGTCCATACATAATCAAAAGCGGGAGAGGTGGTGTTCGGCTGCAAGTAGGTGTGAATGTCCATTTAAAATTGCTTTAAAACATGAAAGAAAATTTTCGAATATCAAACCTTACATGATCATTAGCGGGAGAGGAGGTGTTCAGCTGCAAGAAGATGTGAATATCCACCCATAATTACTGAAAAATGGGTAGGAAAAGATGCGAATGTCCAAACATAAATCATCAAAAGCAGGAGTGGAGTTGTTCAGCTACAAGAAGGTATGAAAGTCCAACCATGGTTTGTAAAAAGCGGGTAAGAGAAGGTTTGAATACCCGAATATATACCATCAAAAGCGGAAGCGGGGTTGTTCGGCTGCAAGAAGGTGTGAACGTCCGACCAAAGTTTGTAAAAAGCAGTTAAGAAAAGGTTTGAATATCCAACCGAACATAATCAAAAGCGGGAGCAGAGCTGTTCGACTGCAAGTAGGTGTGAATGTCAGATCATAATTGCTGAAAAATGTGATAGAAAAGACTAGAATGCCGGACAATACATCATCAAAAGCGGGAGAGGTGGTTTTTCGGCTGCAAGTAGGTGTGAATGTCCAGCCATAATTACTCACAAACGGGGGAAGAAAAGGTAGTATTTCCAGACCACACATGATCAAAACAGGGAATGGAGGTGGTTCAGCTGCAAGGTGTGAATGTCTGACTAAAGTTTGTAAAAACCGTGTAAGACAAGGGGCGAATGTCCGAAAATGTATGATCAAAAGAGGGAGCGGAGGTTTTCGGCTGCAAGGTCTGAATGTCCAACCATAATTTGTAAAAATCGGGGAAGAAAAGGCTCTACACCATCAAAAGCGGGAGCAGAGGTGTTCAGGTGCAAGAAGGTCTGAATGTCCGAAATAATTACTGAAAAATGGGTAAGAAAAGGTGCGAATGCCAAATCATACATCATCAAAAGCAGGAGCGGATGTGTTCGGCTACAAGAAGGTTTGAATGTCCGACCATAGTAAGTAATAGGTGGGTAAGAAAAGGCTCGAATGCCCGACTATACACCATCAAAAGCGGAAGCGGAGGTGTTCGGCTGCAAGACGGTGTGAACGTCCGACCAAAGTTTGTAAAAAGCATTAAGAAAATGTTCGAATATCCAACCAAACATAATCAAAAGCGGGAGCAGAGCTGTTCGACTGCAAGTAGGTGTGAATATCAGATCATAATTTGCAAAAAGCTGATGAGAAAGGGTGAGAATGCCCGACTATACACTATCAAATGTGGGAGCGGAGGTGTTCGTCTGTGAGTAGGTGTGAATGTCCGACCATAATTGCTGAAAAATGTGTTAGAAAAGGTAAGAATGCCGGACCATATATCATCAAAAGCGGGAGAGGTTGTGTTCGGCTGCAAGAAGGTGTGAATGTCCAGCCATAATTACTCACAAACGGGTAAGAAAAGGTACCATTGCCAGACCATATATGATCAAAACAGGGAGCGGAGGTGGTTCAGCTGCAAGAAGGTTTGAATGTCCGACTAAAGTTTGTAAAAAGCGGGTAAGACAAGGTGTGAATGCCCGACAATGTATGATCAAAAGAGGAGCGGAGGTTTTCGGCTGCAAGAAGGTCTGAATGTCCACCCATAATTACTGAAAAATGGGTAAGAAAAGGTGCGAAAGCCCAACCGCACATGATCATAAGTGGATGAGAAGGTGTTCGACTGCAAGTAGGTGTGAATGTAAGATCATAATTTGTAAAAAGCGGGTAAGAAAAGGTAAGAATGCCCAACCATAAATTATCAAAAGCGGCAGCAGAGTTTCGGCTGGTATTTATCAATGTCTAGATAGATTTCAACAAAAAACAACGTTGTACTTTGCAGTAAAAGAAAGTGCAAATCAAAAGTTTTATGAATCCGAGAATAAGCTTATTTTCATGAGTTCTGCACGATTTCGGATTTTATGTATAAAATGAATTCATTCACTCAAACCAAGTTAAAACTGCTTTTTCCTTCATATTTATCAATGTCTCGATGAATTAAACAAAAAACAACGTTGTACTTTGCAATAAAAGAAAGAGCAAATCAAAAGTTTTAGGAATCCGAGAATAAGCTTATTTTCATGAGTTCTGCACGATTTCGGATTTTATGTATAAAATGAATTCATTCACTCAAACCAAGTTAAAACTGCTTTTTCCTTCATATTTTTCAATGTCTAGATCGACCTCAACAAAGAACAACATTGTATTTTGCAGTAGAAGAAAGAGCAAAACTGAAGGATCAGGAATCCGAGAATAAGCTTCTTTTCATACGTTCTGCATGATTTGGGATTTTATGTATAAAATGAATTCCTTCACTCAAACTAAGTTAAAACTGCTTTGTCCTTCATATGTACCCATTTCTACATATATTTCAAGCATAAACTTCCTCATACTACCCTGAATGAGAAAGAACCACACTTGTGATTAAGCCATACGCCCCTTTTGAGGAGTTCTGCATGATTTGGGATTTCAACTTCTTCTACTGCAAAGTCCAATGTTTTTCTTTGTTGAAGTCGATCTAGACATTGATGAATATGGAAGGACAAAGTAGTTTTAACTTGGTTTGAGCAAAGCAATTCATTTTATAGCAAAATCCGAAATCGTGCAGAACTCATGAAAGCAGGCTTATACTCGGATTCCTGAAACTTTAGATTTGCTCTTTCTTTTACTGCAAAGTACAACGTTGTTTTTTTGTTTAAATATTTCTAGACATGGTAAATATGAAGGACAAATCAGTTTTAACATAGTTTGAGTGAAGTAATGCATTTTATAAGCAAAATCCCAAATCATGCAGAACTCACGAAATGCTTTTTCTCGCTTTTCACTGCTTTTTACAAACTTTGGTCGGACGTTCACACCTTCTTGCATCCGAACACCTCCGCTTCCGCTTTTGATGATGTATATTCGGGCATTCGAACCTTTTTTTACCCGCTTTTTACAAACCATTGTCGGACTTTCACACCTTCTTGCAGCCGAACACCACCTCTCCCGCTTTTGATGATGTATGGTCCAGTATTCTTACCTTTTCTAACACATTTTTCAGCAATTATGGTCGGACATTCACACCTACTCACAGCTGGACACCTCCGCTCCCGCTTTTGATCATACAATGTTGGGACATCGCTCCTTGTCTTACCAGCTTTTTACAAACTTTAGTCGAACATTCACACCTTCTTGCAGCTGAACACCTCCGCTCCCGCTTTTTATGGTGTATAGTCGGGCATTCGAACCTTTTCTTACCCGCTATTTACAAACTATGGTAGGACATTCAAACCTTCGTGTATCCGAAAACCTCCGCTCTCTCTTTTGATCATACATTGTCGGACATTCGCACCTTTTCTTACCCGCTTTATACAAACCATGGTCGGACTGTCACACCTTCTTGTAGCCGAACACATCCGCTCCCGCTATTGATTGTGTACAGTCGGGTATTTTAACCTTTTCTTACCCGCTTTTTACCAAGTATGGTCGGACATTCACACCTTCGTACAGCGGAACACCTCCGCTCCCTCTTTTGATGGTGTATGTTCGGGCATTCAAACCTTTTCTTACCCGCTTTTTCCAAACTATGGTCGGCTATTCACAGCTTCCTCTCCACCATACTTGTATGGTGGGATATTCACACCCACTTGCATCCGAAAACCTCCGCCCGAAATTTTGTTGATATTTAGTCGGATTCGCACCTTACCCGCTTTTGGCAAACTATGGCCTTCTTGCAGCCAAACAACTCTGATCTTGCTTTTGATGATGTAAGGTTGGGCATTCAGACCTTGCTTCACCTGCTTTTCACCAAATATAGTCGGACATTCACACCTTCTTGCAGCCGAACACGTCCGCTCCACCTTTTAGTGTTCTATCACACCTTTTTTTTCACCGCATTTTATACATTATGGTTGGACATTTTCAACCACTTTCATCCGAAGACCTCTCCTCCCGCTTTTGTTAATATATTTGAACTTTAGTTTGACATTCAAACCTTCTTGCATCTGAACCACCTCCGCTCCCTGTTTTGATCATATATGGTCTGGCAATACTACCTTTTCTTACCCGTTTGTGAGTAATTATGGCTGGACATTCACACCTACTTGCAGCCGAACACCACTTTTCCCGCTTTTGATGATGTATGGTCCGGCATTCTAGTCTTTTCTAACACATTTTTCAGCAATTATGGTTTGACATTCACACCTACTCACAGCCGAACACTTCCGCTCCCGCATTTGATGGTGTATAGTCGGGCATTCTCACCCTTTCTCATCAGCTATTTGCAAATTATGATCTGACATTCACACCTACTTGCAGTCGAACAGCTCTGCTCCCGCTTTTGATTATGTTTGGTTGGATATTCGAAACTTTTCTTCACTGCTTTTTACAAACTTTGGTCGGACGTTCACACCTTCTTGCAGCCGAACACCTCCGCTTCCGCTTTTGATGGTATATATTTGGGCATTCGAACCTTTTCTTACCCGCTTTTTACAAACCAGGGTCGGACTTTCACACCTTTTAGTAGCCGAACAACTCCGCTCCCGCTATTGATTGTGTACTGTCGGGTATTTTCACCTTTTCTTACCCGCTTTTTACCAACTATGGTCAGACATTCACACCTTCTTACAGTGGAACACCTCCGCTCCCTCTTTTGATGGTGTATGTTCGGGCATTCGAACCTTTTCTTACCCGCTTTTTACAAACTATGGTCGGACATTAAAACCTTCTTGTAGCCGAACACATCCACTCCTGCTTTTGATGATGTATGGTTGGGCATTCGTACCTTTTCTTACCCATTTTGCAGTAATTATGGGTGGACATTCACACCTTTTTGCATTTTAACACCTCCTCTCCCGCTTATGATCATGTGCGGTTTGATATTCGAAAATTCTCTTCCATGTTTTCTAGCAATTATTGTTGGACATTCAGACCGTCTTGAAGCTGAACACCTCCGCTCCAGCTGTTGATGGTGTATAGTCGGGCTTTCGAGCCTTTTCTTCCCCGATTTTTACAAATTATGAATGGACATTCAGACCTTCTTTCAGCCGAAAACCTCCGCTCCCTCTTTTGATCATACATTGTCGGGCATTCACACCTTTTCTTACAAGCTTTTTACAATTCATGGTCGGACTTTCACACCTTTTAGTAGCGGAACAACTCTGCTCCCGCTATTGATTGTGTACAATAGGGTATTTTAACCTTTTCTTACCTGCTTTTTGCCAATTATGGTTGGACATTCACACCGTCTTACAGCGGAACACCTCCGCTCCCTCCTTTGATGGTGTATGTTCGGGCATTCGAACCTTTTCTTACCCGCTTTTTACAAACTATGGTCACACATTCAAACCTTCTTGTAGCCGAACACATCCACTCCTGCTTTTGATGATGGGTATTCAAACCTACTTGTTGCCCGCTTTTCATTAATTATGGGTGGACATACACACCTTGTCGCAGCCAAACACCTCAGCTCCCTGTTAGGATCATGTATGGTTGGGCATTCGTACCTTTTCTTACCCATTTTGCAGTAATTATGGGTGGACATTCACACCTTCTTGCATTTGAACACCTCCTCTCCCGCTTATGATCATGTGCGGTTTGATATTCGAAAATTCTCTTCCATGTTTTCTAGCAATTATTGATGCACATTCAGACCTTCTTGCAGCTGAACACCTCCGCTCCAGCTGTTGATGGTGTATAGTCGGGCTTTCGAGCCTTTTCTTCCCAGATTTTTACAAAATATGGATGGACATTCAGAACTTGTTTCAGCCGAAAACCTCCGCTCCCTCTTTTGATGATACATTGTCGGGCATTCGCACCTTTTCTTACCCGCTTTTTACAAACCATGGTCGGACTTTCACACCTTTTAGTAGCGGAACAACTCTGCTCCCGCTATTGACTGTGTACAATCGGGTATTTTAACCTTTTCTTACCCGCTTTTTGCCAACTATGGTCGGACATTCACACCTTCTTACAGCGGAACACCTCCGCTCCCTCCTTTGATGGTGTATGTTCGGGCATTCGAACCTTTTCTTACCCGCTTTTTACAAACTATGGTCAGACATTCACACCTTCTTGCAGCCGAACACTTCCGCTCTACCTTTTAGTGTTCTATGGGGTATTCACACCTTTTTTTTCACCGCATTTTATAGATTATGGTTGTAAATTCTCACCCACTCTTATCCGAAGACCTCTCCTCCTGCTTTGGTTAATATATAGTCGGGCATTCGAACCTTTTCTTACCCGCTTTTTACAAATTATGGTCGAACATTCACACCTACTTGCAGCCGAACACCTCCGCTCCCGCTTTTGATGGTGTATAGTCGGGCATTCGCACCTACTTGCAGCCGAATACTTCCGCTCCACCTTTTAGTGATGTATGGTTGGCATTTGCACCTTTTCTTACCCTTTCTTACCCTACTGATTGCTTAAGATTAAGTTGTTTTTTCTCAAACTACAACATTTTTTTAATTGTTGAAACTTTATTTGAAGTGGATAAATAAGGAGGACAAACAGTTTTAAGTTTGGCTGATAGAAGGAATTAATTTTATAGCAAAATCTGTATTTCGTCATATGTCGAGAGATGCTTATTGCTGAAGAAGTTCTTTCTCATTCTACAAAGTACAATGTTGTTTATCGTTGAAACTTGATTAGACATGAATAAATATGAAGGACAAAGCAGTCTTAACTTGGTTAGAGTTAAGGAATTCGTTTTATAGGAGAATCCGAATTCGTGCATAACTCGTAAAATAGAGCTTATTTTCGGATTCCTGAAGAATGAGTCTGGTTCTTTCTCATAATACAAAGTTTGTTGTTTATTGTTGAAACTTCATCAGAAGTGAAGAAATAAATGAATGCCTATCAACAAATGTGGGATCTAAACTCTAGTGCTTCCTCTAAAATAATTTCCTTTCTCAATTCAGAAATGTGTGTGTGTAAGTCACAACACCCGTGACACCAAAACGGCTTTCTTTTCTCTCTTTTCTCTACACTCTGCACTGTGATGACACACACCAAATCAGAAAGGCTTTTTTCTCTCTTTTCTACATTATGGACTGTGGGGACACAAAACCGCTCTCTCTTTTTTTTTTTGATTGTGTGCCAGGGCGTTGTCTCACGTATTAGATTATGCTTACGATACGAATGGGTTTATCAGTCACATCAGAATCCATACATACTGATCCTCCCGTAATAAAATGGTCGGATCTTATCAAACACATTTTGTTTCTTGTGACAATCAAGTCAGCGAAACAGCGTATACACGTCAAGACACTGAATCAAGTTTGCCACAAGAACTCATAAGTTTGGCAGTATTGCTCTGCCGTCAGCAATCATACACCCATTTTATTTTCGTGAGACATGTGCAGTCACCTGTTCATCTACTGTTCTATCACTATGAATTAGTTTATCTATTATCAATAAGGATACTTCTACAACTACTATCAAAGTATGTCCAGACTTCTTATGTTGTCAGTTGCTATATATGAATAAGTGGGTAGCTACTGACAAGCATTGAGCATGTCACACAGCCCAAACATATAACATTTCAGGACACACCACACAGTTAACAACCACAGTGAAGTGTCAAAGCCCAAACATGTAACATTCAACAGGACACTTACACAACACATTCAAATCAAACAGTCAGACAACATACAAGAACATATACCCCAGCCGGCATTGCTCCCTGCCTATTTTCCTACAGCTCACTATGTGTGCGCACACCTTTATTCACAAACTCTTCAACTTATACTCTTTTACCAAAGCTGCTACAGCTCGATTGGCCGAATACCCTTAGATCCTATTTCGGTGAATTTGACATCTGCCTTACATGTAACAGATTAGCGGTTTAGCAGTTTTAATTTAGTTTGAGTGAAGGAATTCATTTTATAGCAAAATCCGAAATCGTGAAGAACTCATGAAAGTAAGCTTATTCTCGGATTCCTGAAACTTTAGATTTGCTCTTTCTTTTACTGCAAAGTACAACGTTGTTTTTTTTTTTGTTTAAATCTGTCTAGATGTGAAGGACAAAGCAGTTTTAACATAGTTTGAGTGAAGGAATTCATTTTATAGATAAAATCCCAAGAGTCTGCTGAGAAAAGAGAGTGAATGCTAAGTAGACTTTAACACGGCTCTGGGAGCGAGCCGAGTGTGGGCTAACCGGGAGAATTGCTTGAAAGAAACGCGACACCGAATGAGCGGTCAGAACAAAGCCTCAATACGGTGTTCCCGTGGTGTTTTTGATGCTGCCTTGTCGATTGCACAGGGGCAAGCGTTTCAACCAAGCAACGCTCACCATGGGGAAGGTGGCTATGGCAACTAGCCTGATGCCCTGCTCCCGCAGTGATGGATAATCGTACTCTGGTTTCTCTTCATAACATACAAGTCTTTCGCCTTTTACTAAAGACTTTCGTGGAGAGCAGCACTAATGAGTTGTTTCTATTTTTGGCAGGCTTTACCTTTGCGGGTGAAGCCCTTTCTGTCTGTGCAAAAGAAATATTGTTACTGTGCAGAGTGACTTCTCTGAGTAGAGTCGCCTTACTTGTTGCGATTGTGCCGATGTTCGAAGCTGGAGTGCAAAGTTGTTGCTTGAATGGTGCTTGCTGGAGCATGCGGGGGTGCAAAGTTATACCATTTAAAAGGGCTGAAGAGTGCTCAGTGCAGCGGGTGGGCGGAGGTGCAACGTGACACTCTGGCCACCTATGGCCATAAAAAGAACACTGCTACAAGTGCGCATTGTGCCAGCAAGGGCCCTCGGACCTGAAACAGTGGACAGTTATCGCTTCTCGGCCTTTTGGCTAAGATCAAGTGTAGTATCTGTTCTTATCAGTTTAATATGTCCTCTATACGAGGACTACATATTAAATGGATTTTTAAGAATAGGAGTTGAAAAAGAAGCTTGCTCCGTTCACTCCAAGCATCGACCCAGTACTGCAGTGCCGCTGGGAACGGTGCGCTCTTCTCTGCTCTTGTGAAAAAGCAAACAGCGGTGCAGGATGGAAGTTTCAGGGAGCCCAAGATGAAACTTTCTTTTAATCTGCTGAGAAAAGAGAGTGAATGCGAAGTAGACTTTAACACAGTTCTGGGAGCGAGCCGAGTGTGGGCTAACCGGGAGAATTGCTTGAAAGAAACGCAACACCGAATGAGTGGTCAGAACAAAGCCTCAATACGGTGTTCCCGTGGTGTTTGTGGCTGCCTTGTCTTTTGCACAGAGTAAAAGACAAGGCAGCCATCAAATAGGGCCCGATTGTTCCTACTTGGTCAGCCCAGGAGCAAGGGGGGGGAGCAAGCGTCTCAACCGAGCAAATCTCACCAAGTAGGAACAATCGGGCCCTATTCGATGGCTGCAACACCTGAAAGAGATATTGATGCGAGACCCGATCAAAAGCTTTTTCAAAGTCTAAATTTAAGATGACAAGCCGGGTGTTTCTGTCTCTAGCGTAATCAATGATGTCTCGAATCAGTACGAGGCTGTCGGTGAGTTGTCTCTCTGAGATGGCACAAGCCTGGTCTGGGTGAATTACCTCCTCTAAAACATAGGACATCCGTGTCGTTAAAACCTTGCTAAAAAGTTTACAGTCAAAGTTTAAAAGTGTGATGGGCCTCCAATTCTTTAGGTCAGTCTTATCATTTTTATCAGAAGTGAAGAAATAAATGAAAAGGTAGAAATGCCGGTCCATACATAATCAAAATCGGGAGAGGTGGTGTTCAGCTGCAAGAAGGTCTAAATGTCCATCAATAATTGCTAGAAAACATGAAAGAAAATTTTTGAAAATCAAACAACACATGATCATAAGTGGGAGAGGAGGTGTTCAGCTGCAAGAAGGTGTGAATGTCCACCCATAATACCTGAAAAATGGGTAAAAAAAAGGTGCGAATGCCCAACCATACATCATCAAAAGCAGGAGTGCATGTGTTCGGCTACAAGAAGGTCTGAACGTCCAACCAAAGTTTGTAAAAAGCAGTTAAGAAAAGGTTCGAATATCCAACCATACATAATCAAAAGCGGGAGCAGAGCTGTTCGACTGCAAGTAGGTGTGAATGTCAAATCATAATTTGCAAAAAGCTGATGAGAAAGGGTGAGAATGCCCGACTATACACCATCAAATGCGGTAGCGGACTTGTTCGGCTGTGAGTAGGTGTGAATCTCCAACCATAATTGCTGAAAAATGTGTTAGAAAAGGTAAAAATGCCGGTCCATACATAATCAAAATCGGGAGAGGTGATGTTCAGCTGCAAGAAGGTCTAAATGTCCATCAATAATTGCTAGAAAACATGAAAGAAAATTTTTGAAAATCAAACCACACATGATCATAAGTGGGAGAGGAGGTGTTCAGCTGCAAGAAGGTATGAATGTCCACCCATAATACCTGAAAAATGGGTAAAAAAAAGGTGCGAATGCCCAACCATACATCATCAAAAGCAGGAGTGCATGTGTTCGGCTACAAGAAGGTGTGAACGTCCAACCAAAGTTTGTAAAAAGCAGTTAAGAAAAGGTTCGAATATCCAACCATACATAATCAAAAGCGGGAGCAGAGCTGTTCGACTGCAAGTAGGTGTGAATGTCAGATCATAATTTGCAAAAAGCTGATGAGAAAGGGTGAGAATGCCCGACTATACACCATCAAATGCGGGAGCGGAGTTGTTCGGCTGTGAGTAGGTCTGAATCTCCAACCATAATTGCTGAAAAATTTGTTAGAAAAGGTAAGAATGCCGGTCCATACATCATCAAAAGCGAGAGAGGTTGTGTTCGGCTGCAAGTAGGTGTGAATGTCCAGCCATAATTACTCACAAACGGGTAAGAAAAGGTAGTATTGCCAGAATATATATGATCAAAACAGGGAGCGGAGGTGGTTCAGCTGCAAGAAGGTTTGAATGTCCGACTAAAGTTCAAATATATTAACAAAAGCGGGAGGAGAGGTCTTCGGATGAGAGTGGTTGAAAATTTCCAACCATAATGTATAAAATGCGGTGAAAAAAAGGTGTGATAGAACACTAAAAGGTGGAGCGGAAGTGTTCGGCTGCAAGAAGGTGTGAATGTCCGACTATATTTGGTGAAAAGCAGGTGAAGCAAGGTCTGAATGCCCAACCTTACATCATCAAAAGCGAGATCAGAGGTGTTTGGCTGCAAGAAGGCCATAGTTTGCCAAAAGCGGGTAAGGTGCGAATGACCGACTAAATATCAACAAAAGTGGGGGCGGAGGTCTTCGGATGCAAGTGGGTGTGACTATCCCACCATACAAATATGGTGGAGAGGAAGCTGTGAATGGCCGACCATAGTAAAAGGCGGGTGAGAGAAGGTGCGAATGTCAAACCATACATAATCAAAACAGGGAGCGGAGGTGTTCTGCTGTAAGAAGGTGTGAATGTCCAACCATAGTTGGTAAAAAGCGGGTAAGAAAAGGTTAAAATACCCGACTGTACACAATCAATAGCGGGAGCGGAGTTGTTCGGCTACAAAAAAGGTGTGAAAGTCCGACCATGGTTTGTAAAAAGCGGGTAAGAAAAGGTGCGAATGCCCGACAATGTATGATCAAAAGAGGGAGTGGAGGTTTTCGGCTGCAAGAAGGTCTGAATGTCCAACCATAATTTGTAAAAACCGGGGAAGAAAAGGCTCGAAAGCCCGACTATACACCATCAAAAGTGGGAGCGGAGGTGTTCAGCTGCAAGACGGTCTGAATGTCCATCAATAATTGCTAGAAAACATGAAAGAAAATTTTCGAATATCAAACTGCACATGATCATAAGCGGGAGAGGAGGTGTTCAGCTGCAAGAAGGTGTGAATGTCTACCCATAATTACTGAAAAATGGGTAAGAAAAGGTGCGAATGCCAAACCATACATCCTCAAAAGAGGGAGCTGAGGTGTTCCGCTGTAAGACGGTGTGAATGTCCGACCATAGATGATAAAAAGCGGGTAAGAAAAGGTTAAATTACCCGACTGTACACAATCAAAAGAGGGAGCGGAGTTGTTCAGCTAAGAGAAGGTGTGAAAGTCCGACCTTGGTTTGTAAAAAGCGGGTAAGAAAAGGTTCGTATGCCTGAATATACACCATCAAAAGCGGAAGCGGAGGTGTTCGGCTGCAAGATATTGTGAACGTCCGACCAAAGTTTGTAAAAAGCAGTTAAGAAAAGGTTTGAATATCTAACCAAACATAATCAAAAGCGGGAGCAGAGCTGTTCGACTGGAAGTAGGTTTGAATGTCAGATCATAATTTGCAAAATGGTGATGAGAAAGGGTGAGAATGCCCGACTATACACCATCAAATGCGGTAGCGGAGTTGTTCGGCTGTGAGTAGGTGTGAATCTCCAACCATAATTGCTGAAAAATGTGTTAGAAAAGGTAAAAATGCCGGTCCATACATAATCAAAATCGGGAGAGGTGGTGTTCAGCTGCAAGGTCTAAATGTCCATCAATAATTGCTAGAAAACATGAAAGAAAATTTTCGAAAATCAAACCACACATGATCATAAGTGGGAGAGGAGGTGTTCAGCTGCAAGAAGGTGTGAATGTCCACCCATAATACCTGAAAAATGGGTAAAAAAAAGGTGCGAATGCCCAACCATACATCATCAAAAGCAGGAGTGCATGTGTTCGGCTACAAGAAGGTGTGAACGTCCAACCAAAGTTTGTAAAAAGCAGTTAAGAAAAGGTTCGAATATCCAACCATACATAATCAAAAGCGGGAGCAGAGCTGTTCCACTGCAAGTAGGTGTGAATATCAGATCATAATTTGCAAAAAACTGATGAGAAAGGGTGAGAATGCCCGACTATACACCATCAAATGCGGGAGCGGACTTGTTCGGCTGTGAGTAGGTGTGAATCTCCGACCATAATTGCTGAAAAATGTGTTAGAAAAGGTAAGAATGCCGGTCCATACATCATCAAAAGCGAGAGAGGTTGTGTTCGACTGCAAGTAGGTGTGAATGTCCAGCCATAATTACTCACAAACGGGTAAGAAAAGGTAGTATTGCCAGACCATATATGATCAAAACAGGGAGCGGAGGTGGTTAAGCTGCAAGAAGGTTTGAATGTCCGACTAAAGTTCAAATATATTAACAAAAGCGGGAGGAGAGGTCTTCGGATGAGAGTGGTTGAAAATTTTCAACCATAATGTATAAAATGCGGTGAAAAAAAGGTGTGATAGAACACTAAAAGGTGGAGCGGAAGTGTTCGGCTGCAAGAAGGTGTGAATGTCCGACTATATTTGGTGAAAAGCAGGTGAAGCAAGGTCTGAATGCCCAACCTTACATCATCAAAAGCGAGATCAGAGGTGTTTGGCTGCAAGAAGGCCATAGTTTGCCAAAAGCGGGTAAGTTGCGAATGTCCGACTAAATATCAACAAAATTTGGGGCGGAGGTCTTCGGATGCAAGTGGGTGTGAATGTCCGACTATATTTGGTGAAAAGCAGGTGAAGCAAGGTCTGAATGCCCAACCTTACATCATCAAAAGCGAGATCAGAGGTGTTTGGCTGCAAGAAGGCCATAGTTTGCCAAAAGCGGGTAAGGTGCGAATGACCGACTAAATATCAACAAAAGTGGGGGCGGAGGTCTTCGGATGCAAGTGGGTGTGAATATCCCACCATACAAGTATGGTGGAGAGGAAGCTGTGAATGGCCGACCATAGTAAAAGGCGGGTGAGAGAAGGTGCGAATGTCAAACCATACATAATCAAAACAGGGAGCGGAGGTGTTCTGCTGTAAGAAGGTGTGAATGTCCAACCATAGTTGGTAAAAAGCGGGTAAGAAAAGGTTAAAATACCCGACTGTACACAATCAATAGCGGGAGCGGAGTTGTTCGGCTACTAAAAGGTGTGAAAGTCCGACCATGGTTTGTAAAAAGCGGGTAAGAAAAGGTGCGAATGCCCGACAATGTATGATCAAAAGAGGGAGTGGAGGTTTTCGGCTGCAAGAAGGTCTGAATGTCCAACCATAATTTGTAAAAACCGGGGAAGAAAAGGCTCGAAAGCCCGACTATACACCATCAAAAGTGGGAGCGGAGGTGTTCAGCTGCAAGACGGTCTGAATGTCCATCAATAATTGCTAGAAAACATGAAAGAAAATTTTCGAATATCAAACTGCACATGATCATAAGCGGGAGAGGAGGTGTTCAGCTGCAAGAAGGTGTGAATGTCTACCCATAATTCCTGAAAAATGGGTAAGAAAAGGTGCGAATGCCTAACCATACATCATCAAAAGAGGGAGCGGAGGTGTTCCGCTGTAAGACGGTGTGAATGTCCGACCATAGATGGTAAAAAGCGGGTAAGAAAAGGTTAAATTACCCGACTGTACACAATCAAAAGAGGGAGTGGAGTTGTTCAGCTAAGAGAAGGTGTGAAAGTCCGACCTTGGTTTGTAAAAAGCGGGTAAGAAAAGGTTCGTATGCCCGAATATACACCATCAAAAGCGGAAGCGGAGGTGTTCGGCTGCAAGATATTGTGAACGTCCGACCAAAGTTTGTAAAAAGCAGTTAAGAAAAGGTTCGAATATCTAACCAAACATAATCAAAAGCGGGAGCAGAGCTGTTCGACTGGAAGTAGGTGTGAATGTCAGATCATAATTTGCAAAAAGCTGATGAGAAAGGGTGAGAATGCCCGACTATACACCATCAAATGCGGTAGCGGAGTTATTCGGCTGTGAGTAGGTGTGAATCTCCAACCATAATTGCTGAAAAATGTGTTAGAAAAGGTAAAAATGCCGGTCCATACATCATAAAAATCGGGAGAGGTGGTGTTCAGCTGCAAGAAGGTCTAAATGTCCATCAATAATTGCTAGAAAACATGAAAGAAACTTTTCGAAAATCAAACCGCACATGATCATAAGTGGGATAGGAGGTGTTCAGCTGCAAGGTGTGAATGTCCACCCATAATTCCTGAAAAATGGGCAAAAAAAAGGTGTGAATGCCCAACCATACATCATCAAAAGCAGGAGTGGAAGTGTTCGGCTACAAGAAGGTGTGAACGTCCAACCAAAATATGTAAAAAGCAGTTAAGAAAAGGTTCGAATATCCAACCAAACATCATCAAATGCGGGAGCGGAGTTGTTCGGCTGTGAGTAGGTGTGAATCTCCGACCATAATTGCTGAAAAATGTGTTAGAAAAGGTAAAAATGCCGGTCCATACATCATCAAAAGCGAGAGAGGTTGTGTTCGGCTGCAAGTAGGTGTGAATGTCCAGCCATAATTACTCACAAACGGGTAAGAAAAGGTAGTATTGCCAGACCATATATGATCAAAACAGGGAGCGGAGGTGGTTCAGCTGCAAGAAGGTTTGAATGTCCGACTAAAGTTCAAATATATTAAAGAAAGCGGGAGGAGAGGTCTTCGGATGAGAGTGGTTGAAAATTTCCGACCATAATGTATAAAATGCGGTGAAAAAAAGGTGTGAATACCCCATAGAACACTAAAAGGTGGAGCGGAAGTGTTCGGCTGCAAGAAGGTGTGAATGTCCGACTATATTTGGTGAAAAGCAGGTGAAGCAAGGTCTGAATGCCCAACCTTACATCATCAAAAGCGAGATCAGAGGTGTTTGGCTGCAAGAAGGCCATAGTTTGCCAAAAGCGGGTAAGGTGCGAATGTCCGACTAAATATCAACAAAATTTGGGGCAGAGGTCTTCGGATGCAAGTGGGTGTGAATATCCAACCATACAAGTATGGTGAAGAGGAAGCTGTGAATAGCCGACCATAGTTTGGAAAAAGCGGGTAAGAAAAGGTTTGAATACCCGACTATACACCATCAAAAGAGGGAGCGGAGGTGTTCCGCTGTACGAAGGTGTGAATGTCCGACCATAGTTGGTAAAAAGTGGGTAAGAAAAGGTTAAAATACCCGACTGTACACAATCAATAGCGGGAGCGGATGTGTTCGGCTACAAGAAGGTGTGAAAGTCCGACCATGGTTTGTAAAAAGCGGGTAAGAACAGGTACGAATGTCCGACAATGTATGATCAAAAGAGAGAGCGGAGGTTTTCGGATACAAGAAGGTTTGAATGTCCCACCATAGTTTGTAAAAAGCGGGTAAGAAAAGGTTCGAATGCCCGACTATACACCATCAAAAACGGGAGCAGAGGTGTTCCGCTGTAAGACGGTGTGAATGTCCGACCATAGTTGGTAAAAAGCTGGTAAGAAAAGGTTAAAATACCCGACTGTACACAATCAATAGCGGGAGCGGAGTTGTTCGGCTACAAGAAGGTGTGAAAGTCCGACCATGGTTTGTAAAAACCGGGAAGAAAAGGCTCGAAAGCCCGACTACACACCATCAAAAAGAAGGTTTGAATGTTCATCAATAATTGCTTTAAAACAAGAAAGTAAATTTTCGAATATCAAACCGTACATGATCATAAGCGGGAGAGGAGGTGTTCCACTGTAAGAAGGTGTGAATGTCTGACCATAGTTGGTAAAAAGCGGGTAAGAAAAGGTTAAAATACCCGACTGTACACAATCAATAGCGGGAGCGGAGTTGTTCGGCTACTAAAAGGTGTGAAAGTCCGACCCTGGTTTGTAAAAAGCGGGTAAGAGAAGGTGCGAATGCCCGACAATGTATGATCAAAAGAGGGAGCGGAGGTTTTCGGCTGCAAGAAGGTCTGAATGTCCAACAATAATTTTTTAAAAACCGGGGAAGAAAAGGCTCGAAAGCCCGACTATACATCATCAAAAGCGTGAGCGGAGGTGTTCAGCTGCAAGAAGGTCTGAATGTCCATCAATAATTGCTAGAAAACATGAAAGAAAATTTTCGAATATCAAACCACACATCATCATAAGCGGGAGAGGAGGTGTTCAGCTGCAAGAAGGTGTGAATGTCCGACCATAGTTTGTAAAAAATGGGTAAGAAAAGGTGCGAATGCTCAACCATACATCATCAAAAGCAGGAGTGGATGTGTTCGGCTAAAAGAAGGTTTGAATGTCCGACCATAGTTCGTAAAATGCGGGTAAGAAAAGGTTCGAATGCCCGACTGTACACAATCAATAGCGGGAGCGGAGTTGTTCGGCTACAAGAATGTGTGAAAGTCCGACCATGGTTTGTAAAAAGCGGGTAAGAAAAGGTTCGAATGCCCGAATATATACCATCAAAAGCGGAAGCGGAGGTGTTCGGCTGCAAGAAGGTGTGAACGTCCGACCAAAGTTTGTAAAAAGCAGTGAAGAAAAGTTTCGAATATCCAACCAAACATAATCAAAAGCGGGAGCAGAGCTGTTCGACTGCAAGTAGGTGTGAATGTCAGATCATAATTTGCAAAAAGCTGATGAGAAAGGGTGAGAATGCCCGACTATACACCATCAAATGTGGTAGCGGAGGTGTTCGTCTGTGAGTAGGTGTGAATGTCCGACCATAATTGCTGAAAAATGTGTTAGAAAAGGTAAGAATGCCGGACCATATATCATCAAAAGCGGGAGAGGTTGTGTTCGGCTGCAAGAAGGTGTGAATATCCAGCCATAATTACTCACAAACGGGTAAGAAAAGGTACTATTGCCAGACCATATATGATCAAAACAGGGAGCGGAGGTGGTTCAGCTGCAAGAAGGTTTGAATGTCCGACTAAAGTTTATAAAAAGCGGGCAAGACAAGGTGCGAATGCCTGACAATGTATGATCAAATGAGGGAGCGGAGGTTTTCGGCTGCAAGAAGGTCTGAATGTACAACCATAATTTGTAAAAACCGGGGAAGAAAAGGCTCGAAAGCCCGACTATACACCATCAAAAGCGGGAGCGGAGGTGTTCGGCTGCAAGTAGGTGTGAATGTTCGACCATAATTTGTAAAAAGTGGGTAAGAAAAGGTTTGAATGCCCGACTATATATTAACAAAAGCAGGAGGAGAGGTCTTCGGATAAGAGTGGGTGAGAATTTCCAACCATAATCAATAAAATGCGGTGAAAAAAAAGGTGTGAATACCCCATAGAACACTAAAAGGTGGAGCAGAAGTGTTCGGCTGCAAGAATGTGTGACTGTTCGACTATATTTGGTGAAAAGCAGGTGAAGCAAGGTCTGAATGCCCAACCTTACATCATCAAAAACGAGATCAGAGGTGTTTGGCTGCAAGAAGGCAATAGTTTGCCAAAAGCGGGTAAGCTGCGAATGACCGACTAAATATCAACAAAAGTGGGGGCGGAGGTCTTCGGATGCAAGTGGGTGTGAATATCCCACCATACAAGTATGGTGGAGAGGAAGCCGTGAATGGCCGACCATAGTAAAAAGCGGGTGAGAAAAGGTGCGAATGTCCAATCATACATGATCAAAACAGGGAGCGGAGGTGTTTGGCTGCGACAAGGTGTGTATGTCCACCCATAATTAATGAAAAGCGGGCAACAAGTAGGTTTGAATACCCATCATCAAAAACAGGAGTGGATGTGTTCGGCTACAAGAAGGTTTGAATGTCTGACCATAGTTTGTAAAAAGCGGGTAAGACAAGGTTCGAGTGCCCGAACATACACCATCAAAAGAGGGAGCGGAGGTGTTCCGCTGTAAGACGGTGTGAATGTCCAACAATAGTTGGTAAAAAGCAGGTAAGAAAAGGTTAAAATACCCGACTGTACACAATCAATAGCGGGAGCGGAGTTGTTCGGCTACAAGAAGATGTGAAAGTCCGACCATGGTTTGTAAAAAGCGGGTAAGAAAACGTGCGATTGCCCGACAATGTATGATCAAAAGAGGGAGTGGAGGTTTTCGGCTTCAAGACGGTCTGAATGTCCATCAATAATTGCTAGAAAACAGGAAAGAAAATTTTCGAATATCAAACTGCACATGATCATAAGCAGGAGAGGAGGTGTTCAGCTGCAAGAAGGTGTGAATGTCTACCCATAATTACTGAAAAATGGGTAAGAAAAGGTGCGAATGCCTAACCATACATCATCAAAAGAGGGAGCGGAGGTGTTCCGCTGTAAGACGGTGTGAATGTCCGACCATAGATGGTAAAAAGCGGGTAAGAAAAGGTTAAATTACCCGACTGTACACAATCAAAAGAGGGAGCGGAGTTGTTCAGCTAAGAGAAGGTGTGAAAGTCCGACCTTGGTTTGTAAAAAGCGGGTAAGAAAAGGTTCGTATGCCCGAATATACACCATCAAAAGCGGAAGCGGAGGTGTTCGGCTGCAAGATATTGTGAACGTCCGACCAAAGTTTGTAAAAAGCAGTTAAGAAAAGGTTCGAATATCTAACCAAACATAAGAATGAGTCTTTTCCGCTGTAGAATGCCCGACTATAGACCATCAAATGCGGGAGCGGAGGTGTTCGGCTCTGAGTAGGTGTGAATGTCCGACCATAATTGCTGAAGAATGTGTTAGAAAAGGTAAGAATGCTGGACCATACATCATCAAAAGCGGTAGAGGTGGTGTTCGGCTGCAAAAAGGTGTGACTGTTCGAATAAAGTTTGTAAAAAGTGGGTAAGACAAGGTGCAAATGCCTGACAATGTATGATCAAAAGCGGGAGCGGAGGTGTTCAGCTGCAAGAAGGTCTACATGTCCATCAATAATTGCTAGAAAACATGAAAGAAACTTTACCAAAATCAAACCGCACATGATCATAAGTGGGATAGGAGGTGTTCAGCTGCAAGGTGTGAATGTCCACCCATAATTCCTGAAAAATGGGCAAAAAAAAGGTGTGAATGCCCAACCATACATCATCAAAAGCAGGAGTGGAAGTGTTCGGCTACAAGAAGGTGTGAACGTTCAACCAAAATATGTAAAAAGAAGTTAAGAAGAGGTTCGAATATCCAACCAAACATAATCAAAAGCGGGAGCAGAGCTGTTCGACTGCAAGTAGGTGTGAATGTCAGATCATAATTTGCAAAAAGCTGATGAGAAAGGGTGAGAATGCCCGACTATACACCATCAAATGCGGGAGCGGAGTTGTTCGGCTGTGAGTAGGTGTGAATCTCCGACCATAATTGCTGAAAAATGTGTTAGAAAAGGTAAGAATGCCGGTCCATACATCATCAAAAGCGAGAGAGGTTGTGTTCGGCTGCAAGTAGGTGTGAATGTCCAGCCATAATTACTCACAAACGGGTAAGAAAAGGTAGTATTGCCAGACCATATATGATCAAAACAGGGAGCGGAAGTGGTTCAGCTGCAAGAAGGTTTGAATGTCCGACTAAAGTTCAAATATATTAACAAAAGTGGGAGGAGAGGTCTTCGGATGAGAGTGGTTGAAAATTTCCAACCATAATGTATAAAATGCGGTGAAAAAAAGGTGTGATAGAACACTAAAAGGTGGAGCGGAAGTGTTCGGCTGCAAGAAGGAGTGAATGTCCGACTATATTTGGTGAAAAGCAGGTGAAGCAAGGTCTGAATGCCCAACCTTACATCATCAAAAGCGAGATCAGAGGTGTTTGGCTGCAAGAAGGCCATAGTTTGCCAAAAGCGGGTAAGGTGCGAATGACCGACTAAATATCAACAAAAGTGGGGGCGGAGGTCTTCGGATGCAAGTGGGTGTGAATATCCCACCATACAAGTATGGTGGAGAGGAAGCTGTGAATGGCCGACCATAGTAAAAGGCGGGTGAGAGAAGGTGCGAATGTCAAACCATACATAATCAAAACAGGGAGCGGAGGTGTTCTGCTGTAAGAAGGTGTGAATGTCCAACCATAGTTGGTAAAAAGCGGGTAAGAAAAGGTTAAAATACCCGACTGTACACAATCAATAGCGGGAGCGGAGTTGTTCGGCTACTAAAAGGTGTGAAAGTCCGACCATGGTTTGTAAAAAGTGGGTAAGAAAAGGTGCGAATGCCCGACAATGTATGATCAAAAGAGGGAGTGGAGGTTTTCGGCTGCAAGAAGGTCTGAATGTCCAACCATAATTTGTAAAAACCGGGGAAGAAAAGGCTCGAAAGCCCGACTATACACCATCAAAAGTGGGAGCGGAGGTGTTCAGCTGCAAGACGGTCTGAATGTCCATCAATAATTGCTAGAAAACATGAAAGAAAATTTTCGAATATCAAACTGCACATGATCATAAGCGGGAGAGGAGGTGTTCAGCTGCAAGAAGGTGTGAATGTCTACCCATAATTACTGAAAAATGGGTAAGAAAAGGTGCGAATGCCTAACCATACATCATCAAAAGAGGGAGCGGAGGTGTTCCGCTGTAAGACGGTGTGAATGTCCGACCATAGATGGTAAAAAGCGGGTAAGAAAAGGTTAAATTACCCGACTGTACACAATCAAAAGAGGGAGCGGAGTTGTTCAGCTAAGAGAAGGTGTGAAAGTCCGACCTTGGTTTGTAAAAAGCGGGTAAGAAAAGGTTCTTATGCCCGAATATACACCATCAAAAGCGGAAGCGGAGGTGTTCGGCTGCAAGATATTGTGAACGTCCGACCAAAGTTTGTAAAAAGCAGTTAAGAAAAGGCTCGAATATCCAACCATACATAATCAAAAGCGGGAGCAGAGCTGTTCGACTGCAAGTAGGTGTGAATGTCAGATCATAATTTGCAAAAAGCTGATGAGAAAGGGTGAGAATGCCCGACAATACACCATCAAATGCGGGAGCGGAGTTGTTCGGCTGTGAGTAGGTGTGAATCTCCAACCATAATTGCTGAAAAATGTGTTAGAAAAGGTAAAAATGCCGGTCCATACATAATCAAACTCGGGAGAGGTTGTGTTCGGCTGCAAGTAGGTGTGAATGTCCAGCCATAATTACTCACAAACGGGTAAGAAAAGGTAGTATTGCCAGACCATATATGATCAAAACAGGGAGCGGAGGTGGTTCAGCTGCAAGAAGGTTTGAATGTCCGACTAAAGTTCAAATATATTAACAAAAGCGGGAGGAGAGGTCTTCGGATGAGAGTGGTTGAAAATTTCCAACCATAATGTATAAAATGCGGTGAAAAAAAGGTGTGATAGAACACTAAAAGGTGGAGCGGAAGTGTTCGGCTGCAAGAAGGTTTGAATGTCCGACTATATTTGGTGAAAAGCAGGTGAAGCAAGGTCTGAATGCCCAACCTTACATCATCAAAAGCGAGATCAGAGGTGTTTGGCTGCAAGAAGGCCATAGTTTGCCAAAAGCGGGTAAGGTGCGAATGTCCGACTAAATATCAACAAAATTTGGGCCGGAGGTCTTCGGATGCAAGTGGGTGTGAATGTCCGACTATATTTGGTGAAAAGCAGGTGAAGCAAGGTCTGAATGCCCAACCTTACATCATCAAAAGCGAGATCAGAGGTGTTTGGCTCCAAGAAGGCCATAGTTTGCCAAAAGCGGGTAAGGTGCGAATGACCGACTAAATATCAACAAAAGTGGGGGCGGAGGTCTTCGGATGCAGGTGGGTGTGAATATCCCACCATACAAGTATGGTTGAGAGGAAGCTGTGAATGGCCGACCATAGTAAAAGGCGAGTGAGAGAAGGTGCGAATGTCAAACCATACATCATCAAAACAGGGAGCGGAGGTGTTCTGCTGTAAGAAGGTGTGAATGTCCAACCATAGTTGGTAAAAAGCGGGTAAGAAAAAGTTAAAATACCCGACTGTACACAATCAATAGCGGGAGCGGAGTTGTTCGGCTACTAAAAGGTGTGAAAGTCCGACCATGGTTTGTAAAAAGCGGGTAAGAAAAGGTGCGAATGCCCGACAATGTATGATCAAAAGAGGGAGTGGAGGTTTTCGGCTGCAAGGTCTGAATGTCCAACCATAATTTGTAAAAATCGGGGAAGAAAAGGCTCGAAAGCCCGACTATACACCATCAAAAGCGGGAGCAGAGGTGTTCAGGTGCAAGAAGGTCTGAATGTCCGACCCATAATTACTGAAAAATGGGTAAGAAAAGATGCGAATGCCAAATCATACATCATCAAAAGCAGGTGCGGATGTGTTCGGCTACAAGAAGGTTTGAATGTCCAACCATAGTAAGTAATAGGTGGGTAAGAAAAGGCTCGAATGCCCGACTATACACCATCAAAAGCGGAAGCGGAGGTGTTCGGCTGCAAGACGGTGTGAACGTCCGACCAAAGTTTGTAAAAAGCATTAAGAAATTGTTTGAATATCCAACCAAACATAATCAAAAGAGGGAGCAGAGCTGTTCGACTGCAAGTAGGTGTGAATATCAGATCATAATTTGCAAAAAGCTGATGAGAAAGGGTGAGAATGCCCGACTATACACTATCAAATGTGGGAGCGGAGGTGTTCGTCTGTGAGTAGGTATGAATGTCCGACCATAATTGCTGAAAAATGTGTTAGAAAAGGTAAGAATGTCGGACCATATATCATCAAAAGCGGGAGAGGTTGTGTTCGGCTGCAAGAAGGTGTGAATGTCCAGCCATAATTACTCACAAACGGGTAAGAAAAGGTACTATTGCCAGACCATATATGATCAAAACAGGGAGCGGAGGTTGTTCAGCTGCAAGAAGGTTTGAATGTCCGACTAAAGTTTGTAAAAAGCGGGTAAGACAAGGTCTGAATGTCCACCCATAATTACTGAAAAATGGGTAAGAAAAGGTGCGAAAGCCCAACCGCACATGATCATAAGTGGATGAGAAGGTGTTCGACTGCAAGTAGGTGTGAATGTAAGATCATAATTTGTAAAAAGCGGGTAAGAAAAGGTAAGAATGCCCAACCATAAATTATCAAAAGCGGCAGCAGAGTTTCGGCTGGTATTTATCAATGTCTAGATAGATTTCAACAAAAAACAACGTTGTACTTTGCAGTAAAAGAAAGTGCAAATCAAAAGTTTTAGGAATCCGAGAATAAGCTTATTTTCATGAGTTCTGCACGATTTCGGATTTTATGTATAAAATGAATTTCTTCAAGCAAACTAAGTTAACACTGCTTTGTCCTTCATATGTACCCATTTCTACATATATTTCAAGCATAAACTTCCTCATATTACCCTGAATGAGAAAGAGCCACACTTGTGATTAAGCCATACCTCCCTTTTGAGGAGTTCTCCATGATTTGGGATTTTATCTATAAAATTAATTCCTTCACTCAAACTATGTTAAAACGGCTTTTACCTTCATATTTATCAATGTCTCGATAGATTTAAACAAAAAAACAACGTTGTACTTTGCAATAAAAGAAAGAGCAAATCAAAAGTTTTAGGAATCCGAGAATAAGCTTATTTTCATGAGTTCTGCACGATTTCGGATTTTATGTATAAAATGAATTCATTCACTCAAAAACTGCTTTTTCCTTCATATTTATCAATGTCTAGATCGACTTCAACAAAGAACAACATTGTATTTTGCAGTAGAAGAAAGAGCAACACTGAAGGATCAGGAATCCGAGAATAAGCTTATTTTCTTATGGGCAAGTGGGAACTGCTTTGTCCTTCATATCTATCAATGTGTAGATGGATTTCAACTTCTTCTACTGCAAAGTCCAATGTTTTTCTTTGTTGAAGTCGATCTAGACATTGATGAATATGGAAGGACAAAGCAGTTTTAACTTGGTTTGAGCAAAGCAATTCATTTTATAGCAAAATCCGAAATCGTGCAGAACTCATGAAAGCAGGCTTATACTCGGATTCCTGAAACTTTAGATTTGCTCTTTCTTTTACTGCAAAGTCCAACGTTGTTTTTTTGTTTAAATATTTATAGACATGGTAAATATGAAGGACAAATCAGTTTTAACATAGTTTGAGTGAAGTAATGCATTTTATAAGCAAAATCCCAAATCATGCAGAACTCACGAAATGCTTTTTCTCGCTTTTCACTGCTTTTTACAAACTTTGGTCGGACGTTCACACCTTCTTGCATCCGAACACCTCCGCTTCCGCTTTTGATGATGTATATTCGGGCATTCGAACCTTTTTTTACCCACTTTTTACAAACCATTGTCGGACTTTCACACCTTCTTGCAGCCGAACACCACCTCTCCCGCTTTTGATGATGTATGGTCCAGTATTCTTACCTTTTCTAACACATTTTTCTAGCAATTATGGTCGAACATTCACATCTTCTTGCAGCTGAACACCTCCGCTCCCGCTTTTGATGATGTATAGTCGGGCTTTCGAGCCTTTTCTTAACCGGTTTTTACAAATTATGGTTGGACATTCAGACCTTGCAGCCGAACACCTCCGCTCTCTCTTTTGATCATACATTGTTGGACATTCGCACCTTGTCTTACCCGCTTTTTACAA
This sequence comes from Leuresthes tenuis, assembly GCF_036924035.1. Lineage (NCBI taxonomy): Eukaryota > Metazoa > Chordata > Actinopteri > Atheriniformes > Atherinopsidae > Leuresthes > Leuresthes tenuis. The sequence continues at coordinate 12,458,893 of NW_027325366.1, read as the reverse complement.
ACTATAGTCAGACATTCACACCTTGCAGCTGAACCTCCGCTCCCTGTTTTGATCATGTATGGTCTGGCAATACTACCTTTTCTTCCCCCGTTTGTGAGTAATTATGGCTGGACATTCACACCTACTTGCAGTCGAACAGCTCTGCTCCCGCTTTTGATTATGTTTGATTGGATATTCGAACCTTTTCTTAACTGCTTTTTACAAACCATGGTGGGACTTTCACACCTTCTTGTAGCCGAACAACTCCGCTCCCGCTATTGATTGTGTACAGTCGGGTATTTTAACCTTTTCTTACCCGCTTTTTACCAACTATGGTCGGACATTCACACCGTCTTACAGCGGAACACCTCCGCTCCCGCTTTTTATGGTGTATAGTCGGGCATTCGAACCTTTTCTTACCCGCTATTTACAAACCATGGTAGGACATTCAAACCTTCGTGTATCCGAAAACCTCCGCTCTCTCTTTTGATCATACATTGTCGGACATTCGCACCTTTTCTTACCCGCTTTTTACAAACCATGGTCGGACTGTCACACCTTCTTGTAGCCGAACACATCCGCTCCCGCTATTGATTGTGTACAGTCGGGTATTTTAACCTTTTCTTACCCGCTTTTTCCAAACTATGGTCGGCTATTCACAGCTTCCGCTCCACCATACTTGTATGGTGGGATATTCACACCCACTTGCATCCGAAAACCACCGCCCCAAATTTTGTTGATATTTAGTCGGACATTCGCACCTTACCCGCTTTTGGCAAACTATGGCCTTCTTGCAGCCAAACAACTCTGATCTTGCTTTTGATGATGTAAGGTTGGGCATTCAGACCTTGCTTCACCTGCTTTTCACCAAATATAGTCGGACATTCACACCTTCTTGCAGCCGAACACTTCCGCTCAACCTTTTAGTGTTCTATCACACCTTTTTTTTCACCGCATTTTATACATTATGGATGGAAATTTTCAACCACTTTCATCCGAAGACCTCTCCTCCCGCTTTTGTTAATATATTTGAACTTTAGTTTGACATTCAAACCTTCTTGCAGCTGAACCACCTCCGCTCCCTTTTTTGATCATATATGGTCCTGCAATACTACCTTTTCTTACCCGTTTGTGAGTAATTATGGCTGGACATTCACACCTACTTGCAGCCGAACACAACCTCTCTCGCTTTTGATGATGTATAGTCGGGCATTCTCACCCTTTCTCATCAGCTTTTTGCAAATTATGATCTGACATTCACACCTACTTGCTGTCGAACAGCTCTGCTCCCACTTTTGATTATGTTTGGTTGGATATTCGAACCTTTTCTTAACTTCTTTTTACATATTTTGGTTGGACGTTCACACCTTCTTGTAGCCGAACACTTCCACTCCTGCTTTTGATGATGTATGGTCTGGCATTCACACCTTTTTTTTGCCCATTTTTCAGGAATTATGGGTGGACATTCACACCTTGCAGCTGAACACCTCCTATCCCACTTATGATCATGTGCGGTTTGATTTTCGAAAAGTTTCTTTCATGTTTTCTAGCAATTATTGATGGACATTCAGACCGTCTTGCAGCTGAACACCTCCGCTCCCACTTTTGATGGTGTATAGTCGGGCTTTCGAGCCTTTTCTTCCCCGGTTTTTACAAATTATGGTTGGACATTCAGACCTTCTTGCAGCCGAAAACCTCCACTCCCTCTTTTGATCATACATTGTCGGGCATTCGCACCTTTTCTTACCCGCTTTTTACAAACCATGGTCGGACTTTCACACCTTTTAGTAGCCGAACAACTCCGCTCCCGCTATTGATTGTGTACAGTCGGGTATTTTAACCTTTTCTTACCCGCTTTTTACCAACTATGGTTGGACATTCACACCTTCTTACAGCAGAACACCTCCGCTCCCTGTTTTGATTATGTATGGTTTGACATTCGCACCTTCTCTCACCCGCCTTTTACTATGGTCGGCCATTCACAGCTTCCTCTCCACCATACTTGTATGGTGGGATATTCACACCCACTTGCATCCGAAGACCTCCGCCCCCACTTTTGTTGATATTTAGTCGGTCATTCGCACCTTACCCGCTTTTGGCAAACTATGGCCTTCTTGCAGCCAAACACCTCTGATCTCGCTTTTGATGATGTAAGGTTGGGCATTCAGACCTTGCTTCACCTGCTTTTCACCAAATATAGTCGGACATTCACACCTTCTTGCAGCCGAACACTTCCGCTTTTAGTGTTCTATGAGGCATTCACATATTTTTTTTCACCGTATTTTATAGATTATGGTTGGAAATTCTCACCCACTCTCATCCGAAGACCTCTCCTCCCGCTTTTGTTAATATATAGTCGGGCATTCGAACCTTTTCTTACCCGCTATTTACAAACTATGGTAGGACATTCAAACCTTCGTGTATCCGAAAACCTCCGCTCTCTCTTTTGATCATACATTGTCGGACATTCGCACCTTTTCTTACCCGCTTTTTACAAACCATGGTCGGACTGTCACACCTTCTTGTAGCCGAACACATCCGCTCCCGCTATTGATTGTGTACAGTCGGGTATTTTAACCTTTTCTTACCCGCTTTTTCCAAACTATGGTCGGCTATTCACAGCTTCCGCTCCACCATACTTGTATGGTGGGATATTCACACCCACTTGCATCCGAAAACCTCCGCCCCAAATTTTGTTGATATTTAGTCGGACATTCGCACCTTACCCGCTTTTGGCAAACTATGGCCTTCTTGCAGCCAAACAACTCTGATCTTGCTTTTGATGATGTAAGGTTGGGCATTCAGACCTTGCTTCACCTGCTTTTCACCAAATATAGTCGGACATTCACACCTTCTTGCAGCCGAACACTTCCGCTCCACCTTTTAGTGTTCTATCACACCTTTTTTTTCACCGCATTTTATACATTATGGATGGAAATTTTCAACCACTTTCATCCGAAGACCTCTCCTCCCGCTTTTGTTAATATATTTGAACTTTAGTTTGACATTCAAACCTTCTTGCAGCTGAACCACCTCCGCTCCCTGTTTTGATCATATATGGTCCTGCAATACTACCTTTTCTTACCCGTTTGTGAGTAATTATGGCTGGACATTCACACCTACTTGCAGCCGAACACAACCTCTCTCGCTTTTGATGATGTATAGTCGGGCATTCTCACCCTTTCTCATCAGCTTTTTGCAAATTATGATCTGACATTCACACCTACTTGCTGTCGAACAGCTCTGCTCCCACTTTTGATTATGTTTGGTTGGATATTCGAACCTTTTCTTAACTTCTTTTTACATATTTTGGTTGGACGTTCACACCTTCTTGTAGCCGAACACTTCCACTCCTGCTTTTGATGATGTATGGTTGGGCATTCACACCTTTTTTTGCCCATTTTTCAGGAATTATGGGTGGACATTCACACCTTGCAGCTGAACACCTCCTATCCCACTTATGATCATGTGCGGTTTGATTTTCGAAAAGTTTCTTTCATGTTTTCTAGCAATTATTGATGGACATGTAGACCTTCTTGCAGCTGAACACCTCCGCTCCCGCTTTTGATCATACATTGTCAGGCATTCGCACCTTGTCTTACCCACTTTTTACAAACTTTAGTCGAACAGTCACACCTACTTGCAGCCGAACACAACCTCTCTCGCTTTTGATGATGTATGGACCGGCATTCTTACCTTTTCTAACACATTTTTCAGCAATTATGGTCGGAGATTCACACCTACTCACAGCCGAACAACTCCGCTCCCGCATTTGATGGTGTATAGTCGGGCATTCTCACCCTTTCTCATCAGCTTTTTGCAAATTATGATCTGACATTCACACCTACTTGCAGTCGAACAGCTCTGCTCCCGCTTTTGATTATGTTTGGTTGGATAATCGAACCTTTTCTTAACTGCTTTTTACAAACTTTGGTTGGACGTTCACACCTTCTTGTAGCCGAACACTTCCACTCCTGCTTTTGATGATGTATGGTTGGGCATTCCTACCTTTTTTTTACCCATTTTTCAGGTATTATGGGTTGACATTCACACTTTCTTGCAGCTGAACACCTCCTCTCCCATTTATGATCATGTGTGGTTTGATTTTCGAAAATTTTCTTTCATGTTTTCTAGCAATTATTAATGGACATTCACACCCACTTGTATCCGAAGACCTCTGCCCCAAATTTTGTTGATATTTAGTCGGACATTCGCACCTTACCCACTTTTGGCAAACTATGGCCTTCTTGCAGCCAAACACCTCTGATCTCGCTTTTGATGATGTAAGGTTGGGCATTCAGACCTTGCTTCACCTGCTTTTCACCAAATATAGTCGGACATTCACACCTTCTTGCAGCCGAACACTTCCGCTCCACCTTTTAGTGTTCTATCACACCTTTTTTTCACCGCATTTTATACATTATGGTCGGAAATTTTCAACCACTCTCATCCGAAGACCTCTCCTCCCGCTTTCTTTAATATATTTGAACTTTAGTCGGACATTCAAACCTTCTTGCAGCTGAACCACCTCCGCTCCCTGTTTTGATCATATATGGTCTGGCAATACTACCTTTTCTTACCCGTTTGTGAGTAATTATTGCTGGACATTCACACCTACTTGCAGCCGAACACAACCTCTCTCGCTTTTGATGATGTATGGACCGGCATTTTTACCTTTTCTAACACATTTTTCAGCAATTATGGTCGGAGATTCACACCTACTCACAGCCGAACAACTCCGCTCCCGCATTTGATGATGTATAGTCAGGCATTCTCACCCTTTCTCATCAGCTTTTTGCAAATTATGATCTGACATTCACACCTACTTGCAGTCGAAAAGCTCTGCTCCCGCTTTTGATTATGTTTGGTTGGATATTCGAACCTTTTCTTAACTGCTTTTTACATATTTTGGTTGGACATTCACACCTTCTTGTAGCCGAACACTTCCACTCCTGCTTTTGATGATGTATGGTTGGGCATTCACACCTTTTTTTTGCCCATTTTTCAGGAATTATTGGTGGACATTCACACCTTGCAGCTGAACACCTCCTATCCCACTTATGATCATGTGCGGTTTGATTTTCGAAAAGTTTCTTTCATGTTTTCTAGCAATTATTGATGGACATGTAGACCTTCTTGCAGCTGAACACCTCCGCTCCCGCTTTTGATCATACATTGTCAGGCATTCGCACCTTGTCTTACCCACTTTTTACAAACTTTAGTCGAACAGTCACACCTACTTGCAGCCGAACACAACCTCTCTCGCTTTTGATGATGTATGGACCGGCATTCTTACCTTTTCTAACACATTTTTCAGCAATTATGGTCGGAGATTCACACCTACTCACAGCCGAACAACTCCGCTCCCGCATTTGATGGTGTATAGTCGGGCATTCTCACCCTTTCTCATCAGCTTTTTGCAAATTATGATCTGACATTCACACCTACTTGCAGTCGAACAGCTCTGCTCCCGCTTTTGATTATGTTTGGTTGGATATTCGAACCTTTTCTTAACTGCTTTTTACAAACTTTGGTTGGACGTTCACACCTTCTTGTAGCCGAACACTTCCACTCCTGCTTTTGATGATGTATGGTTGGGCATTCCTACCTTTTTTTTACCCATTTTTCAGGTATTATGGGTTGACATTCACACTTTCTTGCAGCTGAACACCTCCTCTCCCATTTATGATCATGTGTGGTTTGATTTTCGAAAATTTTCTTTCATGTTTTCTAGCAATTATTGATGGACATTTAGACCTTCTTGCAGCTGAACACCACCTCTCCCGATTTTGATGATGTATGGACCGGCATTTTTACCTTTTCTAACACATTTTTCAGCAATTATGGTTGGAGATTCACACCTACTCACAGCCGAATAACTCCGCTACCGCATTTGATGGTGTATAGTCGGGCATTCTCACCCTTTCTCATCAGCTTTTTGCAAATTATGATCTGACATTCACACCTACTTCCAGTCGAACAGCTCTGCTCCCGCTTTTGATTATGTTTGGTTAGATATTCGAACCTTTTCTTAACTGCTTTTTACAAACTTTGGTCGGACGTTCACAATATCTTGCAGCCGAACACCTCCGCTTCCGCTTATGATCATGTGCGGTTGGGCTTTCGCACCTTTTCTTACCCATTTTTCAGTAATTATGGGTGGACATTCAGACCTTCTTGCAGCCGAAAACCTCCGCTCCCTCTTTTGATCATACATTGTCGGGCATTCGCACCTTTTCTTACCCGCTTTTTACAATTCATGGTCGGACTTTCACACCTTTTAGTAGCGGAACAACTCTGCTCCCGCTATTGATTGTGTACAATAGGGTATTTTAACCTTTTCTTACCTGCTTTTTGCCAATTATGGTTGGACATTCACACCTTCTTACAGCGGAACACCTCCGCTCCCTCCTTTGATGGTGTATGTTTGGGCATTCGAACCTTTTCTTACCCGCTTTTTACAAACTATGGTCAGACATTCAAACCTTCTTGTAGCCGAACACATCCACTCCTGCTTTTGATGATGGGTATTCAAACCTACTTGTTGCCCGCTTTTCATTAATTATGGGTGGACATACACACCTCGTCGCAGCCAAACACCTCCGCTCCCTGTTAGGATCATGTATGGTTGGGCATTCGTACCTTTTCTTACCCATTTTGCAGTAATTATGGGTGGACATTCACACCTTCTTGCATTTGAACACCTCCTCTGCCGCTTATGATCATGTGCGGTTTGATATTCGAAAATTCTCTTCCATGTTTTCTAGCAATTATTGATGGACATTCAGACCTTCTTGCAGCTGAACACCTCCGCTCCAGCTGTTGATGGTGTATAGTCGGGCTTTCGAGCCTTTTCTTCCCAGATTTTTACAAAATATGGATGGACATTCAGACCTTGTTTCAGCCGAAAACCTCCGCTCCCTCTTTTGATCATACATTGTCGGGCATTCGCACCTTTTCTTACCCGCTTTTTACAAACCATGGTCGGACTTTCACACCTTTTAGTAGCGGAACAACTCTGCTCCCGCTATTGATTGTGTACAATCGGGTATTTTAACCTTTTCTTACCTGCTTTTTGCCAACTATGGTCGGACATTCACACCTTCTTGCAGCGGAACACCTCCGCTCCCTCCTTTGATGGTGTATGTTAGGGCATTCGAACCTTTTCTTACCCGCTTTTTACAAACTATGGTCAGACATTCACACCTTCTTGCAGCCGAACACTTCCGCTCTACCTTTTAGTGTTCTATGGGGTATTGACACCTTTTTTTTCACCGCATTTTATAGATTATGGTTGTAAATTCTCACCCACTCTTATCCGAAGACCTCTCCTCCTGCTTTGGTTAATATATAGTCGGGCATTCGAACCTTTTCTTACCCGCTTTTTACAAATTATGGTCGAACATTCACACCTACTTGCAGCCGAAAACCTCCGCTCCCACTTTTGATGGTGTATAGTCGGGCTTTCTAGCCTTTTCTTCCCCGGTTTTTACAAATTATGGTTGGACATTCAGACCTTGCAGCCGAAAACCTCCGCTCCCTCTTTTGATCATACATTGTCAGGCATTCGCACCTACTTGCAGCCGAATACTTCCGCTCCACCTTTTAGTGATGTATGGTTGGCATTTGCACCTTTTCTTACCCTTTCTTACCCTACTGATTGCTTAAGATTAAGTTGTTTTTTCTCAAACTACAACATTTTTTTAATTGTTGAAACTTGATTTGAAGTGGATAAATAAGAAGGACAAACAGTTTTAAGTCAGGCTGATAGAAGGAATTAATTTTATAGCAAAATCTGTATTTCGTCATATGTCGAGAGATGCTTATTGCTGAAGAAGTTCTTTCTCATTCTACAAAGTACAACGTTGTTTATCGTTGAAACTTGATTAGACATGAATAAATATGAAGGACAAAGCAGTCTTAACTTGGTTAGAGTTAAGGAATTCGTTTTATAGGAGAATCCGAATTCGTGCATAACTCGTAAAATAGAGCTTATTTTCGGATTCCTGAAGAATGAGTCTGGTTCTTTCTCATAATACAAAGTTTGTTGTTTATTGTTGAAACTTCATCAGAAGTGAAGAAATAAATGAATGCCTATCAACAAATGTGGGATCTAAACTCTAGTGCTTCCTCTAAAATAATTTCCTTTCTCAATTCAGAAATGTGTGTGTCTAAGTCACAACACCCGTGACACCAAAACGGCTTTCTTTTCTCTCTTTTCTCTACACTCTGCACTGTGAGCAAACCAAGTTAAAACTGCTTTTTCCTTCATATTTATCAATGTCTAGATCGACTTCAACAAAGAACAACATTGTATTTTGCAGTAGAAGAAAGAGCAACACTGAAGGATCAGGAATCCGAGAATAAGCTTATTTTCTTAAGGGCAAGTGGGAACTGCTTTGTCCTTCATATTTATCAATGTGTAGATGGATTTCAACTTCTTCTACTGCAAAGTCCAATGTTTTTCTTTGTTGAAGTCGATCTAGACATTGATGAATATGGAATATGTTTTTTGTTTAAATATTTCTAGACATAGTAAATGCTTTTTACAAACCATTGTCGGACTTTCACACCTTCTTGCAGCCGAACACCACCTCTCCCGCTTTTGATGATGTATGGTCCAGTATTCTTACCTTTTCTAACACATTTTTCAGCAATTATGGTCGGACATTCACACCTACTCACAGCTGGACACCTCCGCTCCCGCTTTTGATCATACAATGTCGGGACATCACTCCTTGTCTTACCAGCTTTTTACAAACTTTAGTCGAACATTCACACCTTCTTGCAGCTGAACACCTCCGCTCCCGCTTTTGATGATGTATAGTCGGGCTTTCAAGCCTTTTCTTACCCGGTTTTTACAAATTATGGTTGGACATTCAGACCTTGCAGCCGAACACCTCCGCTCTCTCTTTTGATCATACATTGTTGGGCATTCGCACCTTGTCTTACCCACTTTTTACAAACTATAGTCAGACATTCACACCTTGCAGCTGAACCTCCGCTCCCTGTTTTGATCATGTATGGTCTGGCAATACTACCTTTTCTTCCCCCGTTTGTGAGTAATTATGGCTGGACATTCACACCTACTTGCAGTCGAACAGCTCTGCTCCCGCTTTTGATTATGTTTGGTTGGATATTCGAACCTTTTCTTAACTGCTTTTTACAAACCATGGTCGGACTTTCACACCTTCTTGTAGCCGAACAACTCCGCTCCCGCTATTGATTGTGTACAGTCGGGTATTTTAACCTTTTCTTACCCGCTTTTTACCAACTATGGTCGGACATTCACACCGTCTTACAGCGGAACACCTCCGCTCCCGCTTTTTATGGTGTATAGTCGGGCATTTGAACCTTTTCTTACCCGCTATTTACAAACTATGGTAGGACATTCAAACCTTCGTGTATCCGAAAACCTCCGCTCTCTCTTTTGATCATACATTGTCGGACATTCGCACCTTTTCTTACCCGCTTTTTACAAACCATGGTCGGACTGTCACACCTTCTTGTAGCCGAACACATCCGCTCCCGCTATTGATTGTGTACAGTCGGGTATTTTAACCTTTTCTTACCCGCTTTTTACCAAGTATGGTCGGACATTCACACCTTCGTACAGCGGAACACCTCCGCTCCCTCTTTTGATGGTGTATGTTCGGGCATTCAAACCTTTTCTTACCCGCTTTTTCCAAACTATGGTCAGCTATTCACAGCTTCCTCTCCACCATACTTGTATGGTGGGATATTCACACCCACTTGCATCCGAAAACGTCCGCCCCAAATTTTGTTGATATTTAGTCGGACATTCGCACCTTACCCGCTTTTGGCAAACTATGGCCTTCTTGCAGCCAAACAACTCTGATCTTGCTTTTGATGATGTAAGGTTGGGCATTCAGACCTTGCTTCACCTGCTTTTCACCAAATATAGTCGGACATTCACACCTTCTTGCAGCCGAACACTTCCGCTCCACCTTTTAGTGTTCTATCACACCTTTTTTTTCACCGCATTTTATACATTATGGTTGGAAATTTTCAACCACTTTCATCCGAAGACTTCTCCTCCCGCTTTTGTTAATATATTTGAACTTTAGTCGGACATTCAAACCTTCTTGCAGCTGAACCACCTCCGCTCCCTGTTTTGATCATATATGGTCTGGCAATACTACCTTTTCTTACCCGTTTGTGAGTAATTATGGCTGGACATTCACACCTACTTGCAGCCGAACACAACCTCTCTCGCTTTTGATGATTTATGGACCGGCATTTTTACCTTTTCTAACACATTTTTCAGCAATTATGGTCGGAGATTCACACCTACTCACAGCCGAACAACTCCGCTCCCGCATTTGATGATGTATAGTCGCGCATTCTCACCCTTTCTCATCAGCTTTTTGCAAATTATGATCTGACATTCACACCTACTTGCAGTCGAACAGCTCTGCTCCCGCTTTTGATTATGTTTGGTTGGATATTCGAACCTTTTCTTAACTGCTTTTTACATATTTTGGTTGGACGTTCACACCTTCTTGTAGCCGAACACTTCCACTCCTGCTTTTGATGATGTATGGTTGGGCATTCACACCTTTTTTTTGCCCATTTTTCAGGAATTATGGGTGGACATTCACACCTTGCAGCTGAACACCTCCTATCCCACTTATGATCATGTGCGGTTTGATTTTCGAAAAGTTTCTTTCATGTTTTCTAGCAATTATTGATGGACATGTAGACCTTCTTGCAGCTGAACACCTCCGCTCCCGCTTTTGATCATACATTGTCAGGCATTCGCACCTTGTCTTACCCACTTTTTACAAACTTTAGTCGAACAGTCACACCTTTTTGCAGCCGAACACCACCTCTACCGCTTTTGATGATGTATGGTCCAGCATTCTTACCTTTTCTAACACATTCTTCAGCAATTATGGTCGGACATTCACACCTACTCAGAGCCGAACACCTCCGCTCCCGCATTTGATGGTCTATAGTCGGGCAATCTACAGCGGAAAAGACTCATTCTTATGTTTGGTTAGATATTCAAACCTTTTCTTACCCGCTTTTTACAAACTATGGTGAGACATTCAAACCTTCTTGTAGCCGAACACATCCACTCCTGCTTTTGATGATGGGTATTCAAACCTACTTGTTGCCCGCTTTTCAGTAATTATGGGTGGACATACACACCTACTTGCAGCCGAACACCACTTTTCCCGCTTTTGATGATGTATGGTCCGGCATTCTAGTCTTTTCTAACACATTTTTCAGCAATTATGGTTTGACATTCACACCTACTCACAGCCGAACACTTCCGCTCCCGCATTTGATGGTGTATAGTCGGGCATTCTCACCCTTTCTCATCAGCTTTTTGCAAATTATGATCTGACATTCACACCTACTTGCAGTCGAACAGCTCTGCTCCCGCTTTTGATTATGTTTGGTTGGATATTCGAAACTTTTCTTCACTGCTTTTTACAAACTTTGGTCGGACGTTCACACCTTCTTGCAGCCGAACACCTCCGCTTCCGCTTTTGATGGTATATATTCGGGCATTCGAACCTTTTCTTACCCGCTTTTTACAAACCATGGTCGGACTTTCACACCTTCTTGTAGCCGAACAACTCCGCTCCCGCTATTGATTGTGTACAGTCGGGTATTTTAACCTTTTCTTACCCGCTTTTTAAGAACTATTGTTGGACATTCACACCGTCTTACAGCGGAACACCTCCGCTCCCTCTTTTGATGGTGTATGTTCGGGCATTCGAACCTTTTCTTACCCGCATTTTACGAACTATGGTCGGACATTCAAACCTTCTTTTAGCCGAACACATCCACTCCTGCTTTTGATGATGTATGGTTGAGCATTCGCACCTTTTCTTACCCATTTTTTACAAACTATGGTCGGACATTCACACCTTCTTGCAGCTGAACACCTCCTCTCCCGCTTATGATGATGTGTGGTTTGATATTCGAAAATTTTCTTTCATGTTTTCTAGCAATTATTGATGGACATTCAGACCTTCTTGCAGCTGAACACCTCCGCTCCCGCTTTTGATGATGTATAGTCGGGCTTTCGAGCCTTTTCTTCCCCGGTTTTTACAAAATTATTGTTGGACATTCAGACCTTCTTGCAGCCTAAAACCTCCGCTCCCTCTTTTGATCATACATTGTCGGGCATTCGCACCTTCTCTTACCCGCTTTTTACAAACCAGGGTCGGACTTTCACACCTCTTAGTAGCCGAACAACTCCGCTCCCGCTATTGATTGTGTACAGTCGGGTATTTTCACCTTTTCTTACCCGCTTTTTACCAACTATGGTCAGACATTCACACCTTCTTACAGTGGAACACCTCCGCTCCCTCTTTTGATGGTGTATGTTCGGGCATTTGAACCTTTTCTTACCCGCTTTTTACAAACTGTGGTCGGACATTAAAACCTTCTTGTAGCCGAACACATCCACTCCTGCTTTTGATGATGTATGGTTGCGCATTCGTACCTTTTCTTACCCATTTTGCAGTAATTATGGGTGGACATTCACACCTTTTTGCATTTTAACACCTCCTCTCCCGCTTATGATCATGTGCGGTTTGATATTCGAAAATTCTCTTCCATGTTTTCTAGCAATTATTGATGGACATTCAGACCTTCTTGCAGCTGAACACCTCCGCTCCAGCTGTTGATGGTGTATAGTTGGGCTTTCGAGCCTTTTCTTCCCAGATTTTTACAAAATATGGATGGACATTCAGACCTTGTTTCAGCCGAAAACCTCCGCTCCCTCTTTTGATCATACATTGTCGGGCATTCGCACCTTTTCTTACCCGCTTTTTACAAACCATGGTCGGACTTTCACACCTTTTAGTAGCGGAACAACTCTGCTCCCGCTATTGATTGTGTACAATCGGGTATTTTAACCTTTTCTTACCTGCTTTTTGCCAACTATGGTCGGACATTCACACCTTCTTACAGCGGAACACCTCCGCTCCCTCCTTTGATGGTGTATGTTCGGGCATTCGAACCTTTTCTTACCCGCTTTTTACAAACTATGGTCAGACATTCACACCTTCTTGCAGCCGAACACTTCCACTCTACCTTTTAGTGTTCTATGGGGTATTCAAACCTTTTTTTTCACCGCATTTTATAGATTATGGTTGTAAATTCTAGTAAAAGGCGAAAGACTTGTACGTTATGAAGAGAAACCAGAGTCTTTGCTTGGTTGAGACGCTTGCTCCCCCCCCCCCCCCCCCCCCCTTGCTCCTCGGCTGACCAAGTAGGAACAATCGGGCCCTATTCGATGGCTGCCTTGTCTTTTACTCTGTGCAAAAGACAAGGCAGCAACAAAAACACCACGGGAAAACCGTATAGAGGCTTTGTTCTGACCGCACATTCGGTGTCGCGTTTCTTTCAAGCAATTCTCCCGGTTAGCCCGCACTCGGCTCGCTCCCAGAGCCGTGTTAAAGTCTACTTCGCATTCACTCTCTTTTCTCAGCAGACTCTTGGGATTTTATCAATAAAATGAATTCCTTCACTCAAACTATGTTAAAACTGCTTTGTCCTTCATATTTACCATGTCTTGAAAGATTTAAACAAAAAAAAACAACGTTGTACTTTGCAGTAAAAGAAATAGCAAATCTAAAGTTTCAGGAATCCGAGAATAAGCTTACTTTCATGAGTTCTTCACGATTTCGGATTTTGCTATAAAATGAATTCCTTCACTCAAACTAAATTAAAACTGCTAAACCGCTAATCTGTTACATGTAAGGCAGATGTCAAATTCACCGAATTAGGATTATTCGGTATTCGGCCAATCGAGCTGTAGCAGCTTCGGTAAAAGAGTATAAGTTGAAGAGTTTGTGAATAAAGGTGTGCGCACACATAGTGAGCTGTAGGAAAATAGGCAGGGAGCAATGCCGGCTGGGGTATATGTTCTTGTATGTTGTCTGACTGTTTGATTTGAATGTGTTGTGTAAGTGTCCTGTTGAATGTTACATGTTTGGGCTTTGACACGCTTCACTGTGGTTGTTAACTGTGTGGTGTGTCCTGAAATGTTTTATGTTTGGGCTGTGTGACATGCTTAATGCTTGTCAGTAGCTACCCACTTATTCATATATAGCAACTGACAACGTAAGAAGTCCGGGCATACTTTGATAGAGTAGTTGTAGAAGTATCCTTATTGATAATAGATAAACTAATTCATAGTGATAGAACAGTAGATGAACAGGTGCCTGCACATGTCTCACGAAAATAAAATGGATGTATGATTGCTGACGGCAGAGCAATACTGCCAAACTTATGAGTTCTTGTGGCAAACTTGATTCAGTGTCTTGACGTGTATACGCTGTTTCGCTGACTTGATTGTCACAAGAAACAAAGTGTGTTTGATAAGATCCGACCATTTTATTACGGGAGGATCAGTATGTATGGATTCTGATGTGACTGATAAACCCATTCGTATCTTAAGCACAATCTAATACGTGAGACAACGCCCTGGCACACGATAAAAAAAAAAAGAGAGAGCGGTTTTGTGTCCCCACAGTCCATAATGTAGAAAAGAGAGAAAAAAGCCTTTCTGATTTGGTGTGTGTGCTCATAGTGCAGAGTGTAGAGAAAAGAAAGCCGTTTTGGTGTCATGGTGTTGTGACTTACACACACACATTTCTAAATTGAGAAAGGAAATTATTTTAGAGGAAGCACTAGAGTTTAGATCCCACATTTGTTGATAGGCATTCATTTATTTCTTCACTTCTGATAAAAATGATAAGACTGACCTAAAGAATTGGAGGCCCATCACACTTTTAAACTTTGACTGTAAAGTTTTTAGCAAGGTTTTAACGACACGGATGTCCTCTGTTTTAGAGGAGGTAATTCACCCAGACCAGGCTTGTGCCATCTCAGAGAGACAACTCACCGACAGCCTCGTACTGATTCGAGACATCATTGATTACGCTAGAGACAGAAACACCCGGCTTGTCATCTTAAATTTAGACTTTGAAAAAGCTTTTGATCGGGTCTCGCATCAATATCTCTTTCAGGTGTTGCAGCCATCGAATAGGGCCCGATTGTTCCTACTTGGTGAGATTTGCTTGGTTGAGACGCTTGCTCCCCCCCCTTGCTCCTCGGCTGACCAAGTAGGAACAATCGGGCCCTATTCGATGGCTGCCTTGTCTTTTACTCTGTGCAAAAGACAAGGCAGCCACAAACACCACGGGAATACCGTATTGAGGCTTTGTTCTGACCACTCATTCGGTGTCGCGTTTCTTTCAAGCAATTCTCCCGGTTAGCCCACACTCGGCTCGCTCCCAGAGCTGTGTTAAAGTCTACTTTGCATTCACTCTCTTTTCTCAGCAGATTAAAAGAAAGTTTCATCTTGGGCTCCCTGAAACTTCCATCCTGCACCGCTGTTTGCTTTTTCACAAGAGCAGAGAAGAGCGCACCGTTCCCAGCGGCACTGCAGTACTGGGTCGATGCTTGGAGTGAACGGAGCAAGCTTCTTTTTCAACTCCTATTCTTAAAAATCCATTTAATATGTAGTCCTTGTATAGAGGACATATTAAACTGATGAGAACAGATACTACACTTGATCTTAGCCAAAAGGCCGAGAAGCGATAACTGTCCACTGTTTCAGGTCCGAGGGCCCTTGCTGGCACAATGCGCACTTGTAGCAGTGTTCTTTTTATGGCCATAGGTGGCCAGAGTGTCACGTTGCACCTCCGCCCACCCGCTGCACTGAGCACTCTTCAGCCCTTTTAAATGGTATAACTTTGCACTCCCGCATGCTCCAGCAAGCACCATTCAAGCAACAACTTTGCACTCCAGCTTCGAACATCGGCACAATCGCAACAAGTAAGGCGACTCTACTCAGAGAAGTCACTCTGCACAGTAACAAGATTTCTTTTGCACAGACAGAAAGGGCTTCACCCGCAAGGGTAAAGCCTGCCAAAAATAGAAACAACTCATTAGTGCTGCTCTCCACGAAAGTCTTTAGTAAAAGGCGAAAGACTTGTATGTTATGAAGAGAAACCTGACGGCAGAACAATACTGCCAAACTTATGAGTTCTTGTGGCAAACTTGATTCAGTGTCTTGACGTGTATACGCTGTTTCGCTGACTTGATTGTCACAAGAAACAAAGTGTGTTTGATAAGATCCGACCATTTTATTACGGGAGGATCAGTATGTATGGATTCTGATGTGACTGATAAACCCATTGGTATCGTAAGCATAATCTAATATGTGAGACAACGCCCTGGCACACAATCAAAAAAAAAAAAGAGAGAGCAGTTTTGTGTCCCCACAGTCCATAATGTAGAAAAGAGAGAAAAAAGCCTTTCTGATTTGGTGTGTGTGCTCACAGTGCAGAGTGTAGAGAAAAGAGAGAAAAGAAAGCCGTTTTGGTGTCACGGGTGTTGTGACTTAGACACACACATTTCTGAATTGAGAAAGGAAATTATTTTAGAGGAAGCACTAGAGTTTAGATCCCACATTTGTTGATAGGCATTCATTTATTTCTTCACTTCTGATGAAGTTTCAACAATAAACAACAAACTTTGTATTATGAGAAAGAACCAGACTCATTCTTCAGGAATCCGAAAATAAGCTCTATTTTACGAGTTATGCACGAATTCGGATTCTCCTATAAAACGAATTCCTTAACTCTAACCAAGTTAAGACTGCTTTGTCCTTCATATTTATTCATGTCTAATCAAGTTTCAACGATAAACAACGTTGTACTTTGTAGAATGAGAAAGAACTTCTTCAGCAATAAGCATCTCTCGACATATGACGAAATACAGATTTTGCTATAAAATTAATTCCTTCTATCAGCCTGACTTAAAACTGTTTGTCCTTCTTATTTATCCACTTCAAATCAAGTTTCAACAATTAAAAAAATGTTGTAGTTTGAGAAAAAACAACTTAATCTTAAGCAATCAGTAGGGTAAGAAAGGGTAAGAAAAGGTGCAAATGCCAACCATACATCACTAAAAAGTGGAGCGGAAGTATTCGGCTGCAAGTAGGTGCGAATGCCTGACAATGTATGATCAAAAGAGGGAGCGGAGGTTTTCGGCTGCAAGGTCTGAATGTCCAACCATAATTTGTAAAAACCGGGGAAGAAAAGGCTAGAAAGCCCGACTATACACCATCAAAAGTGGGAGCGGAGGTTTTCGGCTGCAAGTAGGTGTGAATGTTCGACCATAATTTGTAAAAAGCGGGTAAGCAAAGGTTCGAATGCCCGACTATATATTAACCAAAGCAGGAGGAGAGGTCTTCGGATAAGAGTGGGTGAGAATTTACAACCATAATCTATAAAATGCGGTGAAAAAAAAGGTGTCAATACCCCATAGAACACTAAAAGGTAGAGCGGAAGTGTTCGGCTGCAAGAAGGTGTGAATGTCTGACCATAGTTTGTAAAAAGCGGGTAAGAAAAGGTTCGAATGCCCTAACATACACCATCAAAGGAGGGAGCGGAGGTGTTCCGCTGCAAGAAGGTGTGAATGTCCGACCATAGTTGGCAAAAAGCAGGTAAGAAAAGGTTAAAATACCCGATTGTACACAATCAATAGCGGGAGCAGAGTTGTTCCGCTACTAAAAGGTGTGAAAGTCCGACCATGGTTTGTAAAAAGCGGGTAAGAAAAGGTGCGAATGCCCGACAATGTATGATCAAAAGAGGGAGCGGAGGTTTTCGGCTGAAACAAGGTCTGAATGTCCATCCATATTTTGTAAAAATCTGGGAAGAAAAGGCTCGAAAGCCCGACTATACACCATCAACAGCTGGAGCGGAGGTGTTCAGCTGCAAGAAGGTCTGAATGTCCATCAATAATTGCTAGAAAACATGGAAGAGAATTTTCGAATATCAAACCGCACATGATCATAAGCGGCAGAGGAGGTGTTCAAATGCAAGAAGGTGTGAATGTCCACCCATAATTACTGCAAAATGGGTAAGAAAAGGTACGAATGCCCAACCATACATGATCCTAACAGGGAGCGGAGGTGTTTGGCTGCGACGAGGTGTGTATGTCCACCCATAATTAATGAAAAGCGGGCAACAAGTAGGTTTGAATACCCATCATCAAAAGCAGGAGTGGATGTGTTCGGCTACAAGAAGGTTTGAATGTCTGACCATAGTTTGTAAAAAGCGGGTAAGAAAAGGTTCGAATGCCCAAACATACACCATCAAAGGAGGGAGCGGAGGTGTTCCGCTGTAAGAAGGTGTGAATGTCCAACCATAATTGGCAAAAAGCAGGTAAGAAAAGGTTAAAATACCCTATTGTACACAATCAATAGCGGGAGCAGAGTTGTTCCGCTACTAAAAGGTGTGAAAGTCCGACCATGAATTGTAAAAAGCGGGTAAGAAAAGGTGCGAATGCCCGACAATGTATGATCAAAAGAGGGAGCGGAGGTTTTCGGCTGCAAGAAGGTCTGAATGTCCACCCATAATTACTGAAAAATGGGTAAGAAAAGGTGCGAAAGCCCAACCGCACATGATCATAAGCGGAAGCGGAGGTGTTCGGCTGCAAGATATTGTGAACGTCCGACCAAAGTTTGTAAAAAGCAGTTAAGAAAAGGTTTGAATATCTAACCAAACATAATCAAAAGCGGGAGCAGAGCTGTTCGACTGGAAGTAGGTGTGAATGTCAGATCATAATTTGCAAAAAGCTGATGAGAAAGGGTGAGAATGCCCGACTATACACCATCAAATGCGGTAGCGGAGTTATTCGGCTGTGAGTAGGTGTGAATCTCCAACCATAATTGCTGAAAAATGTGTTAGAAAAGGTAAAAATGCCGGTCCATACATCATCAAAATCGGGAGAGGTGGTGTTCAGCTGCAAGAAGGTCTAAATGTCCATCAATAATTGCTAGAAAACATGAAAGAAAATTTTCGAAAATCAAACCACACATGATCATAAATGGGAGAGGAGGTGTTCAGCTGCAAGAAAGTGTGAATGTCAACCCATAATACCTGAAAAATGGGTAAAAAAAAGGTAGGAATGCCCAACCATACATCATCAAAAGCAGGAGTGGAAGTGTTCGGCTACAAGAAGGTGTGAACGTCCAACCAAAGTTTGTAAAAAGCAGTTAAGAAAAGGTTCGAATATCCAACCAAACATAATCAAAAGCGGGAGCAGAGCTGTTCGACTGCAAGTAGGTGTGAATGTCAGATCATAATTTGCAAAAAGCTGATGAGAAAGGGTGAGAATGCCCGACTATACACCATCAAATGCGGGAGCGGAGTTGTTCGGCTGTGAGTAGGTGTGAATCTCCGACCATAATTGCTGAAAAATGTGTTAGAAAAGGTAAGAATGCCGGTCCATACATCATCAAAAGCGAGAGAGGTTGTGTTCGGCTGCAAGTAGGTGTGACTGTTCGACTAAAGTTTGTAAAAAGTGGGTAAGACAAGGTGCGAATGCCTGACAATGTATGATCAAAAGCGGGAGCGGAGGTGTTCAGCTGCAAGAAGGTCTACATGTCCATCAATAATTGCTAGAAAACATGAAAGAAACTTTTCGAAAATCAAACCGCACATGATCATAAGTGGGATAGGAGGTGTTCAGCTGCAAGGTGTGAATGTCCACCAATAATTCCTGAAAAATGGGCAAAAAAAAGGTGTGAATGCCCAACCATACATCATCAAAAGCAGGAGTGGAAGTGTTCGGCTACAAGAAGGTGTGAATGTCCAACCAAAATATGTAAAAAGCAGTTAAGAAAAGGTTCGAATATCCAACCAAACATAATCAAAAGCGGGAGCAGAGCTTTTCGACTGCAAGTAGGTGTGAATGTCAGATCATAATTTGCAAAAAGCTGATGAGAAAGGGTGAGAATGCCCGACTATACATCATCAAATGCGGGAGCGGAGTTGTTCGGCTGTGAGTAGGTGTGAATCTCCGACCATAATTGCTGAAAAATGTGTTAGAAAAGGTAAAAATGCCGGTCCATACATCATCAAAAGCGAGAGAGGTTGTGTTCGGCTGCAAGTAGGTGTGAATGTCCAGCCATAATTACTCACAAACGGGTAAGAAAAGGTACTATTGCCAGACCATATATGATCAAAACAGGGAGCGGAGGTGGTTCAGCTGCAAGAAGGTTTGAATGTCCGACTAAAGTTTGTAAAAAGCGGGTAAGACAAGGTGTGAATGCCCGACAATGTATGATCAAAAGAGGAGCGGAGGTTTTCGGCTGCAAGAAGGTCTGAATGTCCACCCATAATTACTGAAAAATGGGTAAGAAAAGGTGCGAAAGCCCAACCGCACATGATCATAAGTGGATGAGAAGGTGTTCGACTGCAAGTAGGTGTGAATGTAAGATCATAATTTGTAAAAAGTGGGTAAGAAAAGGTAAGAATGCCCAACCATAAATTATCAAAAGCGGCAGCAGAGTTTCGGCTGGTATTTATCAGTGTCTAGATAGATTTCAACAAAAAACAACGTTTTGTTTTGCAGTAAAAGGTGTGAAAGTCCGACCATGAATTGTAAAAAGCGGGTAAGAAAAGGTGCGAATGCCCGACAATGTATGATCAAAAGAGGGAGTGGAGGTTTTCGGCTGCAAGAAGGTCTGAATGTCCACCCATAATTACTGAAAAATGGGTAAGAAAAGGTGCGAAAGCCCAACCGCACATGATCATAAGCGGAAGCGGAGGTGTTCGGCTGCAAGATATTGTGAACGTCCGACCAAAGTTTGTAAAAAGCAGTTAAGAAAAGGTTCGAATATCTAACCAAACATAATCAAAAGCGGGAGCAGAGCTGTTCGACTGGAAGTAGGTGTGAATGTCAGATCATAATTTGCAAAAAGCTGATGAGAAAGGGTGAGAATGCCCGACTATACACCATCAAATGCGGTAGCGGAGTTATTCGGCTGTGAGTAGGTGTGAATCTCCAACCATAATTGCTGAA
Organism: Leuresthes tenuis; assembly: GCF_036924035.1. Lineage (NCBI taxonomy): Eukaryota > Metazoa > Chordata > Actinopteri > Atheriniformes > Atherinopsidae > Leuresthes > Leuresthes tenuis. Next base: position 12,438,046 of record NW_027325366.1, on the reverse strand, counting down.
AAATGTGTTAGAAAAGGTAAAAATGCCGGTCCATACATCATCAAAATCGGGAGAGGTGGTGTTCAGCTGCAAGAAGGTCTAAATGTCCATCAATAATTGCTAGAAAACATGAAAGAAAATTTTCGAAAATCAAACCACACATGATCATAAATGGGAGAGGAGGTGTTCAGCTGCAAGAAAGTGTGAATGTCAACCCATAATACCTGAAAAATGGGTAAAAAAAAGGTAGGAATGCCCAACCATACATCATCAAAAGCAGGAGTGGAAGTGTTCGGCTACAAGAAGGTGTGAACGTCCAACCAAAGTTTGTAAAAAGCAGTTAAGAAAAGGTTCGAATATCCAACCAAACATAATCAAAAGCGGGAGCAGAGCTGTTCGACTGCAAGTAGGTGTGAATGTCAGATCATAATTTGCAAAAAGCTGATGAGAAAGGGTGAGAATGCCCGACTATACACCATCAAATGCGGGAGCGGAGTTGTTCGGCTGTGAGTAGGTGTGAATCTCCGACCATAATTGCTGAAAAATGTGTTAGAAAAGGTAAGAATGCCGGTCCATACATCATCAAAAGCGAGAGAGGTTGTGTTCGGCTGCAAGTAGGTGTGACTGTTCGACTAAAGTTTGTAAAAAGTGGGTAAGACAAGGTGCGAATGCCTGACAATGTATGATCAAAAGCGGGAGCGGAGGTGTTCAGCTGCAAGAAGGTCTACATGTCCATCAATAATTGCTAGAAAACATGAAAGAAACTTTTCGAAAATCAAACCGCACATGATCATAAGTGGGATAGGAGGTGTTCAGCTGCAAGGTGTGAATGTCCACCAATAATTCCTGAAAAATGGGCAAAAAAAAGGTGTGAATGCCCAACCATACATCATCAAAAGCAGGAGTGGAAGTGTTCGGCTACAAGAAGGTGTGAATGTCCAACCAAAATATGTAAAAAGCAGTTAAGAAAAGGTTCGAATATCCAACCAAACATAATCAAAAGCGGGAGCAGAGCTTTTCGACTGCAAGTAGGTGTGAATGTCAGATCATAATTTGCAAAAAGCTGATGAGAAAGGGTGAGAATGCCTGACTATACATCATCAAATGCGGGAGCGGAGTTGTTCGGCTGTGAGTAGGTGTGAATCTCCGACCATAATTGCTGAAAAATGTGTTAGAAAAGGTAAAAATGCCGGTCCATACATCATCAAAAGCGAGAGAGGTTGTGTTCGGCTGCAAGTAGGTGTGAATGTCCAGCCATAATTACTCACAAACGGGTAAGAAAAGGTACTATTGCCAGACCATATATGATCAAAACAGGGAGCGGAGGTGGTTCAGCTGCAAGAAGGTTTGAATGTCCGACTAAAGTTTGTAAAAAGCGGGTAAGACAAGGTGTGAATGCCCGACAATGTATGATCAAAAGAGGAGCGGAGGTTTTCGGCTGCAAGAAGGTCTGAATGTCCACCCATAATTACTGAAAAATGGGTAAGAAAAGGTGCGAAAGCCCAACCGCACATGATCATAAGTGGATGAGAAGGTGTTCGACTGCAAGTAGGTGTGAATGTAAGATCATAATTTGTAAAAAGTGGGTAAGAAAAGGTAAGAATGCCCAACCATAAATTATCAAAAGCGGCAGCAGAGTTTCGGCTGGTATTTATCAGTGTCTAGATAGATTTCAACAAAAAACAACGTTTTGTTTTGCAGTAAAAGAAAGTGCAAATCAAAAGTTTAAGGAATCCGAGAATAAGCTTATTTTCATGAGTTCTGCACGATTTCGGATTTTATGTATAAAATGAATTTCTTCACGCAAACTAAGTTAACACTGCTTTGTCCTTCATATGTACCCATTTCTACATATATTTCAAGCATAAACTTCCTCATATTACCCTGAATGAGAAAGAGCCACACTTGTGATTAAGCCATACCTCCCTTTTGAGGAGTTCTGCATGATTTGGGATTTTGTCTATAAAATTAATTCCTTCACTCAAACTATGTTAAAACGGCTTTTACCTTCATATTTATCAATGTCTCGATAGATTTAAACAAAAAAACAACGTTGTACTTTGCAATAAAAGAAAGCAAATCAAAAGTTTTAGGAATCCGAGAATAAGCTTATTTTCATGAGTTCTGCACGATTTCGGATTTTATGTATAAAATGAATTCATTCACTCAAACCAAGTTAAAACTGCTTTTTCATTCATATTTATCAATGTCTAGATCGACTTCAACAAAGAACAACATTGTATTTTGCAGTAGAAGAAAGAGCAAAACTGAAGGATCAGGAATCCGAGAATAAGCTTCTTTTCATACGTTCTGCATGATTTGGGATTTTATGTATAAAATGAATTCCTTCACTCAAACTAAGTTAACACTGCTTTGTCCTTCATATGTACCCATTTCTACATATATTTCAAGCATAAACTTCCTCATACTACCCTGAATGAGAAAGAACCACACTTGTGATTAAGCCATACGCCCCTTTTGAGGAGTTCTGCATGATTTGGGATTTTATCTATAAAATCAATTCCTTCACTCAAACTATGTTAAAACGGCTTTTACCTTCATATTTATCAATGTCTCGATAGATTTAAACAAAAAAACAACGTTGTACTTTGCAGTAAAAGAAAGAGCCAATCAAAAGTTTTAGGAATCCGAGAATAAGCTTATTTTCATGAGTTCTGCACGATTTCGGATTTTATGTATAAAATGAATTCATTCACTCAAACCAAGTTAAAACTGCTTTTTCCTTCATATTTATCAATGTCTAGATCGACTTCAACAAAGAACAACATTGTATTTTGCAGTAGAAGAAAGAGCAACACTGAAGGATCAGGAATCCGAGAATAAGCTTATTTTCTTAAGGGCAAGTGGGAACTGCTTTGTCCTTCATATTTATCAATGTGTAGATGGATTTCAACTTCTTCTACTGCAAAGTCCAATGTTTTTCTTTGTTGAAGTCGATCTAGACATTGATGAATATGGAAGGACAAAGCAGTTTTAACTTGGTTTGAGCAAAGCAATTCATTTTATAGCAAAATCCGAAATCGTGCAGAACTCATGAAAGCAGGCTTATACTCGGATTCCTGAAACTTTAGATTTGCTCTTTCTTTTACTGCAAAGTACAACGTTGTTTTTTTGTTGAAATATTTCTAGACATAGTAAATATGAAGGACAAATCAGTTTTAACATAGTTTGAGTGAAGTAATGCATTTTATAAGCAAAATCCCAAATCATGCAGAACTCACGAAATGCTTTTTCTCGCTTTTCACTGCTTTTTACAAACTTTGGTCGGACGTTCACACCTTCTTGCATCCGAACACCTCCGCTTCCGCTTTTGATGATGTATATTCGGGCATTCGAACCTTTTTTTACCCGCTTTTTACAAACCATTGTCGGACTTTCACACCTTCTTGCAGCCGAACACCACCTCTCCCGCTTTTGATGATGTATGGTCCAGTATTCTTACCTTTTCTAACACATTTTTCAGCAATTATGGTCGGACATTCACACCTACTCACAGCTGGACACCTCCGCTCCCGCTTTTGATCATACAATGTCGGGACATCACTCCTTGTCTTACCAGCTTTTTACAAACTTTAGTCGAACATTCACACCTTCTTGCAGCTGAACACCTCCGCTCCCGCTTTTGATGATGTATAGTCGGGCTTTCAAGCCTTTTCTTACCCGGTTTTTACAAATTATGGTTGGACATTCAGACCTTGCAGCCGAACACCTCCGCTCTCTCTTTTGATCATACATTGTTGGGCATTCGCACCTTGTCTTACCCACTTTTTACAAACTATAGTCAGACATTCACACCTTGCAGCTGAACCTCCGCTCCCTGTTTTGATCATGTATGGTCTGGCAATACTACCTTTTCTTCCCCCGTTTGTGAGTAATTATGGCTGGACATTCACACCTACTTGCAGTCGAACAGCTCTGCTCCCGCTTTTGATTATGTTTGGTTGGATATTCGAACCTTTTCTTAACTGCTTTTTACAAACCATGGTCGGACTTTCACACCTTCTTGTAGCCGAACAACTCCGCTCCCGCTATTGATTGTGTACAGTCGGGTATTTTAACCTTTTCTTACCCGCTTTTTACCAACTATGGTCGGACATTCACACCGTCTTACAGCGGAACACCTCCGCTCCCGCTTTTTATGGTGTATAGTCGGGCATTTGAACCTTTTCTTACCCGCTATTTACAAACTATGGTAGGACATTCAAACCTTCGTGTATCCGAAAACCTCCGCTCTCTCTTTTGATCATACATTGTCGGACATTCGCACCTTTTCTTACCCGCTTTTTACAAACCATGGTCGGACTGTCACACCTTCTTGTAGCTGAACACATCCGCTCCCGCTATTGATTGTGTACAGTCGGGTATTTTAACCTTTTCTTACCCGCTTTTTACCAAGTATGGTCGGACATTCACACCTTCGTACAGCGGAACACCTCCGCTCCCTCTTTTGATGGTGTATGTTCGGGCATTCAAACCTTTTCTTACCCGCTTTTTCCAAACTATGGTCGGCTATTCACAGCTTCCTCTCCACCATACTTGTACGGTGGGATATTCACACCCACTTGCATCCGAAAACCTCCGCCCCAAATTTTGTTGATATTTAGTCGGACATTCGCACCTTACCCGCTTTTGGCAAACTATGGCCTTCTTGCAGCCAAACAACTCTGATCTTGCTTTTGATGATGTAAGGTTGGGCATTCAGACCTTGCTTCACCTGCTTTTCACCAAATATAGTCGGACATTCACACCTTCTTGCAGCCGAACACTTCCGCTCCACCTTTTAGTGTTCTATCACACCTTTTTTTTCACCGCATTTTATACATTATGGTTGGAAATTTTCAACCACTTTCATCCGAAGACTTCTCCTCCCGCTTTTGTTAATATATTTGAACTTTAGTCGGACATTCAAACCTTCTTGCAGCTGAACCACCTCCGCTCCCTGTTTTGATCATATATGGTCTGGCAATACTACCTTTTCTTACCCGTTTGTGAGTAATTATGGCTGGACATTCACACCTACTTGCAGCCGAACACAACCTCTCTCGCTTTTGATGATGTATGGACCGGCATTTTTACCTTTTCTAACACATTTTTCAGCAATTATGGTCGGAGATTCACACCTACTCACAGCCGAACAACTCCGCTCCCGCATTTGATGATGTATAGTCGGGCATTCTCACCCTTTCTCATCAGCTTTTTGCAAATTATGATCTGACATTCACACCTACTTGCAGTCGAACACCTCCGCTCCCACATTTGATGGTCTATAGTCGGGCAATCTACAGCGGAAAAGACTCATTCTTATGTTTGGTTAGATATTCGAACCTTTTCTTACCCGCTTTTTACAAACTATGGTGAGACATTCAAACCTTCTTGTAGCCGAACACATCCACTCCTGCTTTTGATGATGGGTATTCAAACCTACTTGTTGCCCGCTTTTCAGTAATTATGGGTGGACATACACACCTACTTGCAGCCGAACACCACTTTTCCCGCTTTTGATGATGTATGGTCCGGCATTCTAGTCTTTTCTAACACATTTTTCAGCAATTATGGTTTGACATTCACACCTACTCACAGCCAAACACTTCCGCTCCCGCATTTGATGGTGTATAGTCGGGCATTCTCACCCTTTCTCATCAGCTTTTTGCAAATTATGATCTGACATTCACACCTACTTGCAGTCGAACAGCTCTGCTCCCGCTTTTGATTATGTTTGGTTGGATATTCGAAACTTTTCTTCACTGCTTTTTACAAACTTTGGTCGGATGTTCACACCTTCTTGCAGCCGAACACCTCCGCTTCCGCTTTTGATGGTATATATTCGGGCATTCTAACCTTTTCTTACCCGCTTTTTACAAACTGTGGTAGGACATTAAAACCTTCTTGTAGCCGAACACATCCACTCCTGCTTTTGATGATGTATGGTTGCGCATTCGTACCTTTTCTTACCCATTTTGCAGTAATTATGGGTGGACATTCACACCTTTTTGCATTTTAACACCTCCTCTCCCGCTTATGATCATGTGCGGTTTGATATTCGAAAATTCTCTTCCATGTTTTCTAGCAATTATTGATGGACATTCAGACCTTCTTGCAGCTGAACACCTCCGCTCCAGCTGTTGATGGTGTATAGTCGGGCTTTCGAGCCTTTTCTTCCCAGATTTTTACAAAATATGGATGGACATTCAGACCTTGTTTCAGCCAAAAACCTCCGCTCCCTCTTTTGATCATACATTGTCGGGCATTCGCACCTTTTCTTACCCGCTTTTTACAAACCATGGTCGGACTTTCACACCTTTTAGTAGCGGAACAACTCTGCTCCCGCTATTGATTGTGTACAATCGGGTATTTTAACCTTTTCTTACCTGCTTTTTGCCAACTATGGTCGGACATTCACACCTTCTTACAGCGGAACACCTCCGCTCCCTCCTTTGATGGTGTATGTTCGGGCATTCGAACCTTTTCTTACCAGCTTTTTACAAACTATGGTCAGACATTCACACCTTCTTGCAGCCGAACACTTCCGCTCTACCTTTTAGTGTTCTATGGGGTATTCACACCTTTTTTTTCACCGCATTTTATAGATTATGGTTGTAAATTCTCACCCACTCTTATCCGAAGACCTCTCCTCCTGCTTTGGTTAATATATAGTCGGGCATTCGAACCTTTTCTTACCCGCTTTTTACAAATTATGGTCGAACATTCACACCTACTTGCAGCCGAACACCTCCGCTCCCGCTTTTGATGGTGTATAGTCGGGCTTTCGAGCCTTTTCTTCCCCGGTTTTTACAAATTATGGTTGGACATTCAGACCTTGCAGCCGAAAACCTCCGCTTCCTCTTTTGATCATACATTGTCAGGCATTCGCACCTACTTGCAGCCGAATACTTCCGCTCCACCTTTTAGTGATGTATGGTTGGCATTTGCACCTTTTCTTACCCTTTCTTACCCTACTGATTGCTTAAGATTAAGTTGTTTTTTCTCAAACTACAACATTTTTTTAATTGTTGAAACTTGATTTGAAGTGGATAAATAAGGAGGACAAACAGTTTTAAGTCAGGCTGATAGAAGGAATTAATTTTATAGCAAAATCTGTATTTCGTCATATGTCGAGAGATGCTTATTGCTGAAGAAGTTCTTTCTCATTCTACAAAGTACAACGTTGTTTATCGTTGAAACTTGATTAGACATGAATAAATATGAAGGACAAAGCAGTCTTAACTTGGTTAGAGTTAAGGAATTCGTTTTATAGGAGAATCCGAATTCGTGCATAACTCGTAAAATAGAGCTTATTTTCGGATTCCTGAAGAATGAGTCTGGTTCTTTCTCATAATACAAAGTTTGTTGTTTATTGTTGAAACTTCATCAGAAGTGAAGAAATAAATGAATGCCTATCAACAAATGTGGGATCTAAACTCTAGTGCTTCCTCTAAAATAATTTCCTTTCTCAATTCAGAAATGTGTGTGTGTAAGTCACAACACCCGTGACACCAAAACGGCTTTCTTTTCTCTCTTTTCTCTACACTCTGCACTGTGAGCACACACACCAAATCAGAAAGGCTTTTTTCTCTCTTTTCTACATTATGGACTGTGGGGACACAAAACCGCTCTCTCTTTTTTTTTTTGATTGTGTGCCAGGGCGTTGTCTCACGTATTAGATTATGCTTACGATACGAATGGGTTTATCAGTCACATCAGAATCCATACATACTGATCCTCCCGTAATAAAATGGTCGGATCTTATCAAACACACTTTGTTTCTTGTGACAATCAAGTCAGCGAAACAGCGTATACACGTCAAGACACTGAATCAAGTTTGCCACAAGAACTCATAAGTTTGGCAGTATTGCTCTGCCGTCAGCAATCATACACCCATTTTATTTTCGTGAGACATGTGCAGGCACCTGTTCATCTACTGTTCTATCACTATGAATTAGTTTATCTATTATCAATAAGGATACTTCTACAACTACTATCAAAGTATGTCCAGACTTCTTATGTTGTCAGTTGCTATATATGAATAAGTGGGTAGCTACTGACAAGCATTAAGCATGTCACACAGCCCAAACATATAACATTTCAGGACACACCACACAGTTAACAACCACAGTGAAGCGTGTCAAAGCCCAAACATGTAACATTCAACAGGACACTTACACAACACATTCAAATCAAACAGTCAGACAACATACAAGAACATATACCCCAGCCGGCATTGCTCCCTGCCTATTTTCCTACAGCTCACTATGCTGTCCACCAGGCTCGGGGCCTGCAGCGACCATATTCTGGGAGCTACTGTACCCCCAGAAGGTACCCATCCCGCCCCACCCCACTCAACCCAACCCCACTCCGGAGGACCTCTACAAAAAACAAACAAACAACAACAAAAAACAAACAAACAAACCACCCGGTCACACCAGTCGCAGCAGCCCGGGCCTGAGACCCACCATCACCCAGGCCCCCCCAAGCCCCCCCTCAACAGGTGCGCTCTTGTGAAAAAGTAAACAGCGGCAGCAACAAAAATACAACGGGAACACCGTATTGAGGCTTTGTTCTGACCGCTCATTTGGTATGGCGTTTCTTTCAAGCAATTCTCCCGGTTAGCCCGCACTCGGCTCGCTCCCAGAGCCGTGTTAAAGTCTACTTCGCATTCACTCTCTTTTCTCAGCAGACTAAAAGAAAGTTTCATCTTGGGCTCCCTGAAACTTGCATCCTGCACCGCTATTTGCTTTTTCACAAGAGTAGAGAAGAGCGCACCGTTCCCAGCGGCACTGCAGTACGGGGTCAATGCTTGGAGTGAACGGAGCAAGCTACTTTTTCAACTCCTATTGCTAAAAATCCATTTAATATGTAGTCCGCGTATAGAGGACATATCAGATATTAAACTGATAAGAACAGATACTACACTTGATCTTAGCCAAAAGGCCGAGAAGCGACAACTGTCCACTGGTTCACGTCCGAGTGCCCTTCCTGGCACAATGCGCACTTGTCCGCTAACACCCCTGTTCTTTTTATGGCCATAGGTGGCCAGAGTGTCACTTTGCACCTCCGCCCACCTGCTGCACTGAGCACTCTTCAGCCCTTTTAAATGGTATAACTTTGCACTCCCGCACGCTCCAGCAAGCACCATTCAAGCAACAACTTTGCACTCCAGCTTCGAACATCGGCACAGTCGCAACAAGTAAGGCGACTCTACTCAGAGAAGTCACTCTGCACAGTAACAAGATTTCTTTTGCACAGACAGAAAGGGCTTCACCCGCAAAGGTAAAGCCTGCCAAAAATAGAAACAACTCATTAGTGCTGCTCTCCACAGAAGTCTTTAGTAAAAGGCGAAAGACTTGTACGTTATGAAGAGAAACCAGAGTACGATTATCCGTCACTGCGGGAGCAGGGCATCAGGCTAGTTGGCATAGCCACCTTCCCCATGGTGAGCTTTGCTTGGTTGAGACGCTTCCCCCCCCCCCCCCCCCCCCCCCCCCCACCCCCCCACCCCCCCTTGCTCCTCGGCTGACCAAGTAGGAACAATCGGGCCCTATTCGATGGCTGCCTTGTCTTTTACTCTGTGCAAAAGACAAGGCAGCAACAAAAACACCACGGGAACACCGTATTGAGGCTTTGTTCTGACCGCTCATTCGGTGTCGCGTTTCTTTCAAGCAATTCTCCCGGTTAGCCCACACTCGGCTCGCTCCTAGAGCCGTGTTAAAGTCTACTTCGCATTCACTCTCTTTTCTCAGCAGACTCTTGGGATTTTATCTATAAAATGAATTCCTTCACTCAAACTATGTTAAAACTGCTTTGTCCTTCATATTTACCATGTCTAGAAAGATTTAAACAAAAAAAAAAAACAACGTTGTACTTTGCAGTAAAAGAAAGAGCAAATCTAAAGTTTCAGGAATCCGAAAATAAGCTGACTCTCATGAGTTCTTCACGATTTCGGATTTTGCTATAAAATGAATTCCTTCACTCAAACTAAATTAAAACTGCTAAACCGCTAATCTGTTACATGTAAGGCAGATGTCAAATTCACCAAAATAGGATCTAAGGGTATTCGGCCAATCGAGCTGTAGCAGCTTTGGTAAAAGAGTATAAGTTGAAGAGTTTGTGAATAAAGGTGTGCGCACACATAGTGAGCTGTAGGAAAATAGGCAGGGAGCAATGCCGGCTGGGGTATATGTTCTTGTATGTTGTCTGACTGTTTGATTTGAATGTGTTGTGTAAGTGTCCTGTTGAATGTTACATGTTTGGGCTTTGACACGCTTCACTGTGGTTGTTAACTGTGTGGTGTGTCCTGAAATGTTATATGTTTGGGCTGTGTGACATGCTTAATGCTTGTCAGTAGCTACCCACTTATTCATATATAGCAACTGACAACATAAGAAGTCTGGACATACTTTGATAGTAGTTGTAGAAGTATCCTTATTGATAATAGATAAACTAATTCATAGTGATAGAACAGTAGATGAACAGGTGCCTGCACGTCTCACGAAAATAAAATGGGTGTATGATTGCTGACGGCAGAGCAATACTGCCAAACTTATGAGTTCTTGTGGCAAACTTGATTCAGTGTCTTGACGTGTATACGCTGTTTCGCTGACTTGATTGTCACAAGAAACAAAGTGTGTTTGATAAGATCCGACCATTTTATTACGGGAGGATCAGTATGTATGGATTCTGATGTGACTGATAAACCCATTCGTATCGTAAGCATAATCTAATACGTGAGACAACGCCCTGGCACACAATCAAAAAAAAAAAAGAGAGAGCGGTTTTGTGTCCCCACAGTCCATAATGTAGAAAAGAGAGAAAAAAGCCTTTCTGATTTGGTGTGTGTGCTCACAGTGCAGAGTGTAGAGAAAAGAGAGAAAAGAAAGCCGTTTTGGTGTCACGGGTGTTGTGACTTACACACACACATTTCTGAATTGAGAAAGGAAATTATTTTAGAGGAAGCACTAGAGTTTAGATCCCACATTTGTTGATAGGCATTCATTTATTTCTTCACTTCTGATGAAGTTTCAACAATAAACAACAAACTTTGTATTATGAGAAAGAACCAGACTCATTCTTCAGGAATCCGAAAATAAGCTCTATTTTACGAGTTATGCACGAATTCGGATTCTCCTATAAAACGAATTCCTTAACTCTAACCAAGTTAAGACTGCTTTGTCCTTCATATTTATTCATGTCTAATCAAGTTTCAACGATAAACAACGTTGTACTTTGTAGAATGAGAAAGAACTTCTTCAGCAATAAGCATCTCTCGACATATGACGAAATACAGATTTTGCTATAAAATTAATTCCTTCTATCAGCCTGACTTAAAACTGTTTGTCCTCCTTATTTATCCACTTCAAATCAAGTTTCAACAATTAAAAAAATGTTGTAGTTTGAGAAAAAACAACTTAATCTTAAGCAATCAGTAGGGTAAGAAAGGGTAAGAAAAGGTGCAAATGCCAACCATACATCACTAAAAGGTGGAGCGGAAGTATTCGGCTGCAAGTAGGTGCGAATGCCTGACAATGTATGATCAAAAGAGGGAGCGGAGGTTTTCGGCTGCAAGGTCTGAATGTCCAACCATAATTTGTAAAAACCGGGGAAGAAAAGGCTCGAAAGCCCGACTATACACCATCAAAAGCGGGAGCGGAGGTGTTCGGCTGCAAGTAGGTGTGAATGTTCGACCATAATTTGTAAAAAGCGGGTAAGAAAAGGTTCGAATGCCCGACTATATATTAACCAAAGCAGGAGGAGAGGTCTTCGGATAAGAGTGGGTGAGAATTTACAACCATAATCTATAAAATGCGGTGAAAAAAAAGGTGTGAATACCCCATAGAACACTAAAAGGTAGAGCGGAAGTGTTCGGCTGCAAGAAGGTGTGAATGTCTGACCATAGTTTGTAAAAAGCTGGTAAGAAAAGGTTCGAATGCCCGAACATACACCATCAAAGGAGGGAGCGGAGGTGTTCCGCTGTAAGAAGGTGTGAATGTCCGACCATAGTTGGCAAAAAGCAGGTAAGAAAAGGTTAAAATACCCGATTGTACACAATCAATAGCGGGAGCAGAGTTGTTCCGCTACTAAAAGGTGTGAAAGTCCGACCATGGTTTGTAAAAAGCGGGTAAGAAAAGGTGCGAATGCCCGACAATGTATGATCAAAAGAGGGAGCGGAGGTTTTCGGCTGAAACAAGGTCTGAATGTCCATCCATATTTTGTAAAAATCTGGGAAGAAAAGGCTCGAAAGCCCGACTATACACCATCAACAGCTGGAGCGGAGGTGTTCAGCTGCAAGAAGGTCTGAATGTCCATCAATAATTGCTAGAAAACATGGAAGAGAATTTTCGAATATCAAACCGCACATGATCATAAGCGGGAGAGGAGGTGTTAAAATGCAAAAAGGTGTGAATGTCCACCCATAATTACTGCAAAATGGGTAAGAAAAGGTACGAATGCGCAACCATACATCATCAAAAGCAGGAGTGGATGTGTTCGGCTACAAGAAGGTTTTAATGTCCGACCACAGTTTGTAAAAAGCGGGTAAGAAAAGGTTCAAATGCCCGAACATACACCATCAAAAGAGGGAGCGGAGGTGTTCCACTGTAAGAAGGTGTGAATGTCTGACCATAGTTGGTAAAAAGCGGGTAAGAAAAGGTGAAAATACCCGACTGTACACAATCAATAGCGGGAGCGGAGTTGTTCGGCTGCAAGAAGGTCTGAATATCCAACAATAATTTTGTAAAAACCGGGGAAGAAAAGGCTCGAAAGCCTGACTATACATCATCAAAAGCGGGAGCGGAGGTGTTCAGCTGCAAGAAGGTCTGAATGTCCATCAATAATTGCTAGAAAACATGAAAGAAAATTTTCGAATATCAAACCACACATCATCATAAGCGGGAGAGGAGGTGTTCAGCTGCAAGAAGGTGTGAATGTCCGACCATAGTTTGTAAAAAATGGGTAAGAAAAGGTGCGAATGCTCAACCATACATCATCAAAAGCAGGAGTGGATGTGTTCGGCTAAAAGAAGGTTTGAATGTCCGACCATAGTTCGTAAAATGCGGGTAAGAAAAGGTTCGAATGCCCGAACATACACCATCAAAAGAGGGAGCGGAGGTGTTCCGCTGTAAGACGGTGTGAATGTCCAACAATAGTTGGTAAAAAGCGGGTAAGAAAAGGTTAAAATACCCGACTGTACACAATCAATAGCGGGAGCGGAGTTGTTCGGCTACAAGAAGTTGTGAAAGTCCGACCATGGTTTGTAAAAAGCGGGTAAGAAAAGGTTCGAATGCCCGAATATATACCATCAAAAGCGGAAGCGGAGGTGTTCGGCTGCAAGAAGGTGTGAACGTCCGACCAAAGTTTGTAAAAAGCAGTGAAGAAAAGTTTCGAATATCCAACCAAACATAATCAAAAGCGGGAGCAGAGCTGTTCGACTGCAAGTAGGTGTGAATGTCAGATCATAATTTGCAAAAAGCTGATGAGAAAGGGTGAGAATGCCCGACTATACACCATCAAATGCGGGAGCGGAAGTGTTCGGCTGTGAGTAGGTGTGAATGTCAAACCATAATTGCTGAAAAATGTGTTAGAAAAGACTAGAATGCCGGACCATACATCATCAAAAGCGGGAAAAGTGGTGTTCGGCTGCAAGTAGGTGTGTATGTCCACCCATAATTACTGAAAAGCGGGCAACAAGTAGGTTTGAATACCCATCATCAAAAGCAGGAGTGGATGTGTTCGGCTACAAGAAGGTTTGAATGTCTCACCATAGTTTGTAAAAAGCGGGTAAGAAAAGGTTCGAATATCTAACCAAACATAAGAATGATTCTTTTCCGCTGTAGATTGCCCGACTATAGACCATCAAATGCGGGAGCGGAGGTGTTCGGCTTTGAGTAGGTGTGAATGTCCGACCATAATTGCTGAAGAATGTGTTAGAAAAGGTAAGAATGCTGGACCATACATCATCAAAAGCGGTAGAGGTGGTGTTCGGCTGCAAAAAGGTGTGACTGTTCGACTAAAGTTTGTAAAAAGTGGGTAAGACAAGGTGCGAATGCCTGACAATGTATGATCAAAAGCGGGAGCGGAGGTGTTCAGCTGCAAGAAGGTCTACATGTCCATCAATAATTGCTAGAAAACATGAAAGAAACTTTTCGAAAATCAAACCGCACATGATCATAAGTGGGATAGGAGGTGTTCAGCTGCAAGGTGTGAATGTCCACCCATAATTCCTGAAAAATGGGCAAAGAAAAGGTGTGAATGCCCAACCATACATCATCAAAAGCAGGAGTGGAAGTGTTCGGCTACAAGAAGGTGTGAACGTCCAACCAAAATATGTAAAAAGCAGTTAAGAAAAGGTTCGAATATCCAACCAAACATAATCAAAAGCGGGAGCAGAGCTGTTCGACTGCAAGTAGGTGTGAATGTCAGATCATAATTTGCAAAAAGCTGATGAGAAAGGGTGAGAATGCCCGACTATACATCATCAAATGCGGGAGCGGAGTTTTTCGGCTGTGAGTAGGTGTGAATCTCCGACCATAATTGCTGAAAAATGTGTTAGAAAAGGTAAAAATGCCGGTCCATACATCATCAAAAGCGAGAGAGGTTGTGTTCGGCTGCAAGTAGGTGTGAATGTCCAGCCATAATTACTCACAAACGGGTAAGAAAAGGTAGTATTGCCAGACCATATATGATCAAAACAGGGAGCGGAGGTGGTTCAGCTGCAAGAAGGTTTGAATGTCCGACTAAAGTTCAAATATATTAACAAAAGCGGGAGGAGAAGTCTTCGGATGAAAGTGGTTGAAAATTTCCAACCATAATGTATAAAATGCGGTGAAAAAAAAGGTGTGATAGAACACTAAAAGGTGGAGCGGAAGTGTTCGGCTGCAAGAAGGTGTGAATGTCCGACTATATTTGGTGAAAAGCAGGTGAAGCAAGGTCTGAATGCCCAACCTTACATCATCAAAAGCAAGATCAGAGTTGTTTGGCTGCAAGAAGGCCATAGTTTGCCAAAAGCGGGTAAGGTGCGAATGTCCGACTAAATATCAACAAAATTTGGGGCGGAGGTTTTCGGATGCAAGTGGGTGTGAATATCCCACCGTACAAGTATGGTGGAGAGGAAGCTGTGAATAGCCGACCATAGTTTGGAAAAAGCGGGTAAGAAAAGGTTTGAATGCCCGAACATACACCATCAAAAGAGGGAGCGGAGGTGTTCCGCTGTACGAAGGTGTGAATGTCCGACCATACTTGGTAAAAAGCGGGTAAGAAAAGGTTAAAATACCCGACTGTACACAATCAATAGCGGGAGCGGATGTGTTCGGCTACAAGAAGGTGTGACAGTCCGACCATGGTTTGTAAAAAGCGGGTAAGAAAAGGTGCGAATGTCCGACAATGTATGATCAAAAGAGAGAGCGGAGGTTTTCGGATACACGAAGGTTTGAATGTCCTACCATAGTTTGTAAATAGCGGGTAAGAAAAGGTTCAAATGCCCGACTATACACCATAAAAAGCGGGAGCGGAGGTGTTCCGCTGTAAGACGGTGTGAATGTCCGACCATAGTTGGTAAAAAGCGGGTAAGAAAAGGTTAAAATACCCGACTGTACACAATCAATAGCGGGAGCGGAGTTGTTCGGCTACAAGAAGGTGTGAAAGTCCGACCATGGTTTGTAAAAAGCAGTTAAGAAAAGGTTCGAATATCCAACCAAACATAATCAAAAGCGGGAGCAGAGCTGTTCGACTGCAAGTAGGTGTGAATGTCCAGCCATAATTACTCACAAACGGGGGAAGAAAAGGTAGTATTGCCAGACCATACATGATCAAAACAGGGAGCGGAGGTTCAGCTGCAATGTGTGAATGTCTGACTATAGTTTGTAAAAAGTGGGTAAGACAAGGTGCGAATGCCCAACAATGTATGATCAAAAGAGAGAGCGGAGGTGTTCGGCTGCAAGGTCTGAATGTCCAACCATAATTTGTAAAAACCGGGTAAGAAAAGGCTTGAAAGCCCGACTATACATCATCAAAAGCGGGAGCGGAGGTGTTCAGCTGCAAGAAGGTGTGAATGTTCGACTAAAGTTTGTAAAAAGCTGGTAAGACAAGGAGTGATGTCCCGACATTGTATGATCAAAAGCGGGAGCGGAGGTGTCCAGCTGTGAGTAGGTGTGAATGTCCGACCATAATTGCTGAAAAATGTGTTAGAAAAGGTAAGAATACTGGACCATACATCATCAAAAGCGGGAGAGGTGGTGTTCGGCTGCAAGAAGGTGTGAAAGTCCGACAATGGTTTGTAAAAAGCGGGTAAAAAAAGGTTCGAATGCCCGAATATACATCATCAAAAGCGGAAGCGGAGGTGTTCGGATGCAAGAAGGTGTGAACGTCCGACCAAAGTTTGTAAAAAGCAGTGAAAAGCGAGAAAAAGCATTTCGTGAGTTCTGCATGATTTGGGATTTTGCTTATAAAATGCATTACTTCACTCAAACTATGTTAAAACTGATTTGTCCTTCATATTTACTATGTCTAGAAATACTTAAACAAAAAAACAACGTTGTACTTTGCAGTAAAAGAAAGAGCAAATCTAAAGTTTCAGGAATCCGAGTATAAGCCTGCTTTCATGAGTTCTGCACGATTTCGGATTTTGCTATAAAATGAATTGCTTTGCTCAAACCAAGTTAAAACTGCTTTGTCCTTCCATATTCATCAATGTCTAGATCGACTTCAACAAAGAAAAACATTGGACTTTGCAGTAGAAGAAGTTGAAATCCATCTACACATTGATAAATATGAAGGACAAAGCAGTTCCCACTTGCCCTTAAGAAAATAAGCTTATTCTCGGATTCCTGATCCTTCAGTGTTGCTCTTTCTTCTACTGCAAAATACAATGTTGTTCTTTGTTGAAGTCGATCTAGACATTGATAAATATGAAGGAAAAAGCAGTTTTAACTTGGTTTGAGTGAATGAATTCATTTTATACATAAAATCCGAAATCGTGCAGAACTCATGAAAATAAGCTTATTCTCGGATTCCTAAAACTTTTGATTGGCTCTTTCTTTTACTGCAAAGTACAACGTTGTTTTTTTGTTTAAATCTATCGAGACATTGATAAATATGAAGGTAAAAGCCGTTTTAACATAGTTTGAGTGAAGGAATTAATTTTATAGATAAAATCCCAAATCATGCAGAACTCCTCAAAAGGGAGGTATGGCTTAATCACAAGTGTGGCTCTTTCTCATTCAGGGTAATATGAGGAAGTTTATGCTTGAAATATATGTAGAAATGGGTACATATGAAGGACAAAGCAGTGTTAACTTAGTTTGCGTGAAGAAATTCATTTTATACATAAAATCCGAAATCGTGCAGAACTCATGAAAATAAGCTTATTCTCGGATTCCTTAAACTTTTGATTTGCACTTTCTTTTACTGCAAAACACAACGTTGTTTTTTGTTGAAATCTATCTAGACACTGATAAATACCAGCCGAAACTCTGCTGCCGCTTTTGATAATTTATGGTTGGGCATTCTTACCTTTTCTTACCCACTTTTTACAAATTATGATCTTACATTCACACCTACTTGCAGTCGAACACCTTCTCATCCACTTATGATCATGTGCGGTTGGGCTTTCGCACCTTTTCTTACCCATTTTTCAGTAATTATGGCTTGGACATTCAGACCTTCTTGCAGCCGAAAACCTCCGCTCCTCTTTTGATCATACATTGTCGGGCATTCACACCTTGTCTTACCCGCTTTTTACAAACTTTAGTCGGACATTCAAACCTTCTTGCAGCTGAACCACCTCCGCTCCCTGTTTTGATCATATATGGTCTGGCAATAGTACCTTTTCTTACCCGTTTGTGAGTAATTATGGCTGGACATTCACACCTTCTAGCAGCCGAACACAACCTCTCCCGCTTTTGATGATATATGGTCCGGCATTCTTACCTTTTCTAACACATTTTTCAGCAATTATGGTCGGACATTCACACCTACTCACAGACGAACACCTCCGCTCCCACATTTGATAGTGTATAGTCGGGCATTCTCACCCTTTCTCATCAGCTTTTTGCAAATTATGATCTGATATTCACACCTACTTGCAGTCGAACAGCTCTGCTCCCGCTTTTGATTATGTTTGGTTGGATATTCGAACATTTTCTTAATGCTTTTTACAAACTTTGGTCGGACATTCACACCGTCTTGCAGCCGAACACCTCCGCTTCCGCTTTTGATGGTGTATAGTCGGGCATTCAAACCTTTTCTTACCCATTTTTCAGTAATTATTGGTCGGACATTCAGACCTTCTTGCACCTGAACACCTCTGCTCCCGCTTTTGATGGTGTATAGTCGGGCTTTCGAGCCTTTTCTTCCCCGATTTTTACAAATTATGGTTGGACATTCAGACCTTGCAGCCGAAAACCTCCGCTCCCTCTTTTGATCATACATTGTCGGGCATTCGCCCCTTGTCTTACACGGTTTTTACAAACTTTAGTCAGACATTCACACCTTGCAGCTGAACCACCTCCATTCCCTGTTTTGATCATGTGTGGTCTGGAAATACTACCTTTTCTTCCCCCGTTTGTGAGTAATTATGGCTGGACATTCACACCTACTTGCAGCCGAAAAAACCACCTCTCCCGCTTTTGATGATGTATTGTCCGGCATTCTAGTCTTTTCTATCACATTTTTCAGCAATTATGATCTGACATTCACACCTACTTGCAGTCGAACAGCTCTGCTCCCGCTTTTGATTATGTTCGGTTGGATATTCAAACCTTTTCTTAACTGCTTTTTACAAACTTTGGTCGGACGTTCACACCTTCTTGCAGCCGAACACCCCCGCTTCCGCTTTTGATGGTATATATTCGGGTATTCGAACCTTCTCTTACCCGCTTTTTACAAACCGTGGTTGGACTTTCATACCTTCTTGTAGCTGAACAACTCCACTCCTGCTTTTGATGATTTATGGTTGGACATTCGCATCTTTTCCTACCCATTTTTCAGTAATTATGGGTGGATATTTACATCTTCTTGCAGCTGAACACCTCCTCTCCCGCTAATGATCATGTAAGGTTTGATATTCGAAAATTTTATTTCATGTTTTAAAGCAATTATTAATGGACATTCACACCCACTTGCATCCGAAGACCTCTGCCCCAAATTTTGTTGATATTTAGTCGGACATTCGCACCTTACCCACTTTTGGCAAACTATGGCCTTCTTGCAGCCAAACACCTCTGATCTCGCTTTTGATGATGTAAGGTTGGGCATTCAGACCTTGCTTCACCTGCTTTTCACCAAATATAGTCGGACATTCACACCTTCTTGCAGCCGAACACTTCCGCTCCACCTTTTAGTGTTCTATCACACCTTTTTTTCACCGCATTTTATACATTATGGTCGGAAATTTTCAACCACTCTCATCCGAAGACCTCTCCTCCCGCTTTCTTTAATATATTTGAACTTTAGTCGGACATTCAAACCTTCTTGCAGCTGAACCACCTCCGCTCCCTGTTTTGATCATATATGGTCTGGCAATACTACCTTTTCTTACCCGTTTGTGAGTAATTATTGCTGGACATTCACACCTACTTGCAGCCGAACACAACCTCTCTCGCTTTTGATGATGTATGGACCGGCATTTTTACCTTTTCTAACACATTTTTCAGCAATTATGGTCGGAGATTCACACCTACTCACAGCCGAACAACTCCGCTCCCGCATTTGATGATGTATAGTCGGGCATTCTCACCCTTTCTCATCAGCTTTTCGCAAATTATGATCTGACATTCACACCTACTTGCAGACGAAAAGCTCTGCTCCCGCTTTTGATTATGTTTGGTTGGATATTCGAACCTTTTCTTAACTGCTTTTTACATATTTTGGTTGGACATTCACACCTTCTTGTAGCCGAACACTTCCACTCCTGCTTTTGATGATGTATGGTTGGGCATTCACACCTTTTTTTTGCCCATTTTTCAGGAATTATTGGTGGACATTCACACCTTGCAGCTGAACACCTCCTATCCCACTTATGATCATGTGCGGTTTGATTTTCGAAAAGTTTCTTTCATGTTTTCTAGCAATTATTGATGGACATGTAGACCTTCTTGCAGCTGAACACCTCCGCTCCCGCTTTTGATCATACATTGTCAGGCATTCGCACCTTGTCTTACCCACTTTTTACAAACTTTAGTCGAACAGTCACACCTACTTGCAGCCGAACACAACCTCTCTCGCTTTTGATGATGTATGGACCGGCATTCTTACCTTTTCTAACACATTTTTCAGCAATTATGGTCGGAGATTCACACCTACTCACAGCCGAACAACTCCGCTCCCGCATTTGATGGTGTATAGTCGGGCATTCTCACCCTTTCTCATCAGCTTTTTGCAAATTATGATCTGACATTCACACCTACTTGCAGTCGAACAGCTCTGCTCCCGCTTTTGATTATGTTTGGTTGGATATTCGAACCTTTTCTTAACTGCTTTTTACAAACTTTGGTTGGACGTTCACACCTTCTTGTAGCCGAACACTTCCACTCCTGCTTTTGATGATGTATGGTTGGGCATTCCTACCTTTTTTTTACCCATTTTTCAGGTATTATGGGTTGACATTCACACTTTCTTGCAGCTGAACACCTCCTCTCCCATTTATGATCATGTGTGGTTTGATTTTCGAAAATTTTCTTTCATGTTTTCTAGCAATTATTGATGGACATTTAGACCTTCTTGCATCTGAACACCACCTCTCCCGATTTTGATGATGTATGGACCGGCATTTTTACCTTTTCTAACACATTTTTCAGCAATTATGGTTGGAGATTCACACCTACTCACAGCCGAATAACTCCGCTACCGCATTTGATGGTGTATAGTCGGGCATTCTCACCCTTTCTCATCAGCTTTTTGCAAATTATGATCTGACATTCACACCTACTTCCAGTCGAACAGCTCTGCTCCCGCTTTTGATTATGTTTGGTTAGATATTCGAACCTTTTCTTAACTGCTTTTTACAAACTTTGGTCGGACGTTCACAATATCTTGCAGCCGAACACCTCCGCTTCCGCTTATGATCATGTGCGGTTGGGCTTTCGCACCTTTTCTTACCCATTTTTCAGTAATTATGGGTGGACATTCAGACCTTCTTGCAGCCGAAAACCTCCGCTCCCTCTTTTGATCATACATTGTCGGGCATTCGCACCTTTTCTTACCCGCTTTTTACAATTCATGGTCGGACTTTCACACCTTTTAGTAGCGGAACAACTCTGCTCCCGCTATTGATTGTGTACAATAGGGTATTTTAACCTTTTCTTACCTGCTTTTTGCCAATTATGGTTGGACATTCACACCTTCTTACAGCGGAACACCTCCGCTCCCTCCTTTGATGGTGTATGTTTGGGCATTCGAACCTTTTCTTACCCGCTTTTTACCAACTATGGTCAGACATTCAAACCTTCTTGTAGCCGAACACATCCACTCCTGCTTTTGATGATGGGTATTCAAACCTACTTGTTGCCCGCTTTTCATTAATTATGGGTGGACATACACACCTCGTCGCAGCCAAACACCTCCGCTCCCTGTTAGGATCATGTATGGTTGGGCATTCGTACCTTTTCTTACCCATTTTGCAGTAATTATGGGTGGACATTCACACCTTCTTGCATTTGAACACCTCCTCTGCCGCTTATGATCATGTGCGGTTTGATATTCGAAAATTCTCTTCCATGTTTTCTAGCAATTATTGATGGACATTCAGACCTTCTTGCAGCTGAACACCTCCGCTCCAGCTGTTGATGGTGTATAGTCGGGCTTTCGAGCCTTTTCTTCCCAGATTTTTACAAAATATGGATGGACATTCAGACCTTGTTTCAGCCGAAAACCTCCGCTCCCTCTTTTGATCATACATTGTCGGGCATTCGCACCTTTTCTTACCCGCTTTTTACAAACCATGGTCGGACTTTCACACCTTTTAGTAGCGGAACAACTCTGCTCCCGCTATTGATTGTGTACAATCGGGTATTTTAACCTTTTCTTACCTGCTTTTTGCCAACTATGGTCGGACATTCACACCTTCTTGCAGCGGAACACCTCCGCTCCCTCCTTTGATGGTGTATGTTAGGGCATTCGAACCTTTTCTTACCCGCTTTTTACAAACTATGGTCAGACATTCACACCTTCTTGCAGCCGAACACTTCCGCTCTACCTTTTAGTGTTCTATGGGGTATTGACACCTTTTTTTTCACCGCATTTTATAGATTATGGTTGTAAATTCTCACCCACTCTTATCCGAAGACCTCTCCTCCTGCTTTGGTTAATATATAGTCGGGCATTCGAACCTTTTCTTACCCGCTTTTTACAAATTATGGTCGAACATTCACACCTACTTGCAGCCGAAAACCTCCGCTCCCACTTTTGATGGTGTATAGTCGGGCTTTCTAGCCTTTTCTTCCCCGGTTTTTACAAATTATGGTTGGACATTCAGACCTTGCAGCCGAAAACCTCCGCTCCCTCTTTTGATCATACATTGTCAGGCATTCGCACCTACTTGCAGCCGAATACTTCCGCTCCACCTTTTAGTGATGTATGGTTGGCATTTGCACCTTTTCTTACCCTTTCTTACCCTACTGATTGCTTAAGATTAAGTTGTTTTTTCTCAAACTACAACATTTTTTTAATTGTTGAAACTTGATTTGAAGTGGATAAATAAGAAGGACAAACAGTTTTAAGTCAGGCTGATAGAAGGAATTAATTTTATAGCAAAATCTGTATTTCGTCATATGTCGAGAGATGCTTATTGCTGAAGAAGTTCTTTCTCATTCTACAAAGTACAACGTTGTTTATCGTTGAAACTTGATTAGACATGAATAAATATGAAGGACAAAGCAGTCTTAACTTGGTTAGAGTTAAGGAATTCGTTTTATAGGAGAATCCGAATTCGTGCATAACTCGTAAAATAGAGCTTATTTTCGGATTCCTGAAGAATGAGTCTGGTTCTTTCTCATAATACAAAGTTTGTTGTTTATTGTTGAAACTTCATCAGAAGTGAAGAAATAAATGAATGCCTATCAACAAATGTGGGATCTAAACTCTAGTGCTTCCTCTAAAATAATTTCCTTTCTCAATTCAGAAATGTGTGTGTCTAAGTCACAACACCCGTGACACAAAAACGGCTTTCTTTTCTCTCTTTTCTCTACACTCTGCACTGTGATGACACACACCAAATCAGAAAGGCTTTTTTCTCTCTTTTCTACATTATGGACTGTGGGGACACAAAACCGCTCTCTCTTTTTTTTTTTGATTGTGTGCCAGGGCGTTGTCTCACGTATTAGATTATGCTTACGATACGAATGGGTTTATCAGTCACATCAGAATCCATACATACTGATCCTCCCGTAATAAAATGGTCGGATCTTATCAAACACACTTTGTTTCTTGTGACAATCAAGTCAGCGAAACAGCGTATACACGTCAAGACACTGAATCAAGTTTGCCACAAGAACTCATAAGTTTGGCAGTATTGCTCTGCCGTCAGCAATCATACACCCATTTTATTTTCGTGAGACATGTGCAGGCACCTGTTCATCTACTGTTCTATCACTATGAATTAGTTTATCTATTATCAATAAGGATACTTCTACAACTACTCTATCAAAGTATGCCCGGACTTCTTACGTTGTCAGTTGCTATATATGAATAAGTGGGTAGCTACTGACAAGCATTAAGCATGTCACACAGCCCAAACATAAAACATTTCAGGACACACCACACAGTTAACAACCACAGTGAAGCGTGTCAAAGCCCAAACATGTAACATTCAACAGGACACTTACACAACACATTCAAATCAAACAGTCAGACAACATACAAGAACATATACCCCAGCCGGCATTGCTCCCTGCCTATTTTCCTACAGCTCACTATGTGTGCGCACACCTTTATTCACAAACTCTTCAACTTATACTCTTTTACCGAAGCTGCTACAGCTCGATTGGCCGAATACCGAATAATCCTAATTCGGTGAATTTGACATCTGCCTTACATGTAACAGATTAGCGGTTTAGCAGTTTTAATTTAGTTTGAGTGAAGGAATTCATTTTATAGCAAAATCCGAAATCGTGAAGAACTCATGAAAGTAAGCTTATTCTCGGATTCCTGAAACTTTAGATTTGCTATTTCTTTTACTGCAAAGTACAACGTTGTTTTT
Organism: Leuresthes tenuis; assembly: GCF_036924035.1. Lineage (NCBI taxonomy): Eukaryota > Metazoa > Chordata > Actinopteri > Atheriniformes > Atherinopsidae > Leuresthes > Leuresthes tenuis. Next base: position 12,413,865 of record NW_027325366.1, on the reverse strand, counting down.
TTTTGTTTAAATCTTTCAAGACATGGTAAATATGAAGGACAAATCAGTTTTAACATAGTTTGAGTGAAGTAATGCATTTTATTGATAAAATCCCAAGAGTCTGCTGAGAAAAGAGAGTGAATGCGAAGTAGACTTTAACACGGCTCTGGGAGCGAGCCGAGTGCGGGCTAACCGGGAGAATTGCTTGAAAGAAACGCGACACCGAATGTGCGGTCAGAACAAAGCCTCAATACGGTTTTCCCGTGGTGTTTTTGTTGCTGCCTTGTCTTTTGCACAGAGTAAAAGACAAGGCAGCCATCGAATAGGGCCCGATTGTTCCTACTTGGTCAGCCGAGGAGCAAGGGGGGGGGGGGGGGGGGAAGCAAGCGTCTCAACCAAGCAAAGCTCACCATGGGGCAGGTGGCTATGCCAACTAGCCTGATGCCCTGCTCCCGCAGTGACGGATAATCGTACTCTGGTTTCTCTTCATAACGTACAAGTCTTTCGCCTTTTACTAAAGACTTCTGTGGAGAGCAGCACTAATGAGTTGTTTATATTTTTGGCAGGCTTTACCTTTGCGGGTGAAGCCCTTTCTGTCTGTGCAAAAGAAATCTTGTTACTGTGCAGAGTGACTTCTCTGAGTAGAGTCGCCTTACTTGTTGCGACTGTGCCGATGTTCGAAGCTGGAGTGCAAAGTTGTTGCTTGAATGGTGCTTGCTGGAGCGTGCGGGAGTGCAAAGTTATACCATTTAAAAGGGCTGAAGAGTGCTCAGTGCAGCAGGCGGGCGGAGGAGCAAAGTGACACTCTGGCCACCTATGGCCATAAAAAGAACAGGGGTGTTAGCGGACAAGTGCGCATTGTGCCAGGAAGGGCCCTCGGACGTGAACCAGTGGACAGTTGTCGCTTCTCGGCCTTTTGGCTAAGATCAAGTGTAGTATCTGTTCTTATCAGTTTAATATCTGATATGTCCTCTATACGAGGACTACATATTAAATGGATTTTTAGCAATAGGAGTTGAAAAAGTAGCTTGCTCCGTTCACTCCAAGCATTGACCCCGTACTGCAGTGCCGCTGGGAACGGTGCGCTCTTCTCTACTCTTGTGAAAAAGCAAACAGCGGTGCAGGATGCAAGTTTCAGGGAGCCCAAGATGAAACTTTCTTTTAGTCTGCTGAGAAAAGAGAGTGAATGCGAAGTAGACTTTAACACGGCTCTGGGAGCGAGCCGAGTGCGGGCTAACCGGGAGAATTGCTTGAAAGAAACGCCATACCAAATGAGCGGTCAGAACAAAGCCTCAATACGGTGTTCCCGTTGTGTTTTTGTTGCTGCCGCTGTTTGCTTTTTCACAAGAGCGCACCTGTTGAGGGGGGGCCTGGGGGGGCCTGGGTGATGGTGGGTCTCAGGCCCGGGCTGCTGCGACTGGTGTGACCGGGTGGTTTGTTTGTTTGTTTTTTGTTGTTGTTTGTTTGTTTTTTGTAGAGGTCCTCCGGAGTGGGGTTGGGTTGAGTGGGGTGGGGCGGGATGGGTACCTTCTGGGGATACAGTAGCTCCCAGAATATGGTCGCTGCAGGCCCCGAGCCTGGTGGACATCAGGCCCTCCTGTCCTGTGTTGGCTCCCTGGTAGCGGGGATGCCTATTGCAGCCAGTCCCTGGCTGCCCCCAGTGTATATCCCCATACCCCTCTCCCTTCTGGCTCCTGTACACAGCACACACTCACACATGAAGGGTTTTGGGGGCGTGTGTGTTCGGTGGGGTGTAGTGGACTCTGCAGTAGTTGCACTCTGCAGTTCCCACCCCTGTTTTAATTACACCTTAGACATTACTACTTATCAAACACACTCACACACACACATTAGGTCTTGGGGGGTGGTTACACTGAGTGGCATCTGGTGGGCGGGGCTCTTTGGGTATGTAGGCTGCCCAGAGGGCCACGCTCCCAGTTCTACAAGTTTGGCTGCCCCTCAATTTTAATTGCTCACTATTAGAAAATATTGAAGAGCCAGAAGGGTGAGGGGAGGGGTCTTCTTCGCACACCCCTGCTTCCTGGTTGCTGCTCGGGGCGGGAGGGGCCAAGAGGATTAATTAATTGTTCTGCTGGTTTGGGGTCTGTGGTGGCTGGGGGGCTGCTGGCCCCCTTGTGTGCCCGCTGCACTACACCCCAGCGGAGTCGAGGGAGGGAGGACGTGTGGATGTATGGGACATGAAAGTGTGTGTGGTAATGATTGGGCCTGGATCTTGGACTTGCTGTCGCCTGGCCTGCCTGTGCTTCTCCCGATGGGGGGGGCGGCGTGGCCTCTCTCCGCTGCTCGCGACTTCACCCACCTGTGGGCACGTCTTGACTCCCAGGGCACTTGGCCAGGGGTGCTGGGGCAGGCGCTGACCCACTGTGTGGCTGTCTGGGGTGCTTGGCCCTCCTGGGTATTGGGTGGGGCCTCTGCCGGGGGGTTTGGGGGCGCTCGGGCTCCTGGGGCCCGGATCCAGTGCACGGCCCATGTCTGGGCGGCTGGGGCCTGGCGACGTCGGTGGGCAGTTGCCCCTGGCTCCCGGAGGGCCTCTGCCCTATGCTTATGGGGGCTCTTTCCGGGGGCTTCCTCTGCAGTCTTCTGGGTGGATGCGTGGTTGCCCCTGCGGTGGGCTTCCTGGGTTCTGTGCTCTGTGGGGGCTGCTGGTGGCCTGGGTCTTGTGGCCCTCTCTGCCTGCTTCTGATTGCTTGGGGGGGCTGTGGATTGTGGCCCTGTACGCTTATACACTCATAACTAAGCACGGTTATCATGTAGGTCCTGTGCCATGGGTGTTGCATGTTCTCACACACACACAACCACATTCATTAGTCCAGTAGCATGGTCGCTAAGCAGTTGATGTATTATCATGTCGTCTCAGGTCATCTATATCCACAGCTGTGTTGTATGCGATGTATGTTCTGTTTTTCTCTTCTTTCCTCTTCTTCTTTCCTTGTCCCCCGGTCCGGTTCAGTTCTATTACATGTCATATATTGTAAACAGAAATAAATAAATGGGCATCAAGGGGAGCTGTACATTTATAAAACTTCCCTTGGCAAAGCAAATCTGTTTGGCATCAAAGGTATTCAGACTACAATTCTGCTGCCATAATGCTGAACACGATAAGGGGAAAAAAAAAAAAAGTAAAGAAGACAGTACTGCCGAAAGCCAGGGACTAGACCTGTTCGAAGTTCTGTACTTTTTAAAAGGGAGCCAACACAGGACAGGAGGTCTTGATGTCCACCAGGCTCGGGGCCTGCAGCGACCATATTCTGGGAGCTACTGTACCCCCAGAAGGTACCCATCCCGCCCCACCCCACTCAACCCAACCCCACTCCGGAGGACCTCTACAAAAAACAAACAAACAACAACAAAAAACAAACAAACAAACCACCCGGTCACACCAGTCGCAGCAGCCCGGGCCTGAGACCCACCATCACCCAGGCCCCCCCAAGCCCCCCCTCAACAGGTGCGCTCTTGTGAAAAAGCAAACAGCGGCAGCAACAAAAACACCACGGGAACACCGTATTGAGGCTTTGTTCTGACCGCTCATTTGGTATGGCGTTTCTTTCAAGCAATTCTCCCGGTTAGCCCGCACTCGGCTCGCTCCCAGAGCCGTGTTAAAGTCTACTTCGCATTCACTCTCTTTTCTCAGCAGACTAAAAGAAAGTTTCATCTTGGGCTCCCTGAAACTTGCATCCTGCACCGCTATTTGCTTTTTCACAAGAGTAGAGAAGAGCGCACCGTTCCCAGCGGCAC